>NC_139946.1:51025943-51403443 GCF_963454915.1 Gymnoscopelus microlampas | reverse complement strand
TTTCAAATGGACGAAATGTTTATTTGGCTGAATATCTACAAGCTCACAGAGCTATTCAATCTGCTATTCAAAAGATTTTTATACATTTGAAACTTGAAATGGGACATTCTGCATAATAATGAGTGCATTTGCTTTTGATACTTTTGAGTACATTTTATACTTTTGTACTTTTACTCTAGTGCATACGGCATGGCGGCCAATTCTGCACATTGATACATTCTGTACACTCACCACAGAGGTCCCTCCAACGTCCAAACATCTTGACCTTTTCTCGCCAAAACGGGGGCGCGTTGCGCCTCTACCTATCACAGCCGGCTCTCGGGACATCAAACCACGCAGACACCCTCTGCTAGTGTGCCCTGAGTGAGTGGCCATTTGAAAACCAGATTTTTGTTGTATAAAACAACAACATTTTAACCCATTGAGACCTGAAGCCGATTCTACATGTCTCCTAAATCTCAACAGTATTCTGAAAAACGTATGTTTCTATATCAGTGGTGCTCAATCTTTTTCATGTCATGGACCCCCAAAATTATATGTATTTGGCTGCGGACCCCCATCAAAATATCTTGTTCCAGGGACCCCCCCCCCCAGAAGCAAAGATTTTAGTTAAAAATGTCTGCTTTAAAAATATATATTTTCAAAGATTTGCACACATTTTCACGATTTTTCAAAAATAGCAGATCTACAAGCTCATAGCGCGGCACTCGGTGCCGCGCTATGAGCTTGTATATCTGCTATTTTTGAATAGCCCAAAGTGTAAAATAATGCTTTTTTAGCTCAAATCTAAAAATGACACAGTTCCAGGTCTTAATGGGTTAAAACAACAACATTTTAATAATGCTTTAGAGATATGCAGAGTGCTAGAAACCACCATGTTTTCATGGTTTAAGCTTCAAAAACACACAAACCACACAGAAAACACCATGTGTGGTGGAGCGGCTCTTTAAGAAGAGAGCTGTTGTGTGTGTCGACGGATTTACGAGGTGTTTTTTGAGGAATAGTGGAGCTGAGTGGTTCTGAGCAATGTAAATGAATGTCTGTGTGCCGATCACTGAGATATCCATGTAAGCATGTCTGTGGTCAACACCACCAGTCCTCTGTATGTTACTGACGTCAAACATGTGCACGCACGCACGCACGCACACACACGTTTGTATTATATACTTGTGAGGACATCAACATTTTAGGACGGTGATTTCATGAATGGCAACTAATAATAAATGGGTTATAAATCAAACACTAACCCATACAACTAACCTCCAAATGTCTAATCCTAACCCCAACCTGAATCATTTCCTAATTGTAAACCTAACTCTCCAATTTGAATTGTTATGTTTACCATAAACAACTATTTCTCTTAACCCATTGAGACCTGGAACTGTCTCATTTTTAGATTTGAGTTAAAAAGCATTATTTTACACTTTGGGCTATTCAAGAATAGCAGATCTACAAGCTCATAGCGCGTCACCGAGTGCCGCGCTACGAGCTTGTAGATCTGCTATTTTAGAAAAAATGTGAAAATATGTGCAAATCTTTGAATATATATATCTTTAAAGCGAACATTTTTAACTCAAATCTTTGCTTCTGGGGGGTCCCTGGAACAAAATATTTTGATGGGGGTCCGCGGCCAAATACATATCATTTTGGGGGTCCTTGACATGAAAAAGATTGAGCACCACTGATATAGAAACAAACGTTTTTCAGAAAACTGTTGAGATTTAGGAGACATGTAGAGTCGGCCTCTGGTCTTGATGGGTTAAGGACCAGGAAAATGTTCCTCTCAATGTCTATTTCTCAAATTCTATTAGCACTCACAAGTGTTTTAACGCACGCACGCACATAAAGTCTTTGATGTGAGAGCCTCTCTCTCTGCCTTGGCTGTCTCTTCCTATTCCTTCTCCCTTTCCTCTCTCCCTTCCCTTCCTTTCCTTCCTGCCCTCCTTCAACCTTTCCTATAACGAGATCCCAATACTCAAACGTCCATCCTTCAGATAGAGGAATGAATCGTGTTCACTTTAAGGCAGTGGTTCTCATCAAGTGGGCTCCATGGGAGGGTTGCAGTGGGTCCAAGCTAAATGATTAATAGTTAAATGGACCCTTACAGGTCTGTAACTCAGACGGTGTAAAATGAACACTGAGGATTTGACAGTGTATATTAGGGTCCCAGAGATTAAAGTTTTTTTTATAAGATTATATCAAATGGAGGTCCGTGGCCTAATATTATATTTTATATAACATATTAAACTGGGGGGCCTTCAAATTAAAAAGGTTAGGAGTGGGAACGTTTTTCTTAAAAAACTCTTAGGGATTTAGAACAGTGAAGATAGTAGATATATATATCGGATATTTTTTGAACATTTTTTGAAAAATCTCAAAAGTGTCTGAAACATTTTGAATAATGTTTTAACACAAATGTTCTCTTCTGGTGGTCTCTGGCACAAAACATTTTCAGATGGTGGGTCCGCGGCTTCTGATTTGGAAGGCATAGAATCGGCATCATGTCTTAATGATCTAAGACAGAGGTCTTCAACAGGGGGTCCGTGACCCCTATGGGGGTCCTCAGAGTTACTACATGGTGTCCGCCAAATCTTTGTGTGATGGGGAACATTAGCCGAAAATAGCAGATCTACAAGCTTACAACGCCTCGCACTGTGAGACACTGTGAGCTTGTAGATCGGCTATTTTCGAAGAGTTGGTGCAGGGAAAAAGAGCATGAATCCAACTATCTATGAAATCTATGAAAAGGTATATTCTGCAACACAATTTTAAACTATGTATTTGGGGTCCCTGCTTCATCTGTCTCTCAGCTAGGGGGTCCTTGGGCTGAAAAACGTTGAAGACCCCTGATCTAAGACATCCCCAAAAGGGCATTGGTACAAGCTGGGCCACAACCAGAGGGGATTGTGAGACGCACAGCCGTCGCACAAAATGTATTATCCATTCAGGGTCGAATTTGTTAGAACAATCTGCCTATAGAAATAAGAGACTGTTCGACTTTCATGACTCTTAAAAAACACTTGAACCCAGCATCCTTATTGTGGGGAAATAGCAGATCCACAAGTCTACCCCTCAATAACGGAAAACAGAAAAGACACTATAGGGCCCTGAAGGACTCTGGTCAACCATATGGGGTTTAAAGGGATAGTAAGCCCAAAACATAACTTTTTGTTCTGGATTAGTCACCCCATGGAGACTTGAATCCATGGATATTCTTTTGTTTTTGTCGCATTCCTGAGCCAGGTAGGCAGCGGTTCCGGTAGGAGACACAAAGGAGACTCTTTGTGACTCCTACCGGAACCGCTGCCGGGTAATGAAATTATGGGCTTAGGAATGCGACAAAAACTAAAAAAATATCCATGGGGTGACGAGGGGTGGTGAACTATCCCTTTAAGTGGTTAAAGCTCAGCTAAAAAAAATGGATTAATGAGAAACAAATCTAGGCTACTATAGGCTTATTATCTCGCTGCTATCTTGGACACATGTACCTACTTTTGTGCGTGTAGCTATGCATGGTTTTCATGGGTGTGTGTGTGTGTGTGTATATATACATAACATGGTAGATGTGTATACTGTACATACGTACGCATGTATTTATTTTGTTGCCGTTCTTTTATTGCAACTGTGTTTTATCACATGTTTCATGTTTTCTGTGGTGACATGGATGAACACTATAGCATTCTGCTAGATCTGTGGGCTGTGGTGAATCTACAGTGAGAGTCAAAACATGTAATTCTTTCTCTCACACATCCTGACACACACACACACACACACACACACACACACACACACACACACACACACACACACGCACACGCACACACAAATAGAGACACTCACACGTACATAAAGTATACATTCTTATGCACACACAGAAACGCGCAGAGTGACACACCCACAGCCAAGGAGAGTACAGATTCACATACAGAGAGAATTCTCTCTCACACACACCCTGTTTCACACACACACACACACACACACACACACACACACACACACACACACACACACACACACACACACACACACACACACACACACACACACACACACACACACACACACACACACACACACACACCCTGTTTCACACACACACACACACACACACACACACACACACACACACACACACACACACACACACACACACACACACACACACACACACACACACACACACACACCCTGTTTCACACACACACACACACACACACACACACGCACACACACACACACACACACACACACACACACACACACACACACACACACACACACACACACACACACACACACACACACACACACACACACACACACTCACTCACTCACTCACTCACTCACTCACACACTCACACACTCACACACTCACACACTCACACACTCACACTCACGCTCGCGCTATCGCCATCTGCCATTTGTGTATTGACGTCAGTGTGTGTTCAGTACATACTGTATATGTACTGTATATATGCAGACATTACATTGTGTGTGTGTGAGTAGAATAGCGTTTCTTTGTAGATCTCAGGGCCATACAGTACGTTGAACCAAAAATAGCGTGAAGCCGCTATACCGTTTGAAGATCAGTGTGGGTGTTGTGTGTGGAGGTGAGGGTGGTGTGTGTGTGTGTGTGTGTGTGTGTGTGTGTTGTGTGTGGGTGTGTGTGTGTGTGTGTGGGTGTTGTGTGTGTGGAGGTGAGGGTGGTGTTGAGATGAAACAGAAGGACGTCACTCTGAAAGCGTTGGGTCTGTAAACCATAAATATGGTTGCTGTAGGGCAGACACCTCATAACTCCATGTTTCAACTTGTTTTGGCTGTATTTGGCCCCATCTCAAAAATATTTTGTGCCAGGGATTTTTCAAAAATAGCAGATCTACAAGCTCATAGTGCGGCACTCGGTGCCGCACTATGAGCTTGTAGATCTGCTATTTTTGAATAGCCAAAGTATAGAATATGGTTAAAGTGGTTAAAATGATTGTGACGCTACAGTATATTAACTAATTTTGCTGGGGACCCCCTGGTACCCCCCCCCACCAAGGACCCCTGGTGCAACGAACGCCCTGCTTCGTTGTACAAGAATGTCACACAAAAGTATAGCTAAAATAGCCGATCTACAAGCACAGCTGATCTACATGCTTGTATATTGGCTATTTTAGCTATTTAGCGAAACATTTTGAAAGTGAAGGTAAAAGTGACACAATGACACACATTCTGGTCAAGATTCAATTCATCCCCTGAGCGAGCAGGCAGGATCTATTAGCTCAGTGGTAAAAAAAACAAAAATCAGCAATTGCTGCAGGAAACTGGGTTCAAATCCGGGGTAGAAGAGGGAAGTTACGTAGTGCTGCTTTAACGTGTGTCTGTGGGTTTTATGAATATTAAACCAATGAGAAGAATTAACACGAGCTTGTGACTACAGTAAATAATAGCTGTGTGTGTGTGTGTGTGTGTGTGTGTGTGTGTGTGTGTGTGTGTGTGTGTGTGTGTGTGTGTGTGTGTGTGTGTGTGTGTGTGTGTGTGTGTGTGTGTGTGTGTGTGTGTGTGTGTGTGTGTGTGTGTGTGTGTGTGAGAGAGTGTGTGTGTGTGTGTGTGTGTTGTATCATTATACTTGTCAGCAGTGGCATGCACAGACATTTTGAGGGGCAGGTGATCAAGTAAATTATACTTTTTTTTGTTTACTTGGTCTGCTCTTTTTTCCCTCTACACCTATAACTCTTTGCCAAAAAAAGCCGATCTACAAGCCTACAACGCCTCGCAGCGCGAGGCGTTGTAGGCTTGTAGATCAGCTATTTTTGGCTAAAGTTCTCCTCAGAAAAGGGATGCTAGGTTTCGAGTGGTTATGGTAAAAAGAAAAAAAAATCATATCACATAAGGATTTGGCGGACCCCCTGTAGTAACTCTGAGGACCCCCTGTTTAAGACCCCTGCTGTAAACAAAAAAAAATAAAAAAAATAATGTTTTTTCTTTTTTCAAAAGGGCACTTCTGGTCAAGAGGGCAAAGGGCAGGTGCTTTAGCACCACCTAGAGTCTATCTGTGCACGTCCCTGCTTGTCAGGGCCAAATGCCACAAGTGAGGAACCATTTTCCTGCTCCTCACAGGAAAGATTGTTGTTTTATGGTTATAAAAATGTTAATGCAGGATTGATTCATGCTTAGTTGTGCAATGCTGTTGCGCACCCAATATAGCCGATGATGTGCAAGCTTGTAGATCAGCTATTTTGGGTGCATGACGCACGCCATCATTAACGTGTGTTACAGTAAACACTTGCAGCACTTCTGCTCTCCTCGGTGTCTTTAGCAGCTCTGTGAAGTGACTCACAGTTTACCATCCATTACTGATCAATATATACTGTTGTAGTTATTGCCAGACCTGAAAGGTATGGCCTACACAAGCCTTTGTCACCAATTTGTACATACATGGTATGTCTGGTTGTGGTTAAGTTTCTTATGCATGAATAAATAGGCACGGACTAGTCGTGACATCACTATTATGTCACAAGTATAAATACGGTTGGTATATAACGTAAGTCCGGGGACCACCAGTGGTCCTTGAGGGAGTACCAGGGGGTCCCCAGAGAAATGTGTTAACATAGCGTCACAATCATTTTTAACCACTTAGCTTTGGCTATTCAAAAATAGCAGATATACAAGCTCATAGCGCGGCACCGAGTGCCGCGCTATGAGCTTGTATATCTGCTATTTTTGAAAAACCTTGAAAAAGTGTGCATATCTTTGAATATTTATATATTTTTTAAAGCGAAAATGAACTGATATCTTTGCTTCTGGGGGTCCCTGGCACAAAGCATTTTCAGATGGTGGTCCGCGGCCAAATGTAAATCAATTAAGGGGTCCTTGGCATGAAAAAGGTTGAAAACCACTGACGTAAGACACAAAGATTTCAGAATTAGACTTCACACGACTTCACATAACACCGGCTTAGGTCTGGCACAACCAGGTCTCCTGGTCTTTTTCTTGTTTATCATAACCAACCATTTGTTATATTTATTTTTGGGCCTATTTCATATCCGTAATTAACCCATTCAATCCGGGAAAGCATCTGTGTCACTTTAGATTTCTTTGGCTATTCAAAAAAATGTAAAATAATAGATATACAAGCTCATATTAGCTTGTATATCTTGTATACTTGTAGATGAGCTTGTAGACCCAAAGGTTTGAGAACCACTGATATAGAAACATAGAAAACAACAAGTTTTTTCAGAAACCTGTTTCAGAAGACATTTGTAGAATCGCCCAGAAGCAAAGATTTGAGTTACAAATGTTTGCTTTAAAAATAAATATATATATATTTTCAAACTAAAGATTTGCACAAATGTTCACGATTTTTCAAAAAAATAGCAAATCTACGAGCTCATAGCCTATGAACTTGTAGATCTGCTATTTTTGAATAGCCAAAGAAATCTGAAAATGACACAAACGCGTTCTCGGTTTTAATGGGTTAATCCTCAAGTATTCATTAATCAAAATATTGATTGCGTTTACATCACTCTCCTCTCCTCTCCTCTCTAAAGCAGAGGTCTTCAACAGGGGGTCCGGGACCCCTAGGGGGTCCTCAGAGTTCCGCCAAATCTTTGTGATTTTTACATTAACCACTTCAACCAAGCATCCCTATTCTGAGGAGAACTTTAGCCAAAAATAGCAGATCTACAAGCGCTTGTAGATCTGCTATTTTTGGCAAAGTGGTTCGGTATAGGGGGGAAAAAAGAGTGAAAGTACAGAAAGTACAGAGTTACTAAGTATTGTTTTTAGAGCATGGTTAAATGTCTGGAAATACACATCAACATGAATCCAACATGATAAGTCCTGTGAAACAAGTCTATGAAGCTGCCCTATGAAATCTATGAAAATAAAAAATACTTTATACAATATATAATGGGGGAGGGTCCCTGCTTTCTCTCTCTCTCAGCCAAGGGGTCCTTGGCCTGAAAACGTTGAAGACCCCTGCTCTAAAGGTTGTTGGGGCCTCTCCTTCCTTGTGTCTTTTAAAAACAGCTCTCTGACACAGAGAGGAAGAATGTGTTTTTTCATGGTTGTGTAACTTTCTGGGAGGTGTGTGTGTGTGTGTGTGTGTGTGTTGTTTGTTTCCATTCCCCACGGGTCCTGCTTGGTGTCAGATCAAATACACAATGGACTGGAGGTTCAATGTAAACATCCATACGCTGTACCCCACCGTGTGTGTGTGTGTGTGTGTGTGTGTGTGTGTGTGTGTGTGTGTGTGTGTGTGTGTGTGTGTGTGTGTGTGGGGGCACCAAACCACACACACACACACACACACACACACACACACACACACACACACACACACACACACACACACACACACACACACACACACACACACACACACACACACACACACACACACACACACACACACACACACACACACACACACAAACCTTCACCCTATGCCACTTACCCCTCCTGGCTCCTGTTTTCCAGCCTTGTGCTTGCCTCCTCTCCTCTCTCTGTGTGTGTGTGTGTGTGTGTGTGTGTGTGTGTGTGTGTGTGTGTGTGTGTGTGTGTGTGTGTGTGTGTGTGTGGGGGGGGGGGGGGGGGGGGGGGCCTTGGTATGGTGCCCGGGGGTCCCGCATTGAGATAAATACACACTCACACTGGCTGACCAGGGGTCAACCGGGCCCTAAGACTGTTCCCACGCCACTAGGAAACAAAACAACTGTGTGTGTGTGTGTGTGTGTGTGTGTGTGTGTGTGTGTGTGTGTGTGTGTGTGTGTGTGTGTGTGTGTGTGTGTGTGTGTGTGTGTGTGTGTGTATATGTGTGTGTGCAACATGCCATCTCTGTGTGACAGTGTGCAACGTGACCTTTGACAGACTAGTAACTTCCTCCACCAGAAAAAAAAACTATTTTTTCTTTTCATAATGAAAAGCAGAGCCACATGCTTCTTACATAATACCTTCACTAATCACATCATATAACATATTTATACTACAATAGATATGACATCAGTTAGATGAATACATATATATATATATATATATATATATATATATATATATATAGGTCTTAAAATTACACAGATGCGTTCCCGGATTGAATGGGTTAATAGTATAGAACAGATTAAACACGAGTGTCACCGAGGTTCTGGTCTGATGAAAGAACAGTTTTAGTTCCACAGGGATGAGAACGGGGCCCTTTCTGAAGCCATCCAGTGAACCATGGAAAAGGTCAACGTTTTCCACTCTGTGTTCTGCTTCATCTGAGTCTCTGGATCCACTCCAGAGTCTGTCTGCTGAGGTCTATATCAAACCATCCACACAATGTCATCTGATGTGTGACTGTAGTGTGTGCTGCTGACTGACTGGCCAGCTGCCATATTATCCCTGTAGGGCTGATACGGCTTGAGCTCGCAATGGATCGGTCAGCGGCCTTATTCTGGGGGGGGGGCATTTGCCAAAAATAGCTGATCTGTGAGCTTGTAGATCAGCTATTTTTGGCGAAGAGGTTTGTTGTAGGGGGGGAGTTTGCAGACCAAAGAAGTTTACTAAGTATTGAGGCTTTAGGCGGTTAAAGGAGTAGTTCACCCAAAAAAATGACTTGTTTTCTATCAATTACACACCTCATAGATTCTTTAGTCTTTGTCACATTCCTGAGCCAATAATTTGATGATAATAATAAAGATGCTAATGTCTCCGGTAGGAGACACAAAGGAGACTCTTTGTGTCTCCTACCGGAGAGACCGCCGGTCATCAAATTATTGGCTCAGTAATGCAGGAATGCGTCATTGTTTGGGTGAACTACTCCTTTTAAGTTGATTGTCTCCTACTGTATGGTCATGAAATCTGGGTCATGACCCTTAAGAACAAGATGGCGGATACAATCAGCCAACCTGTGTTTGTTTAGCAGGGTTTGGTGCCATCTGGGAGACATGATCCTTTTCCTGGAATGGGGCCAGTTGTATGTGTATGTATTTGATGCTTTTTGTGTGGTTTTTAACCCTGATGTACAGCACTTTGGTCGGCCTTTGGTTGTTTTTAAATGTGCTTTATAAATAAAATTGACTTGACTTGAGGTGTCTAGTGCAAGATGCCTCCTGGGAGTCTGTCTCCCCAGGGAGGCTTTTCCAGGCACGACCCAGCTGGGAGGAGGCCCAGTTGGGAGGAGGCCCAGCTGGGAGGAGGCCCAGTTGGGAGGAGGCCCAGCTGGGAGGGGCAGACCAAGGACCACAAGCGGTGATTATATCCCCACACTGGCCTTGGAACGCCTCAGATCCTCCAGTCAGAGGTAGTGAATGTGTCCTAGTGGGAAAGACAGGTCTGGGATTCTCTTCTGGAACTGTTACTGTATGTCTGTGACCTCATTCCAGATAAATGGATGAAGATGGTCAGCTGCCATAATATCCCTAGGGCTGATACAGCCTTAGCTGACGTATCATGTTCTCTCTCTCTCTCTCTCTCTCTCTCTCTGTCTGTCTGTCTGTCTGTCTGTCTGTCTGTCTCTGTCTCTGTCTCTGTCTCTGTCTCTGTCTCTGTCTCTCTCTCTCTCTCTCTCTCTCTCTCTCTCTCTCTCTCTCATATATAGTGTAAATTCCTGGTCTTTGGTTCCCAGGAGTCACAGCTGTGTCAGATCACAGGAGATTAGCCATACATGACTCCAGGGGTTTCCCACCTCAAGGTCCAGGGGCTGACCCATAGACCCAGTATTTCACTGTGTCCTCATAAGGGTATAAATATGAATGCTTGCGGGTGTTGTGAGGGATGGAATTAAAGATTGCGTGCGCGTGTGTGTGTGTGTGTGTGTGTGTGTGTGTGTGTGTGTGTGTGTGTGTGTGTGTGTTGTGTGTGTGTGTGTGTGTGTGTGTGTGTGTGTGTGTGTGTGTGTGTGTGTGTGTGTGTGTGTGTGTGTGTGTGTGTGTGTGTGTGTGTGTGTGTGTGTGTGTGTGTGTGTGTGTGTTTTACTATCCAATTGTGGACCAAAGATCCCCACAAGGATAGTACTGTCAAAATGGATGTTATTAATATCACCATGATTTGTGTGTGTGGGGAACTCATTTGAAACAAGCTCAGTGCTTTTATGAGTCTTCCAGTTTAGTAGACCTCATATTGTGAATTTGTACCATGTACTGTTGTTCTCATGTCTTACTAAATAAAGTACATCAATCAATCAATCAATTCACGTCCTCATGTAGGAAATGGTCATTTTCATAAATAAGAAATATTTTGATTAGAGCTAAAGTTACAATTTGTAAAAGTTTCCGTTTGGGGTCATGGTTGGCATTTAGGGGTTAGGTTAGGGTTCGAGTTAATCGTTTAAAATAGCACCAAAAAAAAAGGGTAAAAACATTTTACAAAACAATGTCTGCACAAGGATAAAAGTATGTGTGTGTGTCTCATTGTGTACAGCGCAGTTGCGTTTGCGTCAGAGTTGAGAACAATATTACAGACACTTCAAGGTCACATCTTTGTCTGTCTGTCTGTCTGTCTGTCTGTCTGTCTGTCTGTCTGCCTGCCTGCCTGCCTGTCTGTCTGTCTGTCTGTGACGTTCATCGAGTTCCTTTCTCACAAGAAACCGGGATTAACTTCAAACATGAGATTATAAGCAAACCCACACTTGTTACCTGTGTGTGTGTGTGTGTGTGTGTGTGTGTGTGTGTGTGTGTGTGTGTGTGTGTGTGTGTGTGTGTGTGTGTGTGTGTGTGTGTGTGTGTGTGTGTGTGTTGCATTTATATACTGTATAGCCTATACAGTATGTGAGAGGACAAAGGTGTTATCTGAGATGGTCAGAGTTTACATTATTTGTATTAGTATAGAGATATTTAAATCCAGTTTATTTAGATAGGGCAGTGGAGACAGGAAACAGGGGGAGAGCAGGTCCAACCCTGGTCACCATATGGAATTGAACCGGGCAACACGGTTATGTGGTCGACATGCACGATCTGGTCAACTTCCAGCACACCTGTAGGGATTCCCCCCCCCCCCCCCCCCATCAAAACTGGGGTACAGGGAACATCAGGGGTCCTTGAGGGAGTTCCAGGGGGTCCCCAACTAAAAGATTGATAGTTAGGAACCAATTAGACCCTTACAGATCTGTAACTCTGATAGTGTACAAATGGGCCCATATGGGTCCATTTGGTGTGTGTGTGTGTGTGTGTGTGTGTGTGTGTGTGTGTGTGTGTGTGTGTGTGTGTGTGTGTGTGTGTGTGTGTGTGTGTGTGTGTGTGTGTGTGTGTGTGTGTGTATGTGTTTGTGTGCATCCATGCTTCAGAATATACTGACTGTATTTGTATTTCACTCTTAACTCTGTCAGTGCCAATGAAATAAAAAAAATATTGCAAACTGTGCCAACATTTCTTTTTTTTTTCAAAGTAAAAAAAAAGTGCTTAGGAAGCGAGATACAGCCTTTTTCAGTTATAAGTTAAACAAGGAGTGGATGGAGCTGCAAATCTTCAGATAATGATATCTTGGGTTCTGAACACTTTTTTTTTTTTAAACATTTAAAAACTCGGGATTTTTCGTTCTGGCAGGGAGGGTATTCAGTAAAAACTCGGGATAACTCGGGGTCTGGCACTGAGAGAGTTAAAAAAATAACTTCAAATGTGTTGAGGTGTGAGAGGAGAAGTGAATGAAAAGGCATCACAAAGTCATAGACGAATAAGACCATGAATATTTACTTTTCCTAAATGATCACAAATTTCTCTCCTTCCATCTCTCTCTCTCTCTCTCTCTCTCTCTCTCTCTCTCTCTCTGTGTGTAGTTTTGATGTGGAGAATGGGCTGTCGGTGGGCCGGAGCCCGCTGGACCCCCTGGCCAGCCCGGGGTCCGGTCTGGTGCTGCACCCCAACCTCGCCCCCCACAGCCAGCGGCGGGAGTCCTTCCTCTACCGCTCAGACTCCGACTTCGACCTGTCGCCTAAAAACATGTCCCGACACTCCTCCACCGCCAGCGACCTGTGAGTCCCACACACACACACACACACACAACACACACACACACACACACACACACACACACACACACACACACACACACACACACACACACACCATAACACTTGATTGATTGATTGAATACTTTATTTAGAAGGTTTGCAGAGAAAAGGCACATAGAAGTACAGTTTACAATAGAACAGGGCTGATGCAACTTTGATGATGGAGAGGGCCACTATATTTCCACATTCACTCCAGAGGGCCACAATTTATTTACTGTACAGAAATATCCGTATTTTAACTTTTTCTATGTCACACAAAAGTAGCAAAAAAATAGCAGATCTATAAGCTCAAAACGCGTCGCGGTGCGACGCGTTTTGAGCTTATAGATCTGCTATTTTTTGCTATTTTTGAATTGGATTCCTGAAAAATATGATTTTTATTTAATTTCAAATACATTTAGTTATACTTATGTTAACTTTATGAACTGAAAGGTAGAGTAAGTGATTTGCTTTGGTTAAAATAAGTGTTAAATAGCTCTATATTGTGATAGTAATCATTGCTATAGATTGTTTGTTCAGTAAAAGGAGCCTCCTTGTCTCTCCACCTCTTTATTAAACAGAAAATGCATTTTCGTGTCAGTTTCATTTCCAATTTTATCTAACCAGGACAGAGAACTCAATCAGGATACAGATTAAACAAGTGAAATTGGAAGTGATGACACTAAGAAATGAGCAGGCAAAATTGGAACTGGAACACTATACAAATTAAGCTTAAAAATGGGTACTTTCTCCTGATTGGCTGAGATTTTGACACCTACCAAAAAATGTATTTTCTGTTTATTAAAGAGCTGGAGAGACGGGGAGACATCTGTTACTGAAAAAACACGCTATAGCAATGATTACTATCAGAATATAGTATTTTAACCTTTTAACAAAATACTTTTTGTTTTAACCAAAAAATATCACTTACCCTACCTTTAAATACAAATACATTGGACATGAAAAGGACAATAGAATTGTAATACTAGTCATTAACCCTATGTCACCAAACGTATCATATATGATACACACATTACACTGATTTTTTAATAAATCAGTGTAATCAATACTTGGACCAAGAACCTGTTGTATCATATCTGACACATCCCCACTTCCCCCTGGACCATACCATTTGCACTGCAGGTAGTTACAGAGCCTCAGGTGGTCTGACCCAAAATGGCTGCCATCAACTGAACAGGAGAGGTTGATGCACTACTAACAAACATTTTTTTTAAAAAGCAGTTCGGGTACATTTTCCTAGTATATCTTTACTAATATTTTGAAATAAGTGTTGGATAACTTGAATGCACTTATGAGCTCTCCAAATTTAGCACTTGAGTTTGCTTTTTATGATGTCAAAAGTGTTTGTATCATATTTGATACTACAGGTCTAAAAGCATTTTTTTTTAATGTTAAAACCAACTTGATTTTTTTTTTTTTTATCCCACGATTTCTTAACGCTATTTTTTACACCCAGTGCCAATCTCTATGTAATCCTGGGCACTACACTCCCTCTACCAACCTAGGGAGGCCAGAGCCGAGCTCATGCCTCCTTCAATGCATGAGAGCCAACTGACCTTCTTATCGCCTGACAGGGGAGAGTTTCCCTGGTTGGACGTAGCGCGTGGAAGGAACACGTTATTCCAACCAGTTCCTTTCCCCTCCATCAGACGCCCCGGCTGACCAGGGGGAGGCAGTAAAACAGACTTGAAATACCCCTTGTAATACCCCTTGTATCAAATATGATACAACAAATAAATGATACAAAGGAATGTTAAAAAAAATAAAACAAAATCAAAAATGTTTTAAGACCCAATAAAGTGTCCCTTTTCAATATTCTGGAATTTTCGGACCTTTCCTTCATAGTTCAGGTTCTACAGGGTTAAGCTACTCATACATACTGAAGTAATTAAAGCGGGTCATGTTTGCATGTTAGGAATTGTAACAGCTGAAATACAATAATGTCAGTATTCCGATATTGACCTGAGGGCCGCATTAAGTGAAGGTGGGGCCACATGTGGCCCCCGGGCCGCCAGTTGCCCATGTATGCAATAGAAGGTCAGCTAAGATGGATCGCTCATGAAAGCTGCAATGGCTTGTTTCAAACGAGATCCCCACGTACTCAATTCATGGAGACATTAAAAGACAGACAGATATACACTACTATGCAGAACGTCATATGAACAGCTTAAAGGTTAAAACAAAAAATATGCACAGTAAACAGTTCGAGGAGGGGGGGTGGGGGGGCTAGGATATGACTTTTACAGGGGCCAGTTTGAAATTGCAGCCTCCTGAAGGTATTTGTTTAGGGCAGTTTTGAAAGTGAGTAGGGTTTTACACTCCTTCACTACTTTTGGTATAGGGAATTCCACATTGTTGTTGCATAGCAGGAGAACGAGTCCACACAACTCTCACACCACAACACAACTCTCACACCACAACCAACAACATCTTCACAAATAAACATGTTTTTTTTGACAATATTGTACTTTCCAAAATTCCCTCGGCACTAGGACCCTGCAGCATTTTTGGAGCGGCGCATTCATGATTTCGTTTTTAACAGAATGCTAGATTTCAATACAACAAATACTTCCGTGACCCAGGTGTAGCGGGAGTGACGTCAGGACTCCGGCGCTCTATAGCAGTGGTCTTCAACAGGGGGTCCGGGACCCCTAGGGGGTCCTCAGAGTTACTACAGGGGGTCCGGCAAATCTGTATGTGATAGGATATGTTTCTTTCAC
This sequence comes from Gymnoscopelus microlampas, assembly GCF_963454915.1. NCBI lineage: Eukaryota > Metazoa > Chordata > Actinopteri > Myctophiformes > Myctophidae > Gymnoscopelus > Gymnoscopelus microlampas. The sequence continues at coordinate 51,387,756 of NC_139946.1, read as the reverse complement.
ATTAAACACTTGAATCCTATACAGTATCCAGAGAACTTTAGCCAAAAATAGCCGATCTACAAGCTCACAGCCAAAAATAGCCAATCTACAAGCTCACAGCCAAAAATAGCCGATCTACAAGCTCACAGCCAAAAATAGCCAATCTACAAGCTCACAGCCAAAAATAGCCAATCTACAAGCTCACAGCCAAAAATAGCAGATCTACAAGCTCACAACGCCCGGCGTTGTGAGCTTGTAGATCTGCTATTTTTGGCAAATAGAGGGGGAAAAAGAGCAGACTAAGTACATAGTGAAAGGTCAAATTTAGTAAGTATTGACTAAGTTAGATGTCTGAAAATACACATGAATCTAACACACACTGATGACAGTTCTGTCAAACAAGTCTATGAAGAAATCTATGAAAACGATTAGTCTGCATTGCAACACCATACTATACAATATGTAGTGGGGGGTCCCTGCTTCTCTCTCAGATAGGGGGTCCTTGGCCTGAAAAACGTTGAAGACCCCTGCTCTATAGCATTTGTAGCAGAGACTGTAAATGACAACGGAGACAAAACCGCTGCTAGAATGAATGTTCCACGGTGTGGTTCAGAGATGTCACTCACGGATAGATGTTCCTTGTGTTTCCTCCTGAAGGGAGGAGGGATTGAAGCACTGGGAGGTCACATGGCTGCCTCGGTGAGACCCCTGTGTGGAGACCCCGGTGGTCTTGTGGTTTTTCTGTCTGGGCTTTATCACTTGGTTTGAGGTTCAGACCCCTCCTCCACTCCCCACACACCCACCCACACACCCACCCTCAGCACGTTAACACCCTCCTGAAATGACACACCCCCCTCACTCAGTCCCCACCCCCTGACACTTTGATGTCCAATGTCAGGTGGCCGTTGTCTCTGCTTGTCCACTGGTCTGTCCACTGGTCTGTCCACTGGTCTGTCCACTGGTCTGTCCACTGGTCTGCTCACTGGTCTGCCCACTGGTCTGTCCACTGGTCTGTCCACTGGTCTGCCCACTGGCCTGTCCACTGGTCTGTCGACTGGTCTGTCCACTGGTCACTGGTCTGCCCACTGGTCTGTCCACTGGTCACTGGTCTGTCCACTGGTCTGTCCACTGGTCACTGGTCTGTCCACTGGTCTGTCCACTGGTCTGTCCACTGGTCTGTCCACTGGTCACTGGTCTGCCCACTGGTCTGTCCACTGGTCACTGGTCTGTCCACTGGTCTGCCCACTGGTCTGTCCACTGGTCTGTCCACTGGTCACTGGTCTGTCCACTGGTCTGTCCACTGGTCACTGGTCTGCCCACTGGTCTGCCCACTGGTCTGTCCACTGGTCACTGGTCTGTCCACTGGTCACTGGTCTGCCCACTGGTCTGTCCACTGGTCACTGGTCTGTCCACTGGTCTGTCCACTGGTCTGTCCACTGGTCTGTCCACTGGTCACTGGTCTGTCCACTGGTCTGCCCACTGGTCTGTCCACTGGTCACTGGTCTGTCCACTGGTCTGTCCACTGGTCTGTCCACTGGTCTGCCCACTGGTCTGTCCACTGGTCTGCCCACTGGTCTGTCCACTGGTCTGTCCACTGGTCTGCCCACTGGTCTGTCCACTGGTCTGTCCACTGGTCTGTCCACTGGTCTGTCCACTGGTCTGTCCACTGGTCTGCCCACTGGTCTGTCCACTGGTCTGTCCACTGGTCACTGGTCTGCCCACTGGTCTGTCCACTGGTCTGTCCACTGGTCACTGGTCTGTCCACTGGTCTGTCCACTGGTCACTGGTCTGCCCACTGGTCTGTCCACTGGTCACTGGTCTGTCCACTGGTCTGTCCACTGGTCACTGGTCTGCCCACTGGTCTGTCCACTGGTCTGTCCACTGGTCACTGGTCTGTCCACTGGTCTGTCCTCTGTCCACTGATGTATCCCTTGGTGATTTCTCTGGTGTGTCCCTCTGCATGGAATAAAGGCTGCTGCTGTTCTGAGTGGTTCTAATGTGCATCTATAATATGTAAACCTCTCCTCTCCTGTTGTATTGTCCAGGGTTTAACTGACACAGAACAACCACTGGCTTTGAATATAGTATTATACATGCTGTTGTTCCCTGGACAATACAATACATTCTTGGTTTTGATATTTTGGAACAATAATCATCAGTAGTGCTGATGTCTGATCACATGACTGTTTATTTGTGTTTGTTTGTCTGTCTGTCCAGACATGGAGAAGACATGATTGTGACTCCATTTGCACAGGTCAGTGGTGTGGTACAGTGCTGTGTGTAACCAAATACTTGTCTATGTTTGGAACTGATTATGTGTTTCCATTAACCTCGTAAACCCTATTTTCAAAACATTGCTAAATGTTTCAAACATTTCCAAAATTCTTCAAAAATGTTCATTTATTTATTTTTCAAATAGCTGATCTACAAGCTCTATACGTGAGTTTGTAGATTGGCCATTTTTTGTCACGAAACACAATCAGGCCAAGTATAAAATAGGGATCATGTGGTTTTAAAAGTAAGTTTTAATCCCACTGTCTCTGTAGTCTCTGTTCTTGAATGGTAATAATGTATTGTTCCTACTGTAGGTATAATGTATTGATTCTACTGTAGGTTCTAGTATAATAATGTATTGATTCTACTGTAGGTTCTAGTATAATAATGTATTGATTCTACCGTAGGTTCTAGTATAATAATGCATTGGTTCTACTGTAGGTTCTTGCCAGTCTAAGAACTGTAAGAAGTAACGTCGCTGCGTTGACTCATCTACAAGATCGTGTCGGCAACAGGTAAGAGGATAAAAGATGAATAATAATGTGATCAATGATAAATGAGCTGTTCTGGCTGCTGAGGCGCTGTTTGTCAATCACAATTGTGGTTAGAGTCACATTCTGAGCTCTGTCTGCTGCATTGAGACAACACACCATGGCTTCATCTCAGGTCCTTATTGTGCTCTGTCCTAGCTCCTCTATCCTCACTACTACAAGGGTTCATTAGTGGGTTAAGCATAAACATACTGCTTTACAACAGCGCTGTGTATCTGTCTGTCTGTCTGTCTGGATGAATGTCTGGATGAATGTCTGGATGAATGTATGTCCAACTGACGCTCATTAAATGTCTGTCTGTCTGTCTGTCTGTCTGTCTGTCTGTCTGTCTGTCTGTCTGTCTGTCTGTCGTCCGTCCGTCCGTCCGTCTGTCCCTATATCTGTATTTGTCTGTTCAATTGGTTGTGTCTGTGGTTCTCTGCAGGCGACCTTCAGGCACTAACCAGCCATCTATGTGTAAATCATGCACATCAGGTCAGTCTAATTAGTTTGACTCACACACAAACACCACACCACACCACACCACACCCACACCCACACCACACCCATACTAGGGGTGGAACGATTTATCGATATCGCGATACTTCCTCCCGCGATAAATAATCGATATACTGCCGAAAAATATCGATTATCGTTGTTTTTTTTACTCTGTATTTGTGTAATGATGATTTTGAACAGTTTGGTGCTATTTTATGTGTTTGTGAATTGAATACAAGGACTATCGTGATATATCGTTGGTGAAATTTCATGCAATATATCGTGATATCGCAATATATCGAATATCGTGATATTATTTTTATCGAGGGCCTGATATCGCCACAGATATCGTATCGTGAGATACCCATATCGTGCCACCCCTAACCCACACCCATACAGTGGTGCTGTGGTGCTTGCATGCAAAGGGGACATTTTTCTATAGCAAAATGTTTTTCTGATGTGTCTGTGTGTGTCTGTGTGTGTGTGTGACCTTTGACCCTTCAGAGGAGCCCTACCAGAAGCTGGCGGTGGAGACCCTGGAGGAGTTGGACTGGTGTCTGGACCAGCTGGAGACCCTCCAAACCAGGAACTCTGTCAGCGAGATGGCCTCCAATAAGGTAAGCTCTACCGATGCGCTGGTGGTAGCAGACACTGTTCTACACTGTCCCACACACATCTGATGGTTGTAAGTAGTTGTAGTAAAGTAGCCTCATGTGGCCCATAGGGCAGGAGCCTATCTCCTGTTACTGTAGCGTGAGACTGCTTGATGTACAAGTAACACCCCCTGGACATGATGCTAGTACAATATGTCACAGGGACTTACCCCCCAATCCAACCCTTGATGCCGATTGCTGAGTGCCAAACAGGGTCCCATTTCTATAGTCTATATCATACATGGGCAACTGGCTTTACTTCAGTATGTATGAGTAGCTTAATGACTAGTATTAAAATTCTATTGTCTTTTTCACGTCCAATGTATTTGTATTTTAAGTTCATAAAGTTAACATAAGTATAACTAAATGCATTTGAAATTAAATAAAAGTTATATTTTTCAGGAATCCAATTCAAAAATAGCAAAAACAAAACCAGGATTCCAATTCAAAAATAGCAAAAAATAGCCGATCTACAAGCTCGTACATCGGCTATTTTTGCTACTTTTGTGTGACATAGAAAAAGTTAAAATACAGAGATAGGAGATTTCTGTACAGTACATGCAATGTGGCCCTCTGGAGTGAATGTGGAAATATAGTGGACCTCTCTATCATCAAAGTTGCATCACCCCTGGTCTATATGACCCAGCCGGGGAATAAGCCCAATCTCAGAGCGGACACTCTAACACAAAGTCCACTGAGCTGGTCCAATGAATGAACGTCAGATCAGTGATCAGTGATGCAAAGTAGCTTTCGCTAAATCCGGCATATTTACACTAGTTGCTCATGTGTGTTACACCTGTCTTGTGTTCGTTTATGTACTCTGTCCCGAACCAAATAAATACATAAGTAAAGTAATGTACCAAGTTCATTGTAGAAACAAAAACAAGCACACTCGCAAATTTGCAATGTATAAAACAAAGAATTCCTTCTGGTACTTTTTCATTAATAATACACGGACACGTTTTGGCGACAAGCCTTCCTCACAAATAGGAAAATTAACAAATCAATCGATAATATGTGATGCAATGCGAGAGTGTTTGTATGTTGTTCTGTATCTGTATGTTACGCTTGTATCATGTTATGAATGTGTCCAGTTTAGGGGAAAGTTGTCCCAAGATAAACCATGCTTTTATTTAGTTTAACCCATCCCTAGACTAACTGTGTGTGTGTGTGTGTGTGTGTGTGTGTGTGTGTGTGTGTGTGTGTGTGTGTGTGTGTGTGTGTGTGTGTGTGTGTGTGTGTGTGTGTGTGTGTGTGTGTGTGTGTGTGTGTGTGTGTGTGTGTGTGTGTGTGTGTGTGTGTGTGCAGTTTAAGAGAATGTTGAACAGAGAGCTCACACAGCTGTCAGAAACCAGTCGCTCAGGGAACCAAGTGTCTGAATTCATCTCCAACACTTTCCTAGGTGAGTGCACGCAGAAACTTTCCGTGATGGTATCTCAGATATTGTCTCTGTCGGGTGGAAACCTCATATGTTCAAATCTGTTACTTTTCAGGATTCAAATTCTAAAGTATCAAAAGTAGCAGATCTACAAGCTCGAAACGTGTCGCTTGTAGATCTGCTACTTTTTGATGCTTTTGAGTGACGCTGTAGTATGATCAAGTAGGGCATTCATTTACGAAAAAAACACAAAAAGTTAAAATATGGAGATAAGATGTTTCTGCCCGACAGCAACGTTATACAGTAGATCCCAGATGAAAAAGTATTGTTAAAATGTTGACGACCACCAACCAACCTCTTTGTGGTTTAGAGAACTAACTTCTTGTATGGCTAGTGAAAGAATAATGCATAACCTCAGAAACTAAAAAATGGTATAATGAATTGTGTAATGTGCTGAAAAATGCTAAATAAACATAAAGGTAAAAAGAAAAGAAAAATGTTGATGACCTCACAACCGTGTGTGTGTGTGTGTGTGTGTGTGTGTGTGTGTGTGTGTGTGTGTGTGTGTGTGTGTGTGTGTGTGTGTGTGTGTGTGTGTGTGTGTGTGTGTGTGTGTGTGTGTGTGTGTGTGTGTGTGTCTTCCAGAGAAGCAGCATGACGTGGAGATCCTGTCCCCTCCTCCCAAGGAGAAGGAGAAGAAGAAGGTCTCCATGTCCCAGATCAGTGGAGTGAAGAAGATCACGCCCGGTCCCCCAACGTGGCCACCAGCTGTATCCCACGCTTTGGGGTCACCACCATGCAAGAGGACATGCTGAGCAAGGTCAACCAACGCGCACGCACGCACGCACGCACACGCACGCACGCACGCACTCACACACACACACACACACACACACACACACACACACACACACACACACACACACACACACACACACACACACACACACACACACATTTTTGAAAAATCTTGAACATGTGTGCAAATCTTTGCTTGGAACAACATATTTTGATGGGGATCGGTGACCAAAAACATAATTTTGGGGGTCCTTGACATGAAAGAGTTTGAGAACCACTGATATAACAACATACGTTTTTTTTTTAAACTGTTAGGATTTAGAAGACATTTGTAAAGATTTGCAAAAAAAAACATTATTTAAAAGAAAATAGCAGATCTACAAGCTCATAGCACGGCACTCGGTGCCGCGCTATGAGCTTGTAGATATGCTATTTTTGAATAGCCAAAGAAATCTAAAATGACAGAGATGCGTTCCCGGGTTGAATGGGTTAACTAAAGCCAAAAACAGCTAATCTACAAGCTTGCAAATCGTCTATTTTATATACTGTGTGTCACGTATAGCGAAATGTGTTAATTTAGCATCAAAATCAGTTTAACCACTTTAACCCTACAGTATATGCTGTAGATCGGCTATTTTAAAATAGTCGATCTACACACTCACTGTCTCTGTGTCTAATGTGCAGTATGGTGTCTTGTTTCTCCAGGAGTTGGAGGAAATTAATCGCTGGGGTCTGGACATCTTCAAGATAGCAGAATACTGTGGGAACAGGCCGCTGACAGTGGTCATGTACTCCATCTTCCAGGTACTGCATGTTAGCGTTGGCAACAGCTAATAAGATGACATGGTGTTCACACGTCTTTTAGGAACAATGACTGTCTATAACTGGTTCTCAAAGTTGCGTCCGGAGACCCTCAGGGGTCCTTTGGGGGGGTTCCAGGGGGTCCCCAGCAAAATGTGCGTCAAAATCAGTTTAACCCTTTTATCTACAAGCTTTTGGAATTGAGCTTTTTAAAGTTTTTTACATTTTTGAAACATTACACAAATCTCGTACGGGGGCCCCTGGTACAAAGGGCACGAGCACCCAACACTATTATTGCACTCCCCGACCCGGAACCAGCCAGCTCCGCATACAGTAACAACGGTTGTTTATGCTGAGTTTGCTAAACTGTGAAAAATATCCAGCTTTTGGGAAGAAAAAAAAATTGTGCAGTCACTATTACTGCACCTGAGATGTTCCTTTTTACTAAGACCAAGTTTAAAATAGGAATTGAATACAGTAAATAAATATCAATACAAGGCAACTGAAAAACACGCTTTTTCAATGGTAGTGGATGGAGAGAGGGGAAAACTTTTACCAACACATTTTTTCTGATTGGGGGTCCATGGCACAACACATTTTCAGATGGGGGGGCCAAATACATATTCGATTAGGGGTCCATGACATGAAAATGTTTGAGAACCACTGCTTTAGAGAAAGCCAAACGTTAGCCATGATTGCCTTTATGTCAGGGCTCTTCAACGTTTTCAGGCCAAGGACCCCCTAGCTGAGAGAGAGATGAAGCAGGGACCCCCTCTATATTGTATAAAATTGTGTTTCAGATTCAACTTTTTTTGTTTAATTGGTCTGCTCTTTTTTTCCTCTACACCAAACACCTCTTTGCCAAAAATAGCCGATCTACAAGCTCACAACGCCTCGCAGCGCGAGGCGTTGTGAGCTTGTAGATCGGCTATTTTTGGCTAAAGTTCTCCTCAGAAAAGGGATGCTAGGGTTCAAGTGGCTAATGTAAAAAAAAAAAATCATATCAAACAGAGATTTGGCGGACCCCCTGTAGTAACTCTGAGGACCCCCTAGGGGTTCCCGGACCCCCTGTCGAAGACCCCTGCTTTATAGAAAGCCAAACGTTAGCCATGATTGCCTTCATGTAATCCTGAGAACATGACTCCATGCGTACGTTGAGCCTCTCTCTCCTCTTCCTCCTCCTCCAGGAACGAGACCTCCTGAAGTCCTTTAAGATCCCGGCGGACACCTTCATCACCCTGATGATGACCCTGGAGGACCACTACCACGCAGACGTGGCCTATCACAACAACATCCACGCTGCCGACGTGGTGCAGTCCACTCACGTCCTGCTGTCCTCCCCCGCTCTGGAGGTACGCTGTGGTACAGTCCACCGCTCTGTCTGTCTCTCTCACACTGTCTGTCTCCCCTCTCAGCTGTCCACCTGTCTGTCTCTCCTACACTGTCTCCCCTCCAGGAACGTCACGGGCTCTCAGAAGGTGGGGGGATGGACTTTTGGTGGACTATACCCCTTTCTTTACACTTTGGCTATTGAAAAATTGCAGATCTACAAGCTCATAGCGCGGCACTCGGTGCCGAGCTTGTAGATCTGCTATTTTTGAAAAATCATGAAAAACATTTGTAACTGTCAAATGTAAACAAATTGTGTATTTTCCAAATTGTGCTTTTTTTGTGCGTTTTTTTTATAGATTTTTTCGTGTTTTGGTTACTTTATTTCGGGGTTAGGGTTAGGTTATTTAATTCTTATTTTTGCCTGATTTCACCGATTTATTATCAAAAAAATATATATATATTCTTTTTTTTCTTCTTTTTTTTTTCAAAAAGAGGGGGGGTATGAAATCACGGATCTGTGAGAGTGAGGGGGTCGCGTCGTACACACAGTGAATGGCTGTGACGCCCCTGCTCCCCTCTCAGCTGTCCTACTGTCTGTCTCTCCTACACTGTCTCCCCTCTCAGCTGTCCTACTGTCTGTCTCTCCTACACTGTCTCCCCTCTCAGCTGTCCTACTGTCTGTCTGTCTCTCCTACACTGTCTCCCTCTCAGCTGTCCTACTGTCTGTCTCTCCTACACTGTCTGTCTCTCAGCTTTTCTACGTCTCATTAACCCATTAACTCATTGAGTGCCACAATCCGTCAAATCCGTCACGTGGCCTGACGCCCAGAGCGCCACAATCCGTCAAATCCGTCATAAAAAAAAAATCAAAAAAAATTTTTTTTTCAAAATAAAAGTTTTTTTTTTCTTTTTTTTTCTTTTTTGGAAAAACATGTTCAGAACCCAAGATATGATGATTTGAAGATTTGCTGCTCCATCCACTCCTTGTTTAACCTATAACTTAAAAAGGCTGTATCTCGCTTCCTAAGCACTTTTTTTTTTACAATGAATTTTGAATTGTGGCACTCAGAGCCAAAATTCCAAAAATGAGCATGGCATTGAATGAGTTAAGACCTGGAACTGTGTCATTTTTAGATTTGAGCTAAAAAGCATTATTTTACACTTTGGGCTATTCAAAAATAGCAGATATACAAGCTCATAGCGCGGCACCGAGTGCCGCGCTACGAGCTTGTAGATCTGCTATTTTTGAAAAATCGTGAAAAAGTGTGCAAATCTTTGAATATATATACATTTTTAAAGCGAACATTTTTAACTAAAATCTTTGCTTCTGGGGGGTCCCTGGAACAAAATATTTTGATGGGGGTCCGCGGCCAAATACATATCATTTTGGGGGTCCTTGACATGAAAAAGTTTGAGCACCACTGATATAGAAACATACGTTTTTCAGAAAACTGTTGAGATTTAGGAGACATGTAGAATCGGCTTCTGGTCTCAATGGGTTAAAGACTGTATCAAACAGGGAGTGGTCAGCGAGGCACAATTGAGTGAAACTAACTCACCCTTTTAAAGCTCTTGATGAAGCAGTATTTAAATAATGTATTCCAGCTTCTTTAGGTAAACTACTAGTATATGTAGAGATGTTGTAGTAGCTTCTTTAGGTAAACTACTAGTATACATGTAGAGATGTCGTATAGCTGAGGTGATGCTGTATGTATGAAGATGTTTTCTGTTCCTCTCAGGCCGTGTTCACAGACCTGGAGATCATGGCGGTTCTGTTTGCCAGCGCCATCCATGATGTGGACCATCCAGGGGTCACCAACCAGTTCCTCATCAACACCAGTATGTCCTGTCCTGTCCTGTCCTGTCCTGTCCTGTCCTGTCCTGTCCTGTCCTGTCCTGTCCTGTCCTGTCCTGTCCTGTCCTGTCCTGTCCTGTCCTGTCCTCTCCTCTCCTCTCCTCTCCTCTCCTCTCCCCTTGGTGTGAACGTCCCTTTAGAGCACTGTTTCCCAAACAGTGGGTACATTTAAATTATAATTTGTATGGGTCGCAAGTCCCTTTTTTCCGTTTCCTACATTAAAAAAATGTTTCTAAAGTAAAACAAATCCCCCAAAAAATGTTTTAACCCATTCAATCCGGAAACGCATCTCTGTCATTTTTTATTTTTGAAAAATCAAATCGAATTCAATATATGATTTTTAAATCGAACATTTGTAACTCAAATCTTCCCTGGAACAAATTATTTTACAAATGTTGCTTTAAAAATATATATATTTAAAGATATGCACACATTGTCACGATTTTTCAAAACATAGCAGATCTATAAGCTCATAATGTAGCTTGAGCTTGTAGATCTTCTATTTTCACTAGTTTGGGTCCTGGACAAACGTCTAAATCTCTCTTTTGGGTCTTGAGATAAAACGTTTGCTTTAGAGACAGTATGGACTGTGATGGATGCAGGGGCGTCACGGCCATTCACTGTGCGTACGACCCAACACCCTCACTCTCACAAATCCGTGATTTTTTTTTTGATAAATAATCGGTAAAATCATAACCTGACACCGTCAAATGGAAGAAGCTTGCGACACACATTTGTTTCACAGCCTACTTTACTCCCTGCGCGATCCCAGACCTCCTACCTGAAATCAAATGCAAATGAGATTTCCGGAGGGAGGGGGGTTTACCAGGCTAGTAAAATCAGGCAAAAATAAGAATTAAATAACCTAACCCTAACCCTAAAACCAAAATAAAGTAACCAAAACACGAAAAAAAAGTAACCAAATCCGCCCAAAAAACGCTACATTTTGAAAATACAGAATTTGTTTACATTTGACAGTTACAAATGTTTTTCACGATTTTTCAAAAATAGCAGATCTACAAGCTCATAGCACGGCACTCGGTGCCGCACTATGAGCTTGTAGATCTGCTATTTTTGAATGGCCAAAGTGTAAAGTAAGGGGTATAGTCCACCGAAAGTCCATCCCCCCCACCTTCTGAGAGCCTGTGACGTCCCTGGATGGATGTAATGAACCCAGCTCCTGCTCCTTCTGCCTCCTCCAGGCTCAGAGCTGGCCCTGATGTACAACGACTCCTCCGTCCTGGAGAACCACCACCTGGCCGTGGGCTTCAAGCTGCTGCAGGAGGAGAACTGTAACATCTTCCAGAACCTCAGCAAGAAACAGCACGACTCACTCCGCAAGATGGTCATCGACATGGTGAGGCCCTAGTCTACTTCCTACAGGACCGGGGACCCCCAGGGGTACCTGAGGGGGTTCCAGGGGGTCCCCAGCTAAATGATGGACAGGGACCAAATGGACCCTTATGAGTCTGTAACTCTGAGAGTGTACAAATGGAACCAAATGGACCCTAACGGGTCCATTTGGTTCCATTTGTACACTTTCAGAGTTGAATTAACATTGATTTTACAATATGAATTGGGGTCCCAGAGGTATGAATGCCATTAAATGGGGGTCCGTAGCCTAAATGCATGTCAAACTGGGGGGTCCTTGAAATTAAAATGGTTGAGAATCACTGCTAGAGCCGTAAAAACTTCTCTTATGGGGGTCCCTCGCACGTCTTTTCAAATGGGGGTCCGCGGGCTAATAAGTGTCAATTTGGGGGTCCTTGACATGAAAAAGTTTGAGAACCACTGTGCTATCTCACTGGGGTCACGATTACGTTTTTTTCCATTTTTTTTCAAAACAAACAATTCTCGATTCTAAAACGTTTTTTTTTTTTTCATTTCAAAACGATTCTCGATTCAAAACGATTCTAAATATATTCTAAAATCGATTTTTGGAAAATGAGAATTGATTCTGAATCGTCCAACATTCGAATCGCGATTCCAATTCGAATCGATTTTTTCCCACACCCCTAACAGTCAGTGTAGTGTACTTAACACATCGGGTGCCAGAGGTTTATTAAAATATTGTACGTTCAGTGCCTGCTATTCTTCCATCCACTTACGTTGATACGTTTCGTGCTGTAGAAGCCCCGACGCGGAAGTGCATGTAAACATTGCGTGAGTGCGAGACGGCGGAGGGTCCCGACTAACGCCTGGAACAATAATATTTCTAACGCGATCCTCCATTGCAGAGTGATCGCCGATCGAAAATGGCTCACTTCCACCACGTTAAAAAGAAATGGAGATATTAAGCTTTTAGTCAAGGAGTTAACATTGGAAAGGCCGACCGGAAGGATTTTTGACATGGATCCACATCCGGCCTCTCCTTCTCAGAAACTCCTTGGATGATCCCAAAGTTTCGTTACAGCGCCCCACGTGGGCCCCACGTATAAACATAAAATTGGGTCAAAAACGGTCCGGACTGTTTTCGGCACACAATGTGTTAACTAAAGCAGGGGTCTTCAGCGTTTTGTCAGGCCAAGGACCCCTTTATGTCGCATTCCTAAGCCAATAATTTGATGACCATCGGACCGGTAGGTTCCGGTAGGAGACACAAAGGAGACTCTTTGTGTCTCCTACTGGAACCACTGCCGGTCATCAAATGATACAAATTATACGACTCCAGGTAACTCTAATGCATTGCTGTGTGCAGGTGCTGGCCACAGACATGTCCAAACACATGAACTGCCTGGCAGACATGAAGACCATGGTGGAGACCAAGAAGGTGACCAGCCTGGGAGTTCTGCTGCTGGACAACTACTCTGACCGCATCCAGGTTAGTACACCATCAAACTCACACATACCCAGTGAATATCCATGAATTCAAGTCTCCATAAGTGTCCTTATTCCGGAGCAAACATTGATGAAAATAGCACTGTATCTACAAATCTACTTGTAGACCTGTACTTTCGGCAAAGATATTTGGTGTAGAGGGGGATAAAGTAGTGGCCTAGAATAGACCCCTGGCCCTGGGGCACTCCGGTCAACGAAGTAAATAGGGTTGAAGATGAGAAGGTCAGACATCATCCACACAGTAAAAAAACTGTATCCAGCTGATTTTATGGTGAGGTGCTGCCTCCTAGTGGAGGTAGAGGGAATACCACTTTCTTCCTCTGGGAGGGAAAAGTGCATTTAATGAAAACCTAGTTAATGAGTTAATACTACATCCACCGTCTAGCAGAACAATTCAGTTTGGTTACACTGTAAGAAATGCACTAAATCTCTTCATTTGTCACAAATGCTCAGGTTAACAAAAGGTACAAAATAGGGCTAAAGTGTTTAATGTATGTTTTATAATGTCATAATTTATTAGTTTGACAAGTTGGACTGATATCACATTGAGAACAAACAGGCAGACGTGTTATGTGCAAGTAAATAATAACTAAAGTTTTCAAATAATTGTAGTGGAGTAAAAGTACAATATTTGCCTCTGATATGTGCAGTGGAGTAGAAGTAAAAATATAGACAATTGGAAATAAAAATGCAAATGCAAAATTGTACTTAAGTACAGTACTTGAGTAAATGTACTTAGTTACTTTACACCAGGGGTCTTCAACGTTTTCAGGCCAAGGACCCCCTAGCTGAGAGAGAGATGAAGCAGGGACCCCCTCTATATTGTATAAAAAAAAAATCAGATTCAACCGTTTTTGTTTACGTGGTCTGCTCTTTTTTCCCTCTACACCTATAGCCTCTTTGCCAAAAATAGCCGATCTACAAGCTCACAACGCCTCGCAGCGCGAGGCGTTGTGAGCTTGTAGATCGGCTATTTTTGGCTGAAGTTCTCCTCAGAAAAGGGAGGCCAGGGTTCAAGTGGTTGTTATGGTAAAATGAAAAATCCTATCACACAAAGATTTGGCGGACCCCCTGTAGTAACTCTGAGGACCCCCTAAGGGTCACGGACCCCCTGTTGAAGACCTCTGCTTTACACCACTGCTAGGTTGTACCGGCTGTTTACATACAAGTGTGAATGCTCTCAAATCTAAACTGTGTGTGCTTTACGGTAGGTTCTGCAGAACATGGTCCACTGTGCAGACCTGAGCAACCCCACCAAACCTCTGGAGCTGTACCGCCAGTGGACGGACCGCATCATGGTGGAGTTCTTCACCCAGGGGGACCGCGAGAGAGACAAGGGCGTGGAGATCAGCCCCATGTGTGACAGAGACAACGCCTCCGTAGAGAAGAACCAGGTTAACATGGCGCCATTATCATTACAGTATATATACGTTTTTTTTGTGAAAAGTTTAAGCTCTATACTTATAAATGATTACTGCTACCGGATATACTTAGTATGTTTTCAGTAACAGCTGTCTCTCCAGCTCTTTGATAAACAAAACATATATATACATTTTCAGGTGGGTTGCCAATTTCATCCAATCAGAAGAGAGTACTCATTGATCAGTTTCAGTTTATAGTGTTCCAGTTCCAATGTTGTCTGCTCGTTTAATTTCATCACTTACAATGTCTTTGTATCCTGTATGTGTTCTTTCTCCTGATTGAACACAAAGACCTGAACATTTATTTTCTGTTTACTAAAGAGCTGGAGAGACGGGGAGACCCCCTGTTACTGAACAAACACTCTATAGCAGGGGTCTTCAACGTTTTCAGGCCAAGGACCCCCTAGCTGAGAGAGAGATGAAGCAGGGACCCCCTACTCTATATTGTATAAAATTGTGTTTCAGATTCAACTTTTTTGTTTACTTGGTCTGCTCTTTTTTCCCTCTACACCAAACACCTTGTTGCCAAAAATAGCCGATCTACATGCTCACAACGCCTCGCAGCGCGAGGCGTTGTGAGCTTGTAGATCTGCTATTTTTGGCTAAAGTTCTCCTCAGAAAAGGGATGCTAGGGTTCAAGTGGTTACGGTAATAAAAAAATCATGTTACACAAAGATTTGGCGGACCCCCTGTAGTAACTCTCTGAGGACCCCCTAGGGGTCCCGGACCCCCTGTTGAAGACCCCTGCTCTATAGCAATGATTAATTTAAAGGAGTAGTTCACCCAAAAACATTCTTATTTTCTACCAATTACACACCCCACGAAGCCTTGAATTCATGGAGATTTGTTTGTTTTTGTCACAATAATGTGATGACCGGCAGAGAGTGTCCTACTGACCCGGTTATCAAATTATTATCAAAAATCTCCATGAATTCAAGGCTTCATGGGGTGTGTAATTGATAGACAATAAGTATTTTTTTGGGTGAACTACTCCTTTTAATACTTATTTTGACTCAAATCCCTCAGTGCACCTTTAACCCATTAAGACATGGAACGCATCTGTGTCACTTTAGATGTCTTTGGCTATTTTTGAAAAATCGTAAAAATAAATGTTTTATATTTTTTTCAAAAATCTGTTAGGATTTAGAAAACATTTTGAGAATCGGACTCAGGCCTCAATGGGTTAATAACGTCCATCCTCCTGACAGGTGGGCTTCATTGACTACGTGGTGCATCCTCTGTGGGAGACGTGGGCGGACCTGGTGCACCCCGACGCCCAGGACATCCTGGACACCCTGGAGGACAACCGGGACTGGTACCAGAGCATGATCCCCCGCAGCCCCTCCCCCACCAGCCCACAGGACCACTCCCCCTCCTCCGACGGGGGGGGCGGAGCCTCCATCGCCGCCGCCGCCACCGCCGCCGCCGCCGCCACCACCTCGTCGTCCTCGTCGTCGTCGTTATCCACCGCCACCACGGGAGCAGCCGACAAGTTCCAGTTTAAACTCACCCTGGAGGAAGAGGAGGAAGAGGAAGAGGAGGAGTCTGACATGGAGAGCCCCGCCCCCGAGGTAGAGGAGGAGGTGTCACAGCCGTCGGGCGGGGTCGGGGTCGGCAGGTACAGGCCCCCCTCCCCCCACCCGTCTCGCTCCCTCAGCCTGGCGCCCATGTCGGTCAGGACGTCGAACCCAGGGGGCGAGAGGAGGGGCGTGGACCTCGCCGGGGGAGAGGCCGGGGGGGAGGAGGAGGAGGGGGTGACCCGCCCCCAGACGGGCACATAACACCCGCCCCTCTCCCCCTCCCTCCCTCCCTCCTGGAGAACCGAGTGCCAACGGAGACGGAGTCTGTAGTCACACTGGAGACGTGATGTCATATCCCTCCCCCACACACCCACCTGGATTTACAACAAAAACCCTAAAAGCCTGAGTTATGGCCGATCTACAAGCTCACATGGTTGTGAGCTTGTAGATGGGCTGGTGCATGGCGCCGTGGCGTAAGACGTCGTGGCGGACAGGAATGGTTTGAGCTTCTGTTTTTTTTTGGTGCCGGAATCACAGATCAGCCTTTAAGCGTTGAACGACTGCTGTGTGGGTCGGTTTCTACTGCTTCCTCCCCAGGCACTAATCTGCTGCCCAGGCCCACAAATCTACTGCCCAGGCCCACAAATCTACTGCCCAGGCCCACACATGTACTGCCCAGGCCCACACATCTACTGCCCAGGCCCACTAATCTACTGCCCCCACACAGACACACAGTTGTGTTGAATGCAAGGAGAACAACACGTCTTCCTCCACACAAACCTGTTGACGTTCAGACGCAGAGCGCCCGTGGAGGACGGAGGCGTTTGGACGGACGGGCTCTTCTCGGAAACGATGTGTCGTTTTTATTTGCACCGTGGAAAGTCTGGGACGTGATGAAACAATGAAGACTTGTGGGAATGCGGGAATGTTTTTCTTATGCGGACGGGCGGACGAACGGACAAGAGACGCGACTTAAAAACCTCAGGGCTATGAAGATATAGGAATGATTCTAATGTAGCACAAACGTAGTGGTTGGACCTCTGACCCTGTTCTACGTACTGTACCTCCACCCCCCCCCCCCCCCCCCCCACAAACTGAAGAGCTTATTTATTGTGTCTCGTCTCTATTGTGTTTGATGAGGAACCTTTTTTTAATTATTATTATTACAGAATGTCACAACTCCAGCAGTTGAAACGTGTGGGACACTAAAAAGTGATAGATATAGCACCACAGAAACTAGCCAGTCATGTGGTTCCCAACAACCTGGGGCCCGGGCCCTTCTTAGGGAGGGGGGGGGGGGGGGGGGGGGCGCCAAAGTTCACTGGAGGGTAGTGCAAGGCTTAACCCATTAAGACCGGGGACGCGTCTGTGTCATTTTAGATTTCTTTGGCTATTTTTGATTTTTTTTCAACAAAAAGAAATGTAAGAGTCGCCTCAGGTCTTAATGGGTTTTAAACACGTTGCACAAAATCCTTCAGAACTTGCTTTCGCCACATCCACTGTCTCTGCCTGTTTGTTCTCAATGTGATATCAGTCCGACTTGTCAAACTCAATTCTTATTTATTTATTTCCAAAATAGCTTTTTTTTAAAAAGAAGCCTGTCTACAATCTCACAGCATGTCACAATGCCATGCGCTTTTTGAGCTTGTAGAGCGGCAATTTCCGCTATTCATCATAAGCTGAAGTATATAGCCCTCTCGGGCTTAAAGGACGACTTCACCCATTTTCAACCTATCTTCATATAATAGGTCCTCACTAATACTCATGATAAAATGCTACCATTTTTTTCTACTCGGTCTGTGTCTCAGAGGAGGACTGTGGACAGTCCAGAAACCCGTCTACCAATGACATCATTGGTAGGCAGGATTCTTTTTTCCAACAAGATTTAACATTTTTTATTTAGATTTGTATTAACGTGAGAACAATGGCTTCTATTATTGCATTGCAACTTTCCAGGAATAGAAAGCCAGCAGTTTATATTAGCTTGGATTCCCCATCGATGATGTCACTGGTAGACGGGTTTCTGAACTGTCCACAGCCCTCCTCTGAGACACAGACTGTGTAGAAAAAAATTGTACCATTTTATCATGAGCATTAGTGAGGACCTATTATATGAAGATAGGTTGAAAATGGGTGAAGTCGTCCTTTAAGTGGTTCACATGTCTGAATAACAATGTGTGTGCGCGCCAACATGCGTGCGCGTGTGTGTGCTTTTGTCAGATGTTAGAAAGGGGGTGGGGCTCCAAGGTAAAACGGTTGGGAACCACCATTAGTAGAATCTATAAAAGGAGACAAATAGATTTTTTTTAACTGTAATTAAAGTACAGTCAGTACATTTTTAACGTGTCCCGGTGGTAGGTGTGTTCTGGGTTCCTATACATCACACCCCTTAAAATGAGTTTGATTTTTATGATTTTTGAGATTTTTTTACATGATGTAATGTTTTTATTATTTAATGATGATGTCACCGTGTTAGATTAAACATTTATTTTTTGATGTGCTTTAAATCAGGGTGCCTCCACAGTAGCACTTTACAGCCTCTACTGTCTGTCTGTCTGTCTGTCTGTCTGTCTGTCTGTCTGTCTGTCTGTCTGTCTGTCTGTCTGTCTGTCTCATCTAAGGGCTTTCACTCTCACTGTAGACATGTTAGCACCACACTGCCCTCTAGAGGCCAAGATCACCAACAACAGCACAGGATAGTAGATTGTCTATTAGCCTTTATAACTTATGTTAATTAGACCACAATCGATAATCTTTTAAACTTAAAGAAAAAGCAGTTTGTGTTGTTTGCCTTTATTGGGCAGTATAAGGCACAGTAAAGCACAAACTAACAAATTAAACCCACCACAGTGAATATAGTGCGTCCAGATTATGGCAGCAATTATCCGTTATTTTTGCAGAGATTACTTTATCGATAACGTTTTCGATTAATCGAATAATCGAAAAGCGTCTTTTTTGGATTATTATTTTTTTTTTAAATCAACGAATGAAAAAGAAAACATTCTAATTGATTTTTTACAATTGACTAAATTGATTAGCCACTATTTTAAATAGTGATCTACAAGCTTGTAGATCGTCTATTTTCAGTATCTTGAATTTCTTGATTATCTTTTTTATTGTTTATGTTCGATTTCATTGATTGGTTTGATTAACTGTTGCACCCCTTACTTCAGATGAACACAAGTCGTTAAATAATTAGTAAACGTTTTGACACAGCTTACTGTAGATGTTTGCAGCGTTCGATTGTCATGAGCCTAGACCAGAGGTCTTCAACAGGGGGTCCGGGACCCCTAGGGGGTCCTCAGAGTTACTACAGGGGGTCCGCCAAATCTTTGTGTGATAGTTTTATTTTATTTTACCATAACCACTTGAACCCTAGCCTCCCTTTTCTGAGGAGAACTTTTGCCAAAAATAGCCGATCTACAAGCTCACAACGCCTCGCGAGCTTGTAGATCGGCTATTTTTGGCAAAGAGGCTATAGGTGTAGAGGGAAAGAAGAGCAGACCACGTAAACAAAAACTTGTTGAATCTGAAAAAAAAATGTATACAATATAGAGGGGGTCCCTGCTTCATCTCTCTCTCGGCTAGGGGGTCTTTGGCCTGAAAACGTTGAAGACCCCTGGCCTAGACTTGTAGGTTCTCATACGTTGCATGTTACAGTAGTTTTGATATGAATTAGTCACGGTTTTACATGATCTCAGCACGATAGAGACAAAGGGCGTGATAGTGATATTTTCCAAGTAAACACAAAACAAAAAACTAAAATGTTAAATAACTCTATATTCCCCTAATCATTGCTGTGAAGGTTTGTTCAGTAACAGGGGTCTCCCAACTCTAAACAGAAAATGCATTTTCAGGTTCGGGATACCAATTTCATCCAAATAGGAGAGAAAACTCATACAGGACAAAACAAGTGAAATTGGAATTGATGAAACAAACAAAACGGAAAAAAAATGCCGTCACATTTGTAATTGGGAAGCTATAGATTCAAGCTAATAGGTTCTCTCTCCTGATTGGATGGCATTGGGGTCCCACCTCGGATTTTATTGAAAATGTTTGAACATTTTGAAAGAAAATGTATATTATCGACACAATACGATATTATCACAAAATCAATATTGGGGTATTTGGTCAAAAAATGTCGCGATATTTGATTGTATGCGTATTGCCCGGCCTTACTCTCTGTATAGTACAACACTGTCACTTGCCAGAAAGAACTGATTTACAAGCTCACAACCCATTGTTGGCATGTTAACATCAAACCGGTTCAGATGATCTATAGGTTTTTTACATTATAGACTTAAGATGATGATTGTATCAAAGTCCTTGACATTATGGTATTGGGTTTTAACTGAATTATTCATCTTTTTCCTGATTGAGAATGTGTGTAGCGCCAGAGAGTCTTTTGTTGTTGTTGTTGTTGTCCTTCTTCCCCTTAACTCTTTGACTGCCGTCGACGCGTTTTCGAGTCAATTGCTACTTTGTCCACTTGGCCGTCGACGCGTTAAGACGCGCTGATAGCTTTTTCATTGTTTAATCGGCGACCGCGCTGTTCTCTGTCATGTCCGTCCTCGGGTTCCCTTTGCACTCACTTCCCACTCAACCGGATGCCGAATTAGCGGGTTCCGTTTCCGGTTCTCTGTTTTATCTTGAAAAATGTGATTTTTAGGCCAAAATAGGGCAAAACCAGTTACCTTGCACGGTATAAAAAACGAACGGAGAGCTCCGGTCATATTTTCTTTTCTCTAGACCATTGGTTCTCAAAGTGGGGTCCGGGGACCCCCAGGGGTAGTTGAGGGGGTTCCAGGGGGTCCCCAGCTAAATGATGGACAGGAATCAAATGGACCCTTATGGGTCTGTAACTCTGAGAGTGTACAAATGGAACCAAATGGACCCTAACGGGTCCATTTGGTTCCATTTGTACACTCTCAGAGTTAAATTAACATTGGTTTTACAATGTGAATTTGGGTCCCAGAGGTATAAATGCCATTAAATAGGGGTCCGTAGCCTAATGCATGTCAAACTGGGGGTCCTTGAAATTAAAATGGTTGAGAATCACTGCTAGAGAGCCATAAAAACCTTCTCTTATTGGGGTCCCTGGCTTATCTTTTCAAACGGGGGTCCACGGGGTAATAAGTGTCAATTAGGGGGTCGTTGACATGAAAACGTTTGAGAACCACTGCTCTAGACGACGAACAGTTATCGTCGTTGCGTTTACCAACGATCTGAAACCCGATCATAAGCTAAGCTATAAGATGGCCAGCGGTGAGGGCCGTGAAATAGGAACGCAACAAACGGATATGACGTCTGCAGCCTGTTTGGAGGAGGTAGAGAGAGAGAGAGAGAGCGGAGAGAGACAGAGAAAAAACTTAACTCTTTGAGGGCTGGTCGATCTGTCGTGTTTGTTTGTTTATAAACACAGCCAGACAATGGATTTTAATCGATATAACAATTCTGTGACCGGTTGAAAAGGTTATAAAACAGGAAAATCGCTGGCACTGGGTGAGTGTTAAGGTGGGATTTGTTCAATCTGTTGTACAAACAGGAGGACGCAGTGCAGGGCCCAGTTGCACCACCTCACACTAAGTTCAAACTTAGCCTAGTTATAGCTTAAACACATTCAATACGGGAAAGTGTCTCTGTCATTTTAGATTTCTTTGGCTATTCAAAAATAGCAGATCTACAAGCTCATAGCGCCGCACCGAGTGCCGCACTATGAGCTTGTGGATCTGCTATTTTTTGAAAAATCGTAAAAATGAGTGCAAATCTTTGAATATGTATTTAAAAAATGTATATTATGTTTAAAGATTTGCACACATTTTTACATAAAAAACAAAAAATAGCAGATCTACAAGCTCATAGCGCGGCACTCGGTGCCGCGCTATGAGCTTGTATATCTGCTATTTTTTAATAGCCAAAGAAATCTAAAAATGCCACAGATACTATTATAGCTTGAATGGCTTTTAAAAAAAAAGCCATTTAAGCTATAACTAGGCTAAGTTTGGACTTAGTGTGAGGTGGTGCAACTGGCCCCTGGTCCACTTCCTGGATAGCTGTAGTGAAACACTAGTCTGTAATTATTCTGTTAAAGTCTGTTTTATGTCCTATCAGGGATTCGAGCCCGGATCTCTCCCACGCGGTTAGACCAAACATCTAGCCTTAATACCGCTTTGGCCAGCGAGAGATATTTGCACATATGAGCTTCAGGCAGAAGTCCTACCAGACACCAGGGTCTAAATCTCTCAGTGGAAGAGTATGGGAGTCTAGACCACCTCCAACCACTGCACATGTACTGTTTATATTGTATTAACATAACTCTACCATACAGTAGTTCTCAACTTTTTTAGGATCAGGGCACACTTGAAAATTTCAAAAGCGTTCGCGGTCCACCCATCTGACCAGTTAAAGGGATAATTCACCCCAAAACAATGTTTTTCCCTATGGATTAGTCACCCCATGGAGACTTTAATTCATGCATATTCTTTAGTTTTTGTCTCATTCCTAAGCCACTAATTTGATGACCAGCGGACCGGTATAGGCAGCGGTTCCGGTAGGAGACACAAACGCTGCCAGTCATAACAATTATTGGCTTAGGAATGTGACACAAACTGCAAAATATCCATGAATTCAAGTCTCCATGGGGTGACTAATCGGTAGGGGAAAAAAAGTCATTTTGGGGGTGAACTATCCCTTTAACCCGACAGCCGTGTAAAGTGGGCCGCGTGCATTTTCAGTTCATTTTAACGACCAATCAATCAATCGATTCTGTTCCGACTTTGATCAATGGAACGGACGTAGTATACTTAAGGTTCTTATTTATTAGGTATCACACAATGAAAACTCACTTTTTTTAAGGTTTTAAAGATCAGTACAAGACTTTCACACACCTGGATTAAAAGTCTAAAAGCAGGTGTGAATGTGAAACGGTTGAACAACATCAACAATAAAAGATTCCCCGTACACTGCCAGCCTGCACGGTACATGAAGGATATGTATTAACCCTTTAAGACCGGGAACGCATCTGTGTCATTTTAAGATTTCTTTGGCTATATAAAAATAGCAGATCTACAAGCTCATAAGCTTGTAGATCTGCTATTTCTTTTTTAAATTGTGAAAATGTGTGCAAATCTTTAGGTTGAATATATATATACTTTTTTAAAGCAAAAGTTTTTAACGCAAATCTTTCTACAAATCCACAAACAAATTTACAAATGTCTTGTAAATCCTAACAGTTTTTTTTTCCTAAAGTTTTTTTTCATATTTTTTTTTACTTATTTTGCTCATTATTATTATCAATGGTTTTCAAACTTTTTGTGTCAAGGACCCCCAAAATAATATGTATTTGTCCGCGGACCCCCTCCCATCTAAAAATATTTTGTTCATGGGACACGATTTTTCTAAAAAATAGCAGATCTACAAGCTCATAGCGCGGCACTCTGTGCCGCACTATGAGCTTGTATATCTGGTATTTTTGAATAGCCAAAGAAACCAGAAACATCGCACATGCGTTTCCTTCCTGGCCTTAAAGGGTTAAGCAACGTTTCGGTCACACGCGACCTTCCTCATGTCTGAGGTCATCTTTTATTGTTGATGATTTTCAAGGTTTTAAAGAAGAAAAAAAAATACTGTGACATTTTTTGGCATACATTTTTCCAAATATTAATGTTATATTATCACTAAAATCTCTGGAGTTTTTCCAATTATTTGGGGGGCCACCACATGCAGTATCCTGCCCCGGCCCACGGGTTAGAACCACTGCTTTATCATACATATCGGTTAAAACGTTTTATTTATTCAAATAAGTTCCGGATTGCAGCTTTAGCTTAGCTGATGAGCTTCATGTGATGAGATTGTCTATAGCATTGGTTCTCAAAGTGGGGTCCGGGGACCCCCAGGGGTACTTGAGGGGGTTCCAGGGGGTACCCAGCAAAATGTGTTAATATAGCATCACAATAATTATGACCTTTTATACTTAGGCTATTCAAAAATAGCAGATATAGATTTGAATAGATCTGCTATTTTTGAAAAATCGTGAAAATGGGTGCCAACCTTTGAATATACTGTATATATATTTTTAAGCGAACATTTGTTGCTCAAATCTTTGCTTCTGGGGGTCCCTGGAACAAAATATTTGAGATGGGGGTCCGCGGCCAGATACATATCATTTTGGGGGTCCTTGACATGAAAAGGTTTGAGAACCACTGGTCTATATAGCCTAAAGGACTGCTGTATCAATTTATTGAACAAAGTCATTCTTGCAAAGTATTCATGTTTTGTCAGTTGTTTGTTCACTTTTACGTTTTTACTTTTATTGTGAAAGTATTGTTGTTTAGGTTTTTTGTCATTTTGTGCTGATTGTTTGACATCATGGTTATATTAAGACTGGCAGCCAATATCCCATATTTGTCCGATCCACATTGGAATTGGTTTGGAATTGGTTTTATGAAGATTTTTGCTCACAACGCATGTTGATGTGACGCTTGTGAGCTTTAAATGAATAAATCGTCGTTACCGCAGCAACCAATGCAGATACAGTAGGTCGGCGATATCTGAATACACAAATCTGCTCTGGTCACGTGTAAATAAAAGTGTGGACAATGAGTCCTAAAGATCAGATTTAACCCATTGAGACCTGAAGAAGCATCTGTGTCACATTTTCATTTGAGCTAAAAAAGCATTAATTTACACTTTGGGCTATTCAAAAATAGCAGATATACATACTTGTAGATCTGCTATTTTTGAAAAATCGAGAAAATGTGTGCAACATTTTGAATATGTATATTTTTTTAAGCGAACATTTGTAACTCAAATCTTTGCTTCTGGGGGGTCCCTGGAATAACATATTTTGAGATGGGGGTCCGCAGCCAAATACTAATTATTTTGGGGTCCTTGACATTAAAAAGTTTGCAAACCCCTGACATAGTAACATACGTTTTTAAAACTGATTTAGAAGACATTTTGTGGAATCGGAACCTCAGGCCTTAATGGGTTGATAACAGTGTGGACAAATGAGTCCTAAAGATCAGATTTGAGAAACAAATCAGATTTAATTGCAGTCTGAACAGAGCCCATGAGTCTCCATGTGTTGCCAAACCCAAACAGGTAAAACGTATGGTTTACCTCTCAGTGGTGGGTTGCGTTAGAATCCAACCAAGAAGTATTAGTTGTTGAAGCATTATTTTCAGGAAAAGGCACCTAACCACATGAACCATATAGCGTCTCTACTCTGGGGTGAACGTTCAGTGTAGATTTGGTGTAGAGTGGAAAACAGGAGGGGGGGCCTAGTATAGATCTGTGGGGGACCCCAGTCACTTAAGTCAGTGCTTCTCAAACTTGTATTTATTTATTTCAAAACGCCACCACCCCAGTTTGGTATGCATAGGCCATGAGCCGCCATAACTCCGAGAGTGTACACATGGAAACAAATGGACCTGTAAGGGTTCATTTGGTTCCTAACTATATAAATAATTTAGCATTTTGAGAACCATTGACATGAGTATAATGTTGGGTTTACGTGGTTGAGTGAGGTGATCGTTCATGTGATGGGGTTGTCACAGGTATGAAACATATATAAGCTACATTCTCAAATACACTGGAACACTGACTGTGTTGAATGAGAACACGATGGACGTTCGACGTCTCAGTATTGGAAGCATGTTTTGAACAACGATCCAAAGTTTGAACTCCTTTTAAATCCCAGAAAGGCATGAGAGACACGGATGATGTGACATCAGTGCCATGCGGTGGTAAATTGTACCGACTTGCCCCGGTATGTTTGTGTCGTTCTGATTCTGCCTGCCGTCGTTTCTCTTCGTTGTCCTTGTCTTGTTTTATCACCCTCCATGTTGTGCAAAATATTTATTGTTAATACTCGTCTCTTGAGATGGAAGTACTGCAAAGATGAGACTTCTGATTTCATGTTCTGGAGCCTAACAATCAAGTGTAGACGTATACATCTGCCACTCCAATGTGTTTTTGAAGGATATTGACTACAATTGGATTCTCCTTTTAAGCCAAAAGATTCTCTGGACTTACGGATGTTTTATGTGAAAAATGCCAATAAATGATATTGAAGTCGGACTAGCCATGGTTTTGTGCTTCATGTGAAAATATAATTGTGCGTCCACAGTAATAGCTACACATTTTATGTCCTTGATCAAGATTTCATCCAAATTTCTCCGTAAACCACACAGTATGTTTATAAATTCCTTCATTTCATTCCTTCAAGTCATGTTTAAATCACCAGCCAATCAAAAGATACGATTTGAAACTCAAGTGACGTGTTTTGGCAGAACCACACTCGCTATATGCGAGCCCCTCTCTCGCTCTCAACATGAGTGGATAGTGAGCGTGACAACAGCCCCCTGGGGGCGTGGAGCATCATTTCCCCCCGCTCAGCTCTGCTCGCATGCTCTGGATAGTATGCATACTAGACAGTATGCATACTAGATCTAGTGTGCATAGTATGCATACTAGATAGTGTGCATACTAGATATAATATACTAGATCTAGTATGCATACCAATAATATATTTTTGGTGAAATGTGCCTTTAAACAGCACGGTGGTTCTTAAAGATATTCACGTCAATTGGACCCCCAAATTGATTACGTATTTGGAAAATATTTTGCACCAGATTTAAAACAATACATTATAGCTTTTCTTCTCCTTTGAGTAACAACAAACACATTTCTATTGTGTGTTGTGCCGTTGCATGTCTAGATGTTTGAATGCTTAGGAACCAAATGGCTATTGGTCATTATCCACTTGCCCCTAGTTTAAACAGCTCTGGGTAAAGAGTCTGTCTGGCAAGCTGAAGGTCACAGGATCAACCCCGACAATGGGTCATGGTATTTACAGATAAGTTCAATATCTTGAAGAATCTTGTTAAACGTTGAATAGTATTGTTTAATACTAACACAAATCTTTCTTATGGCACAAAATATTGTTCTAAAAGAGGCAGCTATGGCACAATGGGTAGAGTGACTGCCTGGGAACCAAGAGGCCACAGATATGATTCCAGGCCCGGGCAATCACTCAAGTGGATAAAACTGAAAACTGAATTTCCCTGTAAGATGAATCCAGTTAATAATTGTACTTCAGGACAAGTGGAAATGGAGAAGATATTGTAAATATCATGATTAAACATGATTAAATCATGTTCTGCCATACCATTTAACCGTGTCCAACAAGGGATTGGCTCAAACAATGTTCCAATTAGTTGACATATCAAATAAAACAAGGCTAACATCCAGTGCAACACTTCTAGCATTAATAACACTTTGTTGACACACAGCTCACTGTGTTAAAACATGCCTACATGGTCCAGAGTTCAAATCTCAACAAGGATGTCCTACTCTCTACACCCAGAAGAACACAAGTTAGCGCACTAAAGAAACCTGTGATGTAACAGCAGGTACAATAATAGCACAAACTCTACATTTGTTAAAAATCTTTGAAAGTTTTAGACACAAATCTGGTACAAAATATTTTCAGATGGGGGGCCAAATACGTAATCAATTTGGGGGTCAAATTAATGTGAAGATGTTTAAGAACCACTGTGCTGTTTAATTCCCAGCAGCTGTTGGCAATTGGACTGGACCAATTGGACCAGTATGTTTTACACGTTACCATGGAAACCATTTAATAATCATCAAATCACGGTTTATCCATACAGATAAACAGTGTTTTATTCATGTGCCAAAGCAATGCTTTCTGCGCTGAGTATTTATAATTTATAAAAAATAATTCATATTTAGGCTGGTCTCGGGTCTCAGGTCTCAATCCATCTCACAATGACATGTTTATTTATAAACATAGCCGACAGGACAGTTCAAAAATTCCACCGTACTGTGGACTTGCATGCTTTTTCTTTAAAATCATTTGTAGTTTTGGAGATATTTAACTTTAAGCGCCCAATGCATTTTCAATGCGGCAATAGACATTTAAAGGGAAACGAGTACAGGCTACTAATCCTACATACTTACTGCTAGTAACCCCATTCATACTTTAAAATGTTCATCTTACTGTGGACATGTTTGCCTGAAAAGGAATCTTTGAAATGTTTAATAGTTTTAGAATTGTACTCCAATAAAAGTTCAGAGATTTAGAATGGAGGTCGATGGACGAATTTGGGACCTAAAAAAAAACACTTTAACCTAGAAACTCCATTCACAGATCAGAAATTCCACCTTACTTCTACATTGCAGTATTGATACTTTTACTTAAAGTAAAACATTTGTGTACTTTTTCCACCACTGACTGCACCCTGATTGCTCCTCACACCCTAAGAAGCAGGGGAGGGGAGGGTTTATTTAAACCCTCCAATTGTCGGGTCAGCCTCCCTCTCTCACAAACAACACACTCACACACACAGCACACAACTAAACAACTTAATGTAACGTTACTCGACATGAATGTTGAGCAGAGTTGTCAGTGTTTATCAGGGTGGTAAAAAAAAAAGCTGCTAAAACACACAGTGTGACCAGACTGTCTGTGGAAACAAACACAATGAATTATCTCCAACCGACACAAATTGAGGTGAGTTTCTACAGTAGCCCTGAAACATGACTCATACCATGACGGTCATGGAACCACTTGTTCCTGGTTTGCGATTTTTTTTTTTACATTTACAACTCTCACATGTACATAAGCGTTCAGATTTCAAATATAAAGTGCTGACCCTCAAGCTATGGATGTTACAAGTTGAGGCGCACTGCTCTAAGTACCCGTATCTTCCGTATTGTTCAATAAAAAGCATTTTTAATCCGATCGGCGGCCATTTTCAATTTTGTTTTTAAATTATTTATAATGTATCGGAGTGCAATACACCTCCCAACCGATAGGGGCGCGTAGTTGAAAGCATCGGAGAAAATGGCTGGCGATCAGATTAAAAAGCTTTTTATTGAACAATACGGACGATACGGATACTTAGACCAGTGCACTTTAACTGGTTACATCCATGGCTTGGGGATCAGCACTTTATATTTGAAATGTGAACGTTTATGTAGATGTACGGGTTGTAAATGTAAAAAAAACGCAAACCAGGAACAAGTGGTTCCATGACGTTTGTGACTGACGAGCGTCATACCATGGCTATTTCGACATGTGTGTTAGCTTAGCTAATTAGCTGTTCAGCATTAAAGGGATAGTTCACCCCCAAAACTACTTTTTTCCTATGTATTAGTCACCCGATGGAGACTTTAATTCATGGATATTTTTTTGTTTTTTATCCCATTCCTAAGCAGTGGTGGAAAAAGTATTCAAATGTTTTACTTAAGTAAAAGTATCAATACTGCAATGTAGAAGTACTCTGTTACAAGTAAAAGTCAGCATTACAAATTTACTTGAGTAAAAGTACAAATGTATTGGTATCGAAATGTATCGAAATGTACTTAAAGTACCTAAAGTAAAAGTACCAAATGTTTGACAATAGCAGATCTACAAGCTCACAATGTGTCGCGATGCAACGCGTTGTGAGCTTGTATTTTCACATAGCCAAGGACCAAGGTATAAAATAGGGCTAAAGTGTTTAATGTATGTTTTATAATGTAATCATTTATATCTGAAAAGTAACTAGTAACTAAAGTTTTCAAATAATTGCAGTGGAGTAACAATATAATATTTGCTTCTGAGATGTAGTGGAGTAAAAGTATTGACATTTGGAAATACTCCAGTACCAAAATTATACTTAAGTACTGTACTTAAATTTGATGACCGGCAGCAGTTCCGGTAGGAGACACAAAGAGTCTCCTTTGTGTCTCCTACCGGATCCGCTGCCTACCGGTCCGCTCAAATTATTGGCTTAGGAATGAAACAAAAACTAAAAAATATCCATGAATTCAAGTCTCCATGCGGTGACTAATCGATAGAAAAAAAACATTTTTTTTTGTGAACTATCCCTTTAAGGAATTGATGGAATTGTGTGTGATTTCACTTTGATGTTCCTTTGGTAAAGCAACAACTAGTAAGGATGAAGAGCTATGTTGTGTGATGTTTGTGAAGGGAATATGTTGTATTATTGAGCTGTTTGTTTGTGATGCCGAGACACCGAGTGCCGCGATATGAGCTTGTAGATCTGCTATTTTTGAAAATGTGTGAAAACCTTTGAATATGTATTTTTTTAAAGCATTCTCCATGCTGGTCAAACAGAGTCAGGGTGCTGATAGTGTGTATGTTGGCTCACTGGAGACGTTATGCTACACCAGTGGGTCTCAAAGTGTCCTTGAGGGGGTTCCAGATGGCCCCGTATATATCTGTAACTCTGAGAGTGTACACATACAACCAAATGGACCCTCACTGGCAGTGGTGTAACTAGGCTGTGTACAGGATACAGTATAGTGTACGTATATATCTGGCTCTCGGTCACTTGAATTTATGTTTGTTTGTTTGTTTGTTTGTTTCCTTTCTCAGAGTGGAGACGGACTGTGCCGAGGTTGTTCTTGTGCCATAAATGCCCAGAAGACTGAGGTTCTCACCTGCACGCATAACACCCTCCCAGAACATCCACCTCTAATGACGACGCAGAGGTTATCTGGTGAAGCTAGCCAGATGTACGTAGGGCAGGCCCGTCACAATTCTTACATCGTCTAATTGCAATTATTTGAGATAATCGCAATTATTTTGCATAATCGTTGAAATAAAAAAAAAGCAGAAATAGCAGATCTACAAGCTTACAACTCGTTGCAAGCTCGTAGATCAGCTATTCCCGCAATTGTTTTTAATGTTTTGAAAGTGTAAAATTATTAAATATGTCAGTAATTTCTTTGTATATTTAAGTTTTGATGTATTTTTTATGAAGCCTTAAAGGCAATATGAAAATTGTATTCACATGTCCAATGCCAAAAATACAATTAATTTGTTAATCGCAATTATTTGTATGACAATTAATCGTCAACTTAAATTTGTAATCGTGACAGCCCTAGACGGACGGAGGATGGAGATGACGGGATACGCCGCTGGAAGGCTCAACCCGAGGATGCCCTAGAGATCGAGAGCTTGGAGATCTCTCTCTATCCACGGATTTGTCTGCATCGGGGGCGGGGGAGGATTCCTCTGCGGCGCTGGCCCTGGTCTGCCTGCGGTGGTCTCCATCCGGTGTATCGATCGCTGATTTATCACATAATTCCACTTCAGTGTGTCTTGTGTCTTCATTGATGCAGACTTTCACGACAGTGTGTCACGACAGTGTGTATGTGTCTTCGTTGATGCATAAATCCACGACAGTGCGTTCTGTGCTTTTGTATCCACCTCGATGTTAAACACCAGTTGGTTTCCGCCAAAGAAAGACCTCGGTCGGCCGGGGGTTTCCTCTGAAGACGGCTCAAAGTAAGGAACCTCTTTAGGGCTGTCACGATTATGACGTTGAACTTGACGATAGATTGACGCTCAAATAATTGCGATTTAACGATTTAATTGCACTTACTAACATTTTGAATAAAACTTTGTCTGGCTTTTTTTAGCCTTCGTAAACAAAAGCCGAGCTACAAGCTCAAAATGCATCACGTTGTGATGCGTTTTGATCGTGTCGTTCGGCTATTTCCACATTTTTTTGAAAATGGTTAAAAAAAATTATGAAAATGTTTCAACATGGAAACGATTATGACTATTATCCCCAAAAAGTATTGCTATTATCTCAAATACTTGCGATTCTGTAATAATAATTGTGACGGTCCTACCTGGTCATTTTTCCTTTTCCTTTGCTGGATGCTGCAGTTGCTTCATGCTGCAGTCTGTTGGATGATGCTTGTAGTGAATACAGCTAGGCTGTTCGTGTTGAATGCCGTTCGTGTCGTACGTGTGATGATGTGGTTAAAGATTTTGCTCTTTTTTTCAGGTTTGAAGGCGACGTTGAATCTATGACTATGTTGGTAGTGTAGTTTTTGTTTTCATCTGCCTTTGCAAATCCAGGCTGTACCTGGTCATTTTGAAAAGGTCCAAAAGACCTTGTTCATTTGAAAGGTCACCGTTTGGTAGGTACCAAAAGGACACTGTTTGGTAGGTCCCAAAAGTCACTTTTTGGTAGATACCAAAGGTCACTTTTTTTCTGGTTGGGATGGGGGGGAACTTTGTAAATCCAGGCCTGAACCTGGTCATCTGAAAGGTGTGTGTGGGGGGGGGGGGGGGGGGGTCACACGATCATCAATTTCTAACCAATGGAGCAACTATTTTTGATTTCTCGCCCACCTTTGGAGTTACATCACGGCAAGGTAACTATACAATGCAAACCTCTACCAAAGTTATTTCATGATATTTTATAAACAATCTAATAATGAGCATTTTCTTTTTTTCTTTTTTTCTCATCCTCTCCACATGTGCATGCTGCTTGTCTGGCTGACATCTCGGAGTGGATGTCGACGCACCACCTGAAGCTCAACCTGGACAAGACAGAGTTGATGTTCCTCCCGGGGAAGGGCTGTGCACACCGAGACATGGCCATCACCATTGATAATGCTGTGGTGACGTCAACTCGGACTGCGAGGAATCTGGGTGTGACCTTGGACGACCAACTGTCATTCTCGGCAAACATTGCATCGGTGCCACGGTCCTGCAGATTCCTCCTCTACAACATCAGGAGGATTCGTCCCTTCCTCACGGAGAAGGCAGCCCAGGTGCTCATCCAGGCTCTTGTCATCTTCCTGGACTACTGCAACTCCCTCCTTGCTGGTGCCCTGGCGTCTGCCATCAGACCTCTGGAGCTTGTTCAGAAAGCTGCGGCTCGTCTGGTGTTCAACCGCCCCAAGTTCTCCCACACAACTATCCTTCTCCGTTCTCTACACTGGCTCCCCGTAGCGGCTCGCATCCAGTTTAAAACCCTGGTGCTAGCCTATAGGGCAGTGAAAGGAACAGCTCCTTCTTACCTCCGGGCTATGGTCGATGCTTACACCCCTACCCGACCACTTCGCTCTGCCACCAAGGGCCGACTGGTTGCCTCATCGCTCAGTGGTCCTGCTGGCCGATCTACATGGTCACAGCTTTTTTCCGTTCTGGCCCCACAGTGGTGGAATGAACTCCCCACTGATGTCAGGACAGCAGAGTCACTGCCCATCTTTCGCCGCAGGCTAAAAACCCACCTCTTCAGGCAACACTATCCTTCCTCTTCGCCTTGCCTACTTGTTAACTAGTTGTACGAACTCTTGTTTTATTTTATTGGATCTTGTTTATTCGATACAATTATTATTGTTTAGCGCTTGCTCATTTGATTTTCCTATTTTGTCTCATCTGTTTATGATCAAAACTTGACTATTGTAACTCTCCTTGCTGGCCTCCCGGCATGTGCACTTAAGCCTCTCCAAATGATCCAGAATGACGCAGCACTCTTGGTCTTCAACCAGCCAAAATGGTCACATGTCTCCATCTTCTCCGCTCCCTCTATTGGCTCCCAGTTACTGCCCCGCACAGAGTACAAACCACTGACATTGGCCTACAAAGCAACCAAAGGTATGGCACCCCATATCTTCAAAGCCTGATCCAACCCTACAGCCCCTCCCGCTCTCTCAGATCAGCTAACACAGGGAAGCTGTCAGAACCTTCGCTAAAACAGCCGGGACAACGCTCCACACGTCCCAGACTTATCTCCCTTCTGGCTCCCAAACTATGGAATGAACTCCCCATTGCAATTAGAACTGCAGACTCACACTCAACCTTCTGCCCTTATCTGAAGACTCACCTCTTCAGACTCCACCTAAGCCCGTAGCACTTGCCCTAACCTTGACGACCTTGCAGGCTTATGCAAAGGCTAGAATGTAACTTTGATAGCATGTTATGTAAACAGATGGTAATTGTTGACCTGGCATCCTGTAGTGTGTGTATAGTTTCAATGTACAGGCTGGTGATAGGTTTTTGATTTACTTATGTATTATTCGCTCTGGATTAAGCATCTGCAAAACGCCTACATTGTAAAGCTCCGTCCTCCACCACCTCCTTTCACCACCACCACCTTTTACCACCCTCCTTCCACCACCACCTCCTTCTACCACAATTTAGACATTTAGCAGACCCTCTTAATCCAGAGTGATTTAGCAAGGACAACACAAGATAATACATTAAATGCATAGACATGGTAATCTAATAATAAAGTAATACATAAGTAAACCAATGATCTAATAATAAACTAATATTTAAGTAAACCAAGAGCCTATCATCATCCTGTACATTGAACCGATACACACTATAGGATGCCAGGTCAACAATGACCTGGCATCAGTCTACATAACATGCTATCTAAGTTACATTTTAGCCTTTGCATAAGCCTGCAAGGTTCTCAAGGCTAGGGCAAGTGCTACGGGCTGAGGTGGAGTCTGAAGAGGTGAGTCTTCAGATTACGGCAGAAGATTGGGAGTGAGTCTGCAGTTCTAACTGCAATGGGGAGTTCATTCCATAGTTTGGGAGCCAGAAGGGAGAATAGTCTGGGACGTGTGGAGTGTTGTCCTGGATGTTTTACACCTGAAGGTTTTGACAGCTTCCCTGTGTTAGCTGATCTGAGAAAGCGGGAGGGGTGTAGGGTTGGATCAGGCTTTGAAGATATGGGGGTGCCATACCTTTGGTTCCTTTGTAGGCCAACGTCAATGTTTTGTACTCTGTGCGGGCAGTAACTGGGAGCCAATGGAGGTAGCAGAGAACGGGGAGACATGTGCTAAGTTTGGCTGGTTGAAGACCAAGCGTGCTGTGGCATTCTGGATAATTTGGAGAGGCTTAAGTGCACATGCTGGGAGGCCAGTAAGGACAGAGTTATAATAGCCCAGTTTTGATATGACGGATGTCTGGATAAGGAGCTGGGCTGACTCCTGGGTGAGGAAGGGTGTGATCCTTCGAATGTTATAGAGTTTAAACCTACAAAATTGAGTGGCCGCTGTGATGTGGCTCTTTGAATGAGAGCTGACTGTCCAGGACAACACGAAGGTTCTTGGCTGTTGGAACCAAAGTTACCAGGGCGTTGAAATGGTTAGATCCTGCGTGGGGCAGGACTTAGCTAGGAAGAAGATAATTTCAGTTTGGAATTTCTTGTCTGGGTTCAGCTTGAGGTGGTGAGAAGACATACACTGTGAGAAGTCAGCCAGACATGCAGTGATGCGCTCTTCCACCTGTTTGGCAGAGGGGTGGAAGGATGGAAACATTTGAGTGTTATCGGCATAGCAGTGATAAGATAGATTGTGCACAGAGATAACAGCGCCAAGAGATTTAGTGTACAAGGAGAAAAGGAGGGAGCCAAGTACAGATCGCGGGGGACCCCGTTTCGGACGGTGCGGGGAGAGGAGAGCAAATCTTTCCAAGAAACCTGGTCGGTCCGGCCAGTTAGGTAGGAGGAAAATCCCTTTAGAGCCACCCCACCGATGGCTAGGTCAGCAAGGGTGTCCTAGGGCAGCTGTTGGTTCACTTTATCAAATGCTGCTGATGGGTCTGGAAGAATCAGGACTGCAGAGTGGGAGGCAGCCTGAGCAGCATGTAGTGCTTCTGTGACTGCAAGGAGTGCAGTTTCCGTGGAGTGGGCCGGTTTGAATCCTGACCGGT
Organism: Gymnoscopelus microlampas; assembly: GCF_963454915.1. Taxonomy (NCBI): domain Eukaryota; kingdom Metazoa; phylum Chordata; class Actinopteri; order Myctophiformes; family Myctophidae; genus Gymnoscopelus; species Gymnoscopelus microlampas. The sequence goes on along the minus strand of NC_139946.1, from coordinate 51,352,372 downwards.
TGGGATCAAGCAGGTTGTTCTCTGAGAGATGGAGAGAAAGCTGGTTGGAAACGACACGTTGAGAGAGAGAATGGAGGGGTTTAGGGACCTCAGGTTACGTCGAGTGGTAACGGTCTGCGGGTGAGTAGGTTTAGAAAGAGAGAGGGAGAAGGTTATGAAGTGATGGTCAGAGTTATTTAGGGGGTAACAGAGAGGTTGGAGGGAGAGCAGGCTCTGGAGAACACAAGGTCCAACACGCCCTCCTTCCACCACCCCCTTTTATGTTTCATGTTTGTTTGTAATGCATGTTTCATGTTTGTTTTGAATTCATGTTTGTTTGTTTGTAATGCATGTTTCATGTTTGTTGTACCTCTATCACCCTCCTTCTACCACCTACCTCTATCACCCTCCTTCTACCACCACCTACCTCTATCACCCTCCTTCTACCACCACCTCCTTCCATAACCACGTCCTTCCACCACCACCACCACCTCCTTCATCCACCTCCTTCCAGGTCTCACTTCTGTTTGTAATGCATGTTTCCTCTTTGTTTGTAATTCATGTTTGTTTGTAATAAATGTGTCATGTTTGTTTGTGTTTCATGTTTGTTTGTAATGCATGTTTCATGTCTGTTTGTAATTCATGTTTAATTCACCCTCCTAATACCACCTACCTCTATCACCCTCCTTCTACCACCACCTCCTTCCATAACCACGTCCTTCCACCACCACCGCCACCTCCTTCCAGGTCTCACTTCTGTTTGTGATACATGTTTCCTGTTTGTTTGTAATTCATGTTTTTTTTGTAATTCATGTTTCATGTTTGTTTGTAATATATGTTTCATATTTGTTTGTTTGTTTGTAATGTATGTTTCATGTTGTCTCGTCAGAGTTAGTCTTGTCCTGTCCCCACTCTCGGCCTGCACCTTGTCGTGGTGAGTGGGCTTTGAACCAAGACAGGCCATTTAACCCATTAAAACCTAGTGGTGTAAAGTAAGTACAAATCTGAGGAATTCTTACTTTACCGGAGTATTTCCAATTTTCAATACTTCTACTCCACTACATCTCAGAGGCAAATATTATACTTTTACTCCACTACATTTATTTAGTTAAGATTTATTTAGAAAACTTGAGTTACTAGTTGTAGCCCTATGTATAGTAGCCCTATGTATAGTAGCCCTATGTATACATTTCGGCCATTTGAAAATCGATCTACGAGCTTGTAGATCTGCTATTTTCAAGTTATTTTTTTACATTTGAAAAATTGTGAAATGGAACATTCTACATAATGAGTACTTTCTACTTGGTACTTTAGGTAAATTTGTATACCAATACCTTTGGACTTTTACTCAAGTAAATTCTGAATTTCTGACTTTTACTTGTAACAGAGTACATCTACATTGCAGTATTGATGCTTTTACTTAAGTAAAAAAGAGTACTTTGTCCAAATTTTTGATTTTAGCTATATATGTATATAAAGGCCCACGTTTTTTCAGAAACTATTAGGATTTAGAACAGTGGTTTAGAAACATGCATACACATACTAGGGCTTTCACCAACTAGTCGACTAGTATAACCACTAGTCGACCTTGTTGGTACTAGTTGAATAGTTGATCAAAAAAAATTGCCATTGTTTTAATGCCATTATTATTATCCTCCTGCCTTTATTTTTTATCAAAAGGGGGTCAAAAGTATGTCCAATAATAGGCTATTATTGGGCAATAACCCCCTTTTGAGGATCCTTGGAGACGCTGCTGTATTGCTGTGCCAGAAGCGCTTCCCTTGAAATGGCATAGAAATAAAGGCAGGAGGATAATAATAATGGCATTAAAACAATGGCAAAAAAAAAAGAAAGCTACCACTGGGTCAAATTAGTCGACCAGTAAAAATCTCTAGTCGTGAAAGCCCTATTTGCAGTGGTGTAAAGTAACCAAGTACATTAACTCAAGTACTGTACTTAAGTACAATTTTGAGTTATTTTTTACTTTACTGGAGTATTTCCAATTGTCTATATTTTTACTTCTACTCCACTACATCTCAGAGGCAAATGTTGTACTTTTACACCACTACAATTATTTGAAAACTTTAGTTACTCGTTACTTTGCTGATATAAATTATTACATTATAAAACATACGTTAACCACTTTAGCCTTATTTTATACATAGGCTATTTGAAAATAGCCGATCTACAAGCTCACAATGCGTCGCATCGCGACACGTGAGCTTGTAGATCTGCTATTTTCAAATATTTTAGTACTTTTACTTTTGGTACTTTAAGTACATTTTTAAACCAATACTTTTGTACTTTTACTCAAGTAAATTTGGAATTCCGGACTTTTACTTGTAACAGAGTACTTCTACATTGCAGTATTGATACTTTTACTTAAGTAAAACATTTGAGTATTTTTTCCACCACTGCCTATTTGTGGATAGCCTACAGTTTGGTCTTGATGAGCTGGACCCACCTGGGACCTTCAAGCTTAAGTTCAAATGAAACAAACGGCGACCGCTCATCACAACGTGTACTCTTAACAGTTTAGACTCATTTCCAGACGTCACACTGATAAGAACCAGTATGTGTGTGCACGCAGGCCCGAGCACTCATTAGACATAATGTAAAAGTGGTCACAGCACTAATGCAAATTGTGCCCATCGTAACTACATTTTAGAGGATACCTAGTATGGGTGTATTTATTTATTCTCTATTTTGCGTTTACAGGAAGTAATTAAAAACCTAATTTTAGGGACTTTTGATATAAAGAAAATACACAAAAATAGATCTCATTATGACCACAGGTATACTCTAACATTCACACTCTCAGAGAGAGTGAACGTTAATGTGTGGTTTCTTCAACCTGTAAATGAGTCAAAGAGGTGAAAGACACTGGTATGGCACTCCTGGTTCACTAGGATGGGGTTCAACTCCCTGTGGTGTCCTGCTGATTGCATTTATAGGTTAAAGGTGTATTTATATAAACCAGTATAATCATCACACAAGTCAAGCCTTGCGTCAGGCTTTCCACCATGTCATGAAATACACAGCCATTCATGTCGTTGCTAACTAACCTGATCCTAGGTCAGCCTAAAACATCGCACAAGTTAAAGGGCAAGACTACTTTGGTAGAGGTTTGGGTTGTGTAGTTACCTTGCCATGTTGTAACTCCAAACGTGGACAAGAAATCAAAAATAATTGCTCCGTTGAATAGAAATGAATGATTCAAAATATGCTCCTCATTGACTTATATGTACGATGAAACAGATCTCAAAGTCACTCTTTTAGCACATAAACGAACACAAACAAAGCTGATTCAGACAATATAGAACATCATCAAACCCTAATTTAGATAGATACGATAGATAGATAATTTTGCTGTTTGAGTTAGTAAATAGTTTTGCTCTCTGTCTCTCTCTCTCTCTCACTCACTCACTCACTCACTCACACTCACACACACTCTCTCAGCCAGAGAACCTACTCTTCTACAACACAGATGAGAACGTCAAGATAATGATCAGTGACTTTGGTTTGTCCAAGATGTCCGACCACGGTGTGATGTCCACGGCCTGCGGTACTCCGGGATATGTCGGTACAGTAAGTCGATCCCTCGTTGGCAGTGGTGTAAAGCAATTTTGAAGTACTTTTAATTTACTGGAGTATTTCAAATACTTTTACTTCTACTGTTAAAGTATGCTTAGAAAAGTTTAATATTTTAATGTAAGATTTAGATGATGGTTGAATCAATATTGATTCCTAACACTGATTCAATTTAAAATGAACTAAAATGTACTTGTAGATAACAATTTAGACAATGGTTGAATCAACATTGATATAGTGTCAGTTATGGTTGGAAATCCAATGTGTATTCAACATTAAAACAATTTGCGCTTTCTGTTTAATTTCAATTACAAGGTTTAAACATGGATTAAATATTTCAACATTGATTCACTCGTATTTTGCTATTAGGGTAACCACTTCAGCTCTTTTACTTTTTGGCCAAATAGCAGATCTAATGTAGATCTGTTATTTTCAAAAGTTTTTTTACATTTCAAAACTCTGCATAATTAGTACTTTTTACTATTGGTACTTTAAGTACTTTTTGATACCAATACTTTTGTACTTTTACGCAAGTAAAATTTGAATTACGGACTATTACTTGCAACATTTGAGTACTTTTTCCCCCACTCTAGTTGAGTGATGTCTGTCTGTCAGAAGGACAAACACTGACTAGAGAATAGTCGCTTCCATTATAGGACAGGTTGAAAAGAACTTCATACTTAACTTTTGAACCCCTTCATCCCTATTCTGGTGGGAGCTTTCGTCAAAAATAACAGATCTAAAAGGCTACAAGCTTGTAGATCTACTATTTCTCGCGAAGATCTACAACATGTACACACACAACAACATGTGTGTCTCCCTCCAATCTCATTGGCTGTTGAGCCCCCCAAGCCCCTCCCTCGACTTCATTTTAGCCCCTCAGAAGGAAACATTTAAGACTGAGAGTTTAACCCTAAAAGGACTGTTCATTTTATGATCGTCCCCCCAAAAACCTGTTAGGAGTACGTTTCAGGCAATTTAGAGTTGATTGGTAGTACTTTGTAGTGACTTTTTTTGGTCCCTAACATTCATCGAGCTCTGGACTTAGTAAATGTATTTTTTCACCATTGTGTGGAGGGAAGCGTGGAGGCCAAAATCGTCTCCCCAAAAACCTGTATAGACTAGGCAGGATTTCAGAAAACGTGCTTATTTAAAGTGCTGAAGGCAAATCGTGTTAATTTATGACACACATGTTTCTTAGGGGTATTAAGGTGTGCTGAATCAAAATTTCCAATTAAATATTTTGATTTGAAATCAAGTGTGAGGAAACTGTTTAAAACTCATAGATAGTGAAAATTGTCATTTATTGGTGAATATTATTCACCAATATCCGATAACTCATATGTTCCCAATAATGATGTATATAAATGTGTCATTATATAAAGGTAACCAACTCCATAATACTTGTGAAGAAACTGCTGAAAGAGCATATTGCAAGCCTGTGGTATAAAGTGATGGCCTAACTCAAATATCAGCCACAAACACCTTGCTCAGCAGACCAAAGTAGAGAACAAGATCACTGTGGTAGAGGTTTGGGTTGTGTAGTTACCTTGTCATGATGTAACTCCAAAGGTGAACAAGAAATCTAAAATAATTGCTGTATAATAATTGAATAGAAATTGATCATTCAAAATATGCTCCTCATTGACATTGTACGGTGAAACGGCTCTCTTAGTCACTCTTTTAGCACGTAAACGAACACAAACAAAGCTGATTCAGTCAATATAGAACATCACCAAACCCAGTTTTTTTTTTAAATAAAAATGTCAACTTCCTGTTTTTACTATTTGAAGATCCAGATCCACGGATCCAGTCCGAGTTCTTTTTAATAAAAATAGCAAAATCAACAGGATGTTATTATTTTTATTTAAAAAACAAACGGTACTGGGTTTGGTGATGTTCTATATAGTCTGAATCAACTTTATTTGCGTTCGTTTGTGCTAAAAGAGTGACTTTGAGAGCTGTTTCAGCCTACAATGTAATTCAATGAGGAGCATATTTTTGTATTATCAATGGAGCAATTATTTTAGATTTCTTGCCCACCTTTGGAGATGCATCATGGCAAGGTAACTACACAACCCAAACCTCTACCAAAGTGGTCTTGCCCTTTAAGCACTGTTAACCACCCCAGTATCCGTATTGTGGGTATAGCTTTAGCAGAAAATAGCCGATCGACAAGCTCACTGCGACACGTTGTGAGCTTGTCGATCAGCTATTTTCAGTCAAAACTTTCCTCATAATAACACAAAACAGAAAATACACTAGTATTGAGCCCTGAGGCTCACCGGTTACCCATATGGGGTTAAGTTAGTTTTAATGAAATAATTTAAACGTTCTTTGTTTGTGTGAGTTTCCTCATTTTGTTACAAACTCAGCCGTTTGCAACACTCTTGGTTGGTTGTTGCAATAAATACATTACATTTAAGTGGTTGAATTTATGTAATTTGTTATCCCTGAGTCACTAGAATACCTCAAAACGAAGTATGGAGCTCGGCCTATAATTGATCATTGATTTGATTGATATGCTGCATGCCATGAGTGCGAAGTGGTATTTTCTTAAACTTAATTCAGTTAATCATAGAGGATCTGTGGTCATAATACAGCACTGTTTGAGGAACTATAGTTGAAAACTTAAGACATATTTTTTAATGTACAGTCCAAAGTGAGAACAATGTAGCCTACTTGATTTAACACCAAAACTGCTATAGTTTTGATCATCTGAAACTAAGGAATTTATAAATGACAAAAAGGGTATGAATTTTCATGACATTACGAAACATCTCTCTGTTTCCTTTCAATGAAAGTGTAAATCTGGGTTCAGACTCAGCCAGAGTAAACGTTTTCTAACAGATGGTTTTAAACAACCTAAATCTCAGTCGTGTCATAATGAACCCTTTCCCTGATCATCAGAGGGTGTATCTAGTAGATCCAGTCATTCTGTCAGGGGTAGAGGTGTTTGCTGTGGATTTTCATCTTTTGCCCTGTCACCTCTTGCTTTAACTTTAAATATAACCTCAAAATCCTAATTATTGTGAAAGGCCTGGTGGTGCAAGAGTAAAGCATAGGCTTCACAAGCGGATGGTTGTGGGATTGAATCTTGGTCAGGGAAGATCTCAATTTTCAGTCTTTTTAAGGCGAGAACCATGGATGAAGCCCGCCTCCCTCCTCACCCCTCTTTTAGCTCCGGTAGGAGAGGGAGGAGCATGGAGGGGGCCCACCTCCAGGGGGAGGAGCTTAATACATTTACATATTAATTAAAGATTTTTATTTTAGTATTTTTTGTGATTTTATGGCCACTGTTTTTTTTTCACATGAATTTGTATGAGACATTTTCTTATTGTTTTTTTTTATCACCAGTTTGTATTGACCACAGCTCCATTGTTTTTTTGTTGTATTACCCTTTTAGTTTTTATTTAGTAGTTGTTTTGAGTGAGCTTTGAACCTCGAACCTTTAGTTTGTGAACCTTTGATTTATCTTTTAAGCCACGCTGGCATGGAAGGTACAATTGGGAACGTCATCCTTAACCCCGCCTTTCAGAATTTAGATGGACAGTGAAAATGTTCTTCAGGAGCCTTGAACCCCAAACCTTCTATTTTCGGACCCTGTGTTTAACTCTTGAGCCACGCTGGCATGGAAAGTACATTTGGGAACGTCATCCTTAACCCGCCTTTTAGAATTTAGATGGACAGTGAAAATGTTCTTCAGGAGCCTTGAACCCCAAACCTTCTTCAGACCCTGTGTTTAACTCTTGAGCCACGCTGGCATGGAAAGTACAATTGGGAACGTCATCCTTAACCCGCCTCTTAGAATTTAGATGGACACTGAAAATGTTCTTCAGGAGCCTTGAACCCCAAACCTTTTGCTTTCAGACCCTGTGTTTATCTCTTGAGCCATGCTGGCATGGAAGTTACAATTGGGAACGTCATTGTTCACCCGCCTTTTAGAATTTAGATGGCCAGTGAAAATGTTCTTCAGGAGCTTTGAACCCCAAACCTTCTGCTTTCAGACCCTGTGTTTATCTCTTGAGCCACACAGGTATGGATAATACAAAAGAGAACGTAATACTTAAACCACCTTTTAGAAGTTAGATGGACAGTGAAAATGTGCTCCAGGAGTTTAGAACCTTAAACCTTCGGTTTATAAACCCCAGAGTTTTCTCTTGAGCCATGGTGGCATGAACCATGCAACTGAGAACATAATACTTAAACCACCTTTTCAGGATTGAGATGGACAATGAAAATGTTCTTTAGGAGCTTTGAACCTTAAACTCTTTGGTTCATAAACAGTGACACATCTCTTGAGCCACAGAGACATGAAACATTCAGATGAGGAGGAAATACCTATCCTTTTAGTATTTAGATGCACAGTGTATTTCTACATTAACTTCACCACTTAATCCCTCTATTCTTAGTTGAAACTTTACTTTCCCGCTTGCCTTGTTACCATCTACACCAAATCTTTTCACAAAGAATTGTCAATCTACAAGCTCACAACACGTCGACACATTGTAAATCTTGACAAATGTTTGCCGCCAGAATAGGGATGCTGGGCCTTACTTCTCCCACCACTGCTGAAGAGCATACCAGACATTAGACAACTAAGAAACCCCAGTGGTGCAGTTAGAGCATACATGGGCAACTGGCGGCCCGGGGGCCACACGCGGCCCCCACCCTCACTTAAAGCGGCCCGCAGGTTAATATCAGAATACTGATATATTATTGATTTCAGCTGTTACAATTCCAAACATGCAAACATGACCCGCTTTAATTACTTCAGTCTATATTAGTAGCTTGATGACTAGTATTACAATTCTATTGTCTTTTTATGTCCAATGTATTTGTAATTTTTTTTTGACTTTTTTTTTGGTCCCTAACATTCATCGAGCTCTGGACTTAGTAATTTTTTTTCCGTTTCGGTAGTGACACAATGGTGTCACTACCGAAACGAAAAAAAAATTGTTCCCCCAAAAACCTGTTAGGAGTACGTTTCAGGCAATTTAAAGTTGATTGGTAGTGACTTTTTTTTTGGTCCCTAACATTCATCGAGCTCTGGACTTAGTCATTTTTTTTTCGCTTCGGTAGTGACACCATTGTGTCACTACCGAAACGAAGTTAAATCCGAAAAAATCACTAAGTGTGGAGGCCAAAATTTCAGGTTTCAGTTTCAGGCAACTGAGACCGAATTGGCCAGATTCAGTTTCAGTTACTAAGGTGGTGACTGGATTTGAACCAGGACACTCCTACAAGTTATTCTACGGATATCAGTCAATTTATCCCCTGCCCCAATTTACCGGGGACTTGACGTTAGTGGGAATCGAACCCAGGATCGCTCGGTCCTGGGTTGAACTGGATTTGAACCAGCACACTACTACAAGTTATTCTACGGATATCAGTCAATTTATCCGTTGCCCCAAGTTAGCGGGGACACTTGACTCGAGTGGGAATCGAACCCACTCAAGTCAAGTCAAGTCATGTTATTGGACAGACGCTCTACCAGTTGAGCTATGCTGTTGGCTGAGAGTTACAGGTTTCCTGGTGGTTTTAACTTGTTTTTCTAGAAGTTAGTCTGCAAAGAAAGCATCACTAAGGATATCAGTCAATTTATCCGTTGCCCCAAGTTAGCGGGGACACTTGACTCGAGTGGGAATCGAACCCACTCAAGTAAAGTCAAGTCATGTTATTGGACAGACGCTCTACCAGTTGAGCTAAACTGTTGGCTGAGAGTTACAGGTTTCCTGGTGGTTTTAACTTGTTTTTCTACAAGTTAGTCTGCAAAGGGAAGCATCATTAAGGATATCAGTCAATTTATCCGTTGCCCCAAGTTACCGGGGACACTTGACTCGAGTGGGAATCGAACCGACTCAAGTCAAGTCAAGTCATGTTATTGGACAGACGCTCTACCAGTTGAGCTAAGCTGTTGGCTGAGAGTTACAGGTTTCCTGGTGGTTTTAAATTGTTTTTCTAGAAGTTAGACTGCAAAGGAAAGCACCACAGTAAAGACACCAGTGGGATTTGAACTCATGGCCTCTGGACCATGAATACTGCGTCTCAACCCATTGAGCTAACTGTTGGCCAAGGACCACAGCCTTCCTGGTGCTTTGACTTGAACAACAAACAAGACAAATAACTTTAAAAAAAAAGTTTTACTTTTCACATTGGGGTCCACTGCCCAAATACATGTCAATTTGGGGGGTTGACAACAAAATGTTCTAGAACCACAGACTCCAAGGAAACAGCTGTAGGTGAATGGATAGAGTCACTGACTAGTGTCTTGAGACAACTTGTTGTGATTTGACACTTTAATAAAATTGAATTGAATTGAATTGAATTAGTGAGCCGCAGGTAACAGGTTCAAGACTCAGCTACAGCAGCAAGTCAGGATGTCAAATCAAATAGGTATTATTAGGAGTGAAATGGTTGTGTTTTTTCACCCCAACTGCACAGGACAGCAGTTTTATATCTGTTTACATGTACGTGATTTTCAGTGATGGAGACAAACCGCACAGACGTTCACTGTACTTTAGTACATTTTGTAAACTTATGACTCTGAGTAGAGCATAGCCTGACTTAAACAAACAAATAACAACTTAGTATAGTCAGACTTTTTCTTACACAACTTACATTTTGTAAAGCTTGACTCTGACTCACAATAGTCAGACTTTTGTTTCCTTTCATTTTCTGACATGATGTTAATCAGAGTGCCATAGCAGAGTGGTTAGTGGGCCTGCCTGGTGAACCAGAGGTCCTGGATGTTCTGGGTACGATTCCAGGTCAGGTCAACAATGTGGCAATCTTAGAGTGATTTGAGGCTGTTAGTTGTTATAGTGCAGATGACACATTTCACGTATGTGCCTAACAGTATATACTTAGCGAGCACACTGACGTTATTGTCACTACGTATTCGGCCTGTTTTTTGACCCCTAACTAGTCCTTCATACTTTTAGCTACAAACTCCGTTCCAACTCTACAACGTTCGGCCTACTCAGGCAATTTAAAGTTGATTGGTAGTACTTTGTAGTGACTTTTTTTTTGGTCCCTAACATTCATCGAGCTCTGGACTTAGTAATTTTTTTTCGTTTCGGTAGTGACACCATTGTGTCACTACCGAAACGAATTTAAATCCGAAAAAATCGCAAAGTGTGGATGCCAAAATTGTTCCCCCAAAAACCTGTTAGGAGTACGTTTCAGGCAATTTAAAGTTGATTGGTAGTGACTTTTTTTTTGGTCCCTAACATTCATCGAGCTCTGGACTTAGTAATTTTTTTTCCGTTTCGGTAGTGACACTACCGAAACGAAAAAAAGAATTGTTCCCCCAAAAACCTGTTAGGAGTACGTTTCAGGCAATTTAAAATTGATTGGTAGTGACTTTTTTTTTGGTCCCTAACATTCATCGAGCTCTGGACTTAGTAATTTTTTTTCCGTTTCGGTAGTGACACTACCGAAACGAAAAAAAAATTGTTCCCCCAAAAACCTGTTAGGAGTACGTTTCAGCCAATTTAAAGTTGATTGGTAGTGACTTTTTTTTTGGTCCCTAACATTCATCGAGCTCTGGACTTAGTACATTTTTTTCCGTTTCGGTAGTGACACTACCGAAACAAAAACCTGTTAGGAGTACGTTTCAGGCAATTTAAAGTTGATTGGTAGTGACTTTTTTTTTGGTCCCTAACATTCATCGAACTCTGGACTTGGTAATTTTTTTTTCGTTTCGGTAGTGACACCATTGTGTCACTACCGAAACGAAGTTAAATCCGAAAAAATCACTAAGTGTGGAGGCCAAAAAAAAAAATGTTCCCCCAAAAACCTGTTAGGAGTGCGTTTCAGGCAATTTAAAGTTGATTGGTAGTGACTTTTTTTTTGGTCCCTAACATTCATCGAGCTCTGGACTTTGTCATTTTTTTTCGTTTCGGGAGTGACACCATTGTGTCACTACCGAAAAGAAGTTAAATCCGAAAAAATCACTAAGTGTGGAGGCCAAAAAAAAAAATCTTCCCCCAAAAACCTGTTAGGAGTACGTTTCAGGCAATTTAAAGTTGATTGGTAGTGACTTTTTTTTTGGTCCCTAACATTCATCGAGCTCTGGACTTAGTAATTTTTTTTTCGTTTCGGTAGTGACACCATTGTGTCACTACCGAAACGAAGTTAAATCCGAAAAAATCACCAAGTGTGGAGGCCAAAAAAAAAAATTGTTCCCCCAAAAACCTGTTAGGAGTACGTTTCAGGCAATTTAAAGTTGATTGGTAGTGACTTTTTTTTTGGTCCCTAACATTCATCGAGCTCTGGACTTTTTTTTACGTTTCGCATTGTGTCACTGCCGAAACGAAGTTAAATCCGAAAAAATCACTAAGTGTGGAGGCCAAAAAAAAATGTGTTCCCCCAAAAACCTGTTAGGAGTACGTTTCAGGCAATTTAGAGTTGATTGGTAGTACTTTGTAGTGGAGTATTTTTTTTTTTCACCATTGTGGGAAAGTTAAATCCGAAAAAATCACTAAGTGTGGAGGCCAAAATCGTCCGCCCAAAAACCTGTTAGGAGAACGTTTCAGGCAATTTAGAGTTGATTGGTAGTACTTTGTAGTGGAGTATTTTTTGTTTTCACCATTGTGTCACTACCGAAACGTTTTTGTGTCACTACCGAAACGAAAGTTAAATCGAAAAAAATCACTAAGTGTAGAGGCCAAAATCGTCCCCCCAAAACATTGTAGTTTTGGGGGGACTGTCAGCATGCCCTGTCTGTGCGTTTCAGGTAATTTAGAGTTGATTGGTCGTTTCAGGCCCAAAAGAGAAATTTGATGTATCCGCGGGAGTAATTGGTTCGACTCAAGACCCAAAAGAAGGTGAACTGACTGTAAAGATTCAAAATGTCATACATAGAATAGAAACCCCATTCAAACTTTAAAATGTTCATCTTAACGTGGACATGTTTGCCTGAAAAGGAATCTTTGAAATGTTGCATAGTTTTAGAATTGTACTCCTTTAAAAGTTCAGAGATTTATAATGGAGGCGGATGGAAGGTTTTGGGACCTCAAAAAAACACTTTCACCTAGAAACTCCATTCACAGTTCAAAAAATCCACCTTACTGTGGACATGCATGCTTGAGATTTAAAAAAAAAAATCATTTGTAGTTTTGGAGATATTTAACTTTAAGCGCCCCATGCATTGTCGATGCGGCAATGGACATTTAAAGGCAGGCTTACAACTACATACTTACGCCTAGTAACCTCATTCATACTTTAAAATGTTCATCTTACTGTGGACATGTTTGCCTGAAAATGAATCTTTGAAATGTTGCATAGTTTTAGAATTGTACTCCTTTAAAAGTTCAGAGATTTATAATGGAGGCGGATGGAAGGTTTTGGGACCTCAAAAAAACACTTTCACCTAGAAACTCCATTCACAGTTCAAAAATTCCACCTTACTGTGGACATGCATGCTTGAGATTTTTTTTTTTAAATCATTTGTAGTTTGAGATATTTAACTTTAAGCGCCCCATGCATTGTCGATGCGGCAATGGACATTTAAAGGCAGGCTTACAACTACATACTTACGCCTAGTAACCTCATTCATACTTTAAAATGTTCATCTTACTGTGGACATGTTTGCCTGAAAGGGAATCTTTGAAATGTTGCATAGTTTTAGAATTGTACTCCTTTAAAAGTTCAGAGATTTATAATGGGAGGTCGATGGACGATTTTGGGACCTCAAAAAAACACTTTCACCTAGAAACTCCATTCACAGGGTCACAGGGCCTGACAGCAGTGTTTATGTCACAGGGAGGGCCTGACGTCCCTGTGACAGAAACACTGCTGTCAGGCCCTGTGTTTAGAAGCTATGTCTAAAAGCCAAATATCGGCATCAGGCATTGAAAACCCCATATCGGACGACCACTAGCTTTGATTGACTTGTTTTTATTGACAGAAATGTACATCATTTACATATATGATCATATCTCATGAAATAACACAAAAAAAAGCTTGAGACCTTATATTCACGTTTTACAGCATTTTTGAAAAAAGCATGTTACTTACTCACTGAATTAAATACTGAATAGTCCTTTAACACATTTCCTGCCAAGGACGTAGATCTACGTCATTTCAAATCCAACCGTTGATACGTCAATTCTTAGGGGATCAACTTAGGAATGACTCTGATAGGAGTGGACGGATGTGATTGTTCCGGTGGATAGACGAGACCCTCCCCCACCCCCCAGACACTCTTTGTTTACATTCGCGTGCACATCGTGGCTTCCACGGCTCTCCAGAGATCGTCAATATAAAGGTAAAAAACACTGGCACCGGATTAATTAATTAAATAATACCTGCCAGTGAATGTGTTAAAACACTATTCGTAGTCAATTTTTTGACTACGATTTTTTTTAGCCAATGTTCCCACCAGAATAGGCATGCTGGGGTTCAAGTGTTTAAGAACTGCATTATGACCAAAGGATTTGCAACCCCTGAATGAGTCATCAAGTGCATCTTCAGGTGCACACTTTCACGGAATGTTTTTTCACAAACTGTACAATTAAAGGGTTTTCCTCCTGTATGAGTCCTCATGTGCTTCTTCAGAGTACCCTTTTGAGTGAAGCTTCTTTCACAAACTGTACAAGTAAAAGGTTTTTCCCCCGTATGAATTCTCATGTGATTTTTTAGATAACTACTACAAGAAAAGCTTTTGCTACAAACAGTACACCTAGCGGGGTTTTCCTCTGTATGGGTAAAGGGCTCTTCCCCTGTATGGGTCATCATGTGTGCCTTCAAACAATGATTTTTACGGAAGCTTCTATCACAAACGGCACAAGTAAAGGGTGACACAGGAGTAAACCCTGTGTCAGAGTGACTCGTCGTGGACGGAGTTTGTTTCGAAGAGTTCAGGTCCGGAGATAGCTTGTTTCTAGAGGACGATCTTTGTCCTTTCACGTGTTGTGTCTTGTGTGGTTTCACTGTGTTTAAAGCCGACTGCCCTTCCCTGGTCTCCTCCCACTCGTCACTGTCTTCAGTGTCGGATGCAGAACTGTGTGAGGAGAGGAGCTGAACATCACTAGTTGGTTGTGGCGGTACCCAGTACTCTATGTAAGCTTGTGTTTTCATGTGTTCAGTTGAGGTGCTGGCTAGAGGCTCGGTCTCTCCGTTTTCCTCGTCATTTTCACTTTTCACTGGCAGCGTCAACGCTGACCATTCGTCGTTGACCTCTGGTCTTTGAGGTAGCTCCTCCTTTTTTATCTGTGGAGGCTGTGGTTCCTCCTGGACCAGACTGGGGCTCATCTCCTGCCGTTCACAGGAAACCTCTTTACACACAGGAAGGGGCGTGAGGTCTAGAAGGAGGAGAGAGGAGGGAGAACGTCAGCAGAGGGCAAATTAACGTGTACTTTTTGATTGGATAAGATTGATTCTTCTACATACTGAAGATTTTATTTTTGTAATAATCGCTTGTGTAAAATGTGTCATTTTTTGTCATGCGACAGTTGTCAAAATGGTCATGAACCGAGTACCACCGTCCACACAAAGCATTTGAGTGGGCAGCACCATTGTTGCCATGTCTGCTTACCGTATTCTAAGCGACTTTGGGTTTCTTTTTCTGTAAAGTTCCTTGTAAATATTGGTAGTTGCGGGTTGCATTTTTTTTTGGGGCTCGTCTCTAAAGTGTAGTTGCTTATTTGGCCTTGCTTCCAAATGTTTTTAATTATTATTTAAACCAGTGGTTCTCAAATATTTTCATATCATTCAACCCAAAATTAAAGAATTTGTCCCTACCCCCCCCCCCCCCCCCCCCCCCCCCCAATCTGAAAGTCTTTTGTACCAGTGAGCCCCGTAACAGATTTGTGTTAGAATGTTCCAAAACATTCCAAATATTCCACATTTTATTCCAATTGTTTTGTAAATAGCGTAGATCGGCTATTTTCAAATAGCCGATGTACAGTATACAGGTTTAAAGTGCTCATGTGGCCTATAATAATCGATTATTTTGGACTTGTTTTCCTAGACCTGGCTGCTTTTTTCTCTCACAAAATCTGGCAACGCTTGGCAGCGCCTGTCTACCATGCATTTCTATATTAAAGTAGTGCGCTTCTCTTCCCACTGGTGTAAAGTAACTAAGTACATTTACTTAAGTACTGTACTTAAGTGCAATTTTGAGATATTTGTACTTTACTTGAGTATTTCCAATTTTCAATACTTTTACTTCTACTCCACTACATCTCAGAGGCAAATATTGTACTTTTACTCCACTACAATTATTTGAAAAGTTTAGTTACTAGTTACTTTGCAGATGTAAATTATGATATTATAAAACATACATTAACCACTTTAGCCCTATTTTATACATAGGCCATTTGAAAATAGCAGATCTACAAGCTCACAACGCGTCGCATCGCGACGCGTTGTGAGCTTGTAGATCTGCTATTTTGAAATATTTAGTACTTTTACTTTTGGTACTTTAAGTACATTTTGATGCCAATACTTTTGTACTTTTACTCAAGTACATTTTTTATTCTGGACTTTTACTTGTAACAGAGTATTTTTATATTGCAGTATTGGTACTTTTACTTAAGTAAAGAATTTGAGTACTTTTTCCACCAATGCTTCCCAGCACCCATGCATCGCGCTTCAGCGCTTTCCAAGCAGACAATAGTTCAACTTTTTGAGAGTAGCGCCTGTCATTTGATCCTCCTTATTGTGTCTGACAACCCCATCAATTATGACCCGATGTTGAATCACTACCACAACCATGAGAAGTCCATATTTACGTTGTTTCAGCTAAACTAATAACACAGGTGACAGTACATTAGAGCACAGCTAGGGCTGGGCGATTACTTAAAATCAATATCACGATTATTTCTGACTTTTGCCTTTATTACGATTAAAGAATGATTTTTTTTTTTTTTATGAAATTGAAAACAGAAGAACTACAACCTCATGCTCTGCACTGTGACACATAGTGAGCTGTCAGGAGGCAGATTAGAAACATATTGGGGATGGAGGCTTTTCCTACTGGGAGTGTGCCTACCAATAACACTCTAGGGATGTGTATAAGTGACCAAAAATACATTTGATTACTATAATTCTATTAACTAGACCATACCCGGTCGGCGCAGCGCATCCGTGGGGGGATATGCGCACATGATCTGGCAACCCGGGAGGCGACATTGTTTGACACATAAACGCTAATAAGAAGCTGAGATTTGATGAAATTGAAAAACGGGCTTCACAGTTAAGTTCAGATGGTAATGGTCAATGGCTGTGTGCAAAATCAGAGCAATTGGTCCAGCCAGTGAGGAGAACCGGGTAGCTTCACCACCACTACAGAGGTTACTAGAATTATAATAGAATTATAGTAGGATGTTTTGGGGGGGGATTTATTTGGGTGAAATTGCTTTGGGGATTCGTTTAGTTTTCTCATCAAATCACCATCCTAGGTTACAATAACAGCATTGCATTGGCCTATAAACTGGTTTTCAGAAATAAACAAAGACAGTAGCATGTGCATCTTTTACATTATTATTGTAACTAAAGGTGGTGAAATGAAATGTTTTTCACACTTTTAGAGCATACCCACGGTCATAATGAGGACATATCTATCAATAGATGGCAATTATTTATTTATTTATTCATGTTTGTGTATTTTTTATATCAAAAGTCCCTAAAATATTGTATTACTTGATCCTGTAAATCCAAAATAGAGAATAAATAAATATTACACTCATACTATGTATCCTCCAAAATATAGCTACCAGGGTATCTGCACTAGCCTGGTAAACCCTCCCTTCGGAAATCTCATTTCCATTTGATTTCAGGAGTGAGTCTGGCCTGAAGGCTTGTCTGGGCGTTTCCAGCCGTTTCACCAAATGGACGCGCCTATCAGCGTCGTCGCTCATTGTTCTGTGATTGACAGCGACAGTTGGCCAATCAGGTGGCGAGTTCGAGTGAGCCCGAATGAAGCCGAGTGCAGCCTGAGTGCAGCCGACAAAAGACGAACGGCAGCCATTGTTGTTGTGCGTTGTCTTCACTTCTTACTTTCGGTTTTAAAACGCTCTCTAACTTCTTTGAGGCACGGAATTTACTTATAAGATATCGTTTGGATAGAATTTAGTTCATATTATGTGGTCAATTAATCATGACAGAGCCTATTTACAAATAAAAATTCAGAGAACCGGCAGGGGCGGGCAGTGACACGCATGTATCCGAATAAGGCAACCTATTTTGGGCATGGCCATCTCAAAAGTCCCGTTGCCTCACATTAGTCTGGAGGTGGTAAAAATGCACTGCAATTGACTGAAGGGGAACAACGATCATTGGCTGAAGGGGTTGTCAGTCAACGGTATTACTTCCGCCCAACTCCAGCCCACAGCCAATATTGCAGAATGGGCGATCATGCCAGACTCACTCCTGAAATCAAATGGAAATGAGATTTCCGGAGGGAGGGTTTACCAGGCTATATCTGCACACTTCTAAAGTACAAATTTAAGACCTTTTAAGACTTTTTAAGGATCCACAGGGACCCTGGTTACTATGGGCAGGGTTTGGATGACAATGCAGCCTTTGCAATAGATTTATTTTTTAGTTAAAAGGAAATTAATAATATCTTTTTAATATTCGATATTTTTTCTAAAACACTATTAATATTATTTGAACATTTGATTATTCTGACCCATCCCTATAACAGAGATGCTCATAGGCCTGCGTCCTGCGTCTCTGACGCACCATATTGAAAAAGGACGCATTCATGGCACCGTCTTGCGTCCATGGGACGCACTACAATTTAGCGGAAATTACCGCGGATTTGAAGGCCATCCGTGGATTTCAAAGCCGTCCGCGGATTACAAGGCATAGTGCAGAAAACAAGAAAAATCTCGGTAAAACACCGCCGTATGGAGAAGTATTCTCTCTCTGTCTCAGGGCAGTGCGAGTGCTGCTAGAGGGAGAGAGTCAGAGTGCTGCGCAACTTACAGCTCAACTTCAAAGCAAGTTAACGATGGCTCGTTGACCCCAATTTGACCACTAGGCAATCAACACTGAACAGCACTAATTAATGGCAGCTGTGATTCTTGTGTCTTTCCGTGCAGCCAGATATCAAATAATTCCCTGTAGAGCAGGGGTCTTCAGTGTTTTCAGGCCAAGGACCCCCTAGTTGAGAGAGAGATGAAGCAGGGACCCCCTCTATATTGTATAAAATTGTGTTTCAGATAAACTTTTGCTGCTCTTTTTTCCCTTTACACACCTATAACTCCAAAAATAGCCGATCTACAAGCTCACAAGTGTGAGCTTGTAGATCTGCTATTTTTGGCTAAAGTTCTCCTCAGAAAAGGGATACTAGGATTCAAGTGGTTAATGTAAAAAAAAAAATCAAGTACTACAAGTACTACAAGTACTAGTTGTCGGATTTGGAATTGTGTACTTTTCTTTCAGATACATGTACATGAATATAACCATATAAGATGAAACACGAGTTAAACGCTGTGCATTTTTGTGGGACCCATAAAATGTCCCTGGGACCCATCTAAAAGACCACCCTTGCATCCCAGGACCCATTACATTGAAAACCTAGCAACATCACTGCTATAACACTCTGCTATAAAGGCAACCGTCACCAATCGGAATGGGATTAGAAAAACTGACAGATACGTCTTGATCACATGTCTACCAAAATGATGTGTACTGATTTGCGTGTTTGGACAAAATCGAGTACTAACAAAAAGTTTGAAAAAAAAACCCCACAAAATGGTGGAAGATCTTGTCAGACGGAAATGGGCGTGGCCTATATGGGAAAACATTTTCATTTATTGTACGGTTCAAGAATTATAGGGCAAAATGTGATGCGGCCTTTTATAGCGCCACCATGATGCTGGCTTGAAACATTTGAAGTGGAGGTTCTGCCTTGGCCTACTGGGAGTGTGTGTACAAAGTGTCATGCAGGTTGGTCCAACAGTGTCTGAGAATAGCTGTTCACAGAAAGACAGACAGACACTCACAGGAGAAAAAAATAATCCCTGTAACCGGCCGTTCTGGCCTGGCGGGATGGAAATAAAAACGTACTATGGTGAAAGATAAAGTGCAGAGATGCTCATAGGCCTGCGTCCTGCGTCTCTGACGCACCATATTGAAAAAGGACGCATTCATGGCACCATCGGTGCGTCCTGGGACGCACTACAATTGTCACCAACAAAAAAAAAATATGAAAATAATTTGCGGTAAAATATTTTTTTTACCGCGAATATTTTACAAATCCATGGGACACCACCATTTTGCATGGCCACATCCTACTTTATCCTACTTTATAAAAGATAAAATCCACGTAGAAATAGTCTTAGAAAGACGATACAAATGATAATAATAAGGATCCATGGGAGCCGCCATTTTGCGCATGCTCATTGCTCAAACCGAATTCTTTGGGTAACGATTTTGCGTGTAACACATACACACACAAGGGCCGTCTGTTGCGGAGTTGAAAAGTGACGTCTCTGCCATGATGTAGACCCGTAGCAGACCTGATGGTTAACACGTTTGAAAACAACAAACGTGAATTAAAAATAAACTATACAAATAAAAGAAAAAAAAATAATGTTAGTGTAAAATGGCACCAAAAAAGATTCTCAAGCCTGCTGCAGGGCAACAGAAAATAGCAAGCCTATTTTCTAAACCCAAATCAAGTACTACAAGTACTAGTTGTCGGATTTGGAATTGTGTACTTTTCTTTCAGATACATGTTCTACATGAATATAACCATATAAGATGAAACACGAGTTAAACGCTGTGCATTTTTGTGGGACCCATAAAATGTCCCTGGGACCCATCTAAAAGACCACCCTTGCATCCCAGGACCCATTACATTGAAAACCTAGCAACATCACTGAAAGTGTGAGGTTGTAGATCGGCTATTGCCACAATCTTTAAACAGATTAATTGATTCAGAAGAATGGAAACATTATGACTGTTATGCGAAATAATTGCACTTAGACTTACACTTGGCCATTCAAATCCAGATGTTACATTTGTGACACCCACCGTCCACCCACAAGCAGGGCTGGGCAATGAAATGGGTAGTTCACACCAAAAAATTTTTTTTTCCCCTATCAATAATTTTGCGACAAAAATGTAATAAAACATCTCCATGAATGCAAGACTTCATGGGGTGAGTAATGTATAGAAGAAAATATGTTTTGGGGGGTAAACTTCCCCTTTAAACCGAAAATATATGGAAACTGAATTAACTGAAACTGATTAATCAAGAAGCAGGTTTTTTTTTTTGCAATGTTTTGAAATCGTATTTCATGTACAAAACACAAAGAAAATGTAACATAATCTGTTCTTTATATCGACTAAATCAATTAGTCTTAAGTCATATCACCTAGGCTGCCCAACTTCCCTGTTTGTCTGTGAAACAACAGTTATTACAGGGTCCCCACACATTTTTAGCAATGAATTTCCAAAACTTTTCCAAAACTTTTCCAGAATATTTAGCCCAATTTCCAGGCCTATATAACAATCATTCAGCGCAATAATGTGTCTCTTACTCCTATGTACAATGCCCAAAGATAGGCAGTGTAGCAAAATAAATAAATAAAAAACAATAAAAAGTGTTTGGGGGAGGGGCACAGCCGCGAAACCTCGCTCAAATAGAGCCTGCGAGCGAAAATAGGAGGGGTGGACGACGTCGTTGCACGGTTCGTTGTCACTTGCGGTAGGTCAGGACGGTCTCATTCAAAAACATGTATTTTAATGAGATTTCATCGCCCGCTCGCGTCGCGTCACGTCGCATCGCTGGCAGTGCGGATGGGGTGTTACACAGCCTGTTCGGCGAAAAACTACTTATGTTACATATTTCGTGTAATGTTATACATGTTTATGAAAAGGTTTTGTATTAAAAAAAATCAATAGCCAAAAACAATGCATAGCCAAATATTTTTCCAGGACCCTTGATAAATTCCAGGACCTTTGATGAAGTTTGATCAATTCCAAACCTTTTCCAGTACTGGATTATTTCTTTTTTAATTTCAAAATATTTCCAGGAATTTCATGACCGTGGGGACCCTGTTATTAGTATGTTTTGTTAACTGTTGGTAGGTTTTGTGGCAAACCCTATGTATTTTTTTTAAGATCTCTCTCTACTAAATGGTAATGAGGAACAGATGTTCATGAGACCCATGTCCGGTTTAGGATGTCTAGTTAATTGCATGGAATGTTAATGTGACCTAGGTCTGGCAAAAAGGTTGGTTGGCTCTATGCACAGCAGCCATATTGGAAAGAAATTGGGCCTGTTCCTTATTTCCTTCACAGGTCTTACCAAATACTAATGAAGGCTCTGTTCCATTCTGGTCAAACAGAGTCAGGGTGCTGATATTGTGCATGTTGGCTCACTGGAAACACTCTGCTACACCAGTGGCTCTCAAAGTGTGGTCCAGGGACCCTCATGGTTCCTTTATTGGGTTCCAAATGGCACCTTACGGGTATGTAACTCTGAGCGTGTACAAATAGAACCAAATGTGTACACTCAAGAGTTATGGGGGTCCTTGAAATTAAAACGTTTGATTACCACTGTGCTTAACTAAATGGAACAGAGCCTTAATTAGTATAAATTGGTAAGACCTGTGAAGGAAGTAAAGAATGCTAACCCTTACACCCAATTTCTTTCCAATATAGCAGCTGTGCATAGACCATAGAGTCTATTGTCATGGAATGTGAGGGTCTACAACAGGTGTTCTGTTCTGCAATAGGCTCTATTCACAGCAGCCATATTAACACTTCCTTCACGGGTGTTACCAATGATACTAATAAAGGCTCTGTTCCATTTAGTGTAGCACAGTGGTTTCCACGACCCTCATAACTCTGAGAGTGAACAAATGGAACCCTTAAGGGTCCATTTGGTTCCATTTGTTCACTCTCAGAGTTACGCACCCGTAAGGGGCCATTTGGAAGCCCATGAGGGTCCCTGGACCACAACTTTAGGCCCACTGGTGTAGCAGAGTGTTTCCAGTGAGCCAACATGCACAATATCAGCACCCTGACTCTGTCTGACCAGAATGGAACAGAGCCTTCATTAGTATCATTGGTAACACCTGTGAATGTCTTCACTATGGCTGCTGTGAATAGAGCCTATTGATACCTGATACCACATGTTTAGCCATAGGAAGGAGTTTGGGTTGTCTGAGTGAAACACATTTAAACCTCTCTTAATCAGCCCTTAACACAGGGCTGTTTTAATAAACCAAGCCGAGAATGATTCCTGACTCCAGTCTATTTGTTCTCAGAACCTGACCATCAAAGTTTCATATTATCAGTGGTCCTGGCAATGTCTGCGCTTTAAAACAGCGCAAATATGTTTGGTGTGCACGCAAACCACAGAGACAACAGAGCCAGTAGCCTGACTAGGAATGGGATCCTTTAGGTTTTAGGATTTCAACGATTCCGGTTCCTTAACGATTCCATCTTAAACGGTCGGTCTCCTTAAAGAAGTAGTACACCCCAAAAAAAAATGTGTGTTTGTTTTTGTCGCATTCCTAAGCTAATTATTTGATAACCGGCGGTCTCTGCGGTAGGAGACGCTTTGAGACTCCTTTGAGTCTCCTACCGGATACATTAGCATCTTTCCACTTAGTTACTTTCCACCACTGAGTGTTGGTACCTGCTGTGTGTGGTTGTACAGCTTGTTGTTGTTGTTGTTGTTGTTGTTGTTGTTGTTGTTGTGTTGAACACAGATGGAGCTCCTCATACTCTGTCAGAATCCTCTCCACAAGGACAAAGATCTCCTCAGCGGCGACGCACAGCCCACTAGCGTATGGTGGGTTCTAACGTGGACCGGGCCAGATTCTTAAACCGCCCGCCCCGCCCCCTCGCGGGGGGGGGGGGGGGGGCTCGCGCAACGACGGCTGATAAGTGACAGTCTATTGAGAATTACCATCAGCGTTAATGCAAGAGAGAGACGTGAATAAAACACAATAAAACTAATAAAACAACTGTTTACCTGGCAAGAGAACCGGTTTGACGGGGAAACCGTTTTTTAATGGCCACCCATTAACTATCCGGCCGAATGCAAATAAGCCCGATTTGAAAACAAAGGCGTGCTAATGTTGTTATGTAGATTTTTTGTTTTTTCCCCCCCCCTGGGGGCAGTGGGGGAGCAGAGTTTTCCAGACCGGGCCATGGCCCCATTGGCCTCTATGACGATACGCCCTTGGCACAGCCTCTGGCTGATCAAACACCTCAGTGTTTGTAGTGACGTCATATTAAAACTATAGTTTGACCCATAAAATAATAATATATTCTATTCTATTAATATTCTATTCAGGAGCTGCCGTTAGCTCTCGGTGCTGTGCGTCTCGCGACCAAAGGAAACGAACTAAGCTGCAACGAATAATACAATCAATTAACTTCCGGATCAACGACGTCGGGTCCAGTGTTGCCAGGTTTTGCGAGAGAAACAAGCAACCAGGTCTTCTTCTTCTCCTTCTATATGCCCGTCGGCGTATTGCTACCTCACACTGTTCGTGCACTGCAGTGAACAGCACACTCCTCTCCATTTCATATTTGGCACAATCCGTGGTCAAATATATATTAATATATTAATTTGGGGGATCTCCTTGGCATAAACTATATTTGAAAACCACTGATACAAACAACTGGTTTAAACATTACACAGCACGCACAAAATAAGAAACTACACTTTAGAAACAAACCCAAAAAAAACGCAACCCGCAACTACCAATATTTACAAGCAACTTTACAGAAATACAAGCCCAAAGTCGCTTATAATAAGCAGACGTGGCAACACTGGTCAGGTCCAAGTTGGAAAGACTGATACTTGTGGTGAATTGAAGCTTACTGCCCCCTGCTGGGGAAGGGTTGAGCTCAGAGTGTCGGTGACGCTCACCGTGAGAGCACAATGTTTGTTTGCAGCGTGGTCACTGATACAAGGTTTGTTTTATTTTACATGTCAACGTTTATGTTCTTGTCAATGAGTTGTACGTCATGTTTTATTATGAGTTCAATTGATTGTTTGTTTTATTTCTTGTTTGGGTTTCCTGAAGGCTCATTCCCTTCTTTGATTTCATGCAGTCAATGAGGTAATTTAATTTCTTTAGTGCATTTTTCTTAACTTATGTTTTATGTGCGTGACATGTTTTGTGTCATCCTTTTCGTTGGTTATTTTGTGTGTGTTTTGAAACAGTTTGACGTTGGTACATTAAGCTGAGAAAGATGCTTAATAACCCATCAGTAGCAAACCACACTGATTGATTGATGTACTTTATTTAGTAAGACATGAGAACATCAGTACATGGAAGTACAAAAAAATCACAATACAAGGTCTACTAAACTGGGAGACTCATAAAGCACTGAGCTTGTTTAAGATGAGATCCCCATGCACACAAATCATGATGACATAAGAGACAGACAGATATACACAACTACTATACAGAATGTCATACAATCAGCCTACAGGTTACTGGTATGAAGAGTGAAAAGAAATGTACAAGAGAAGAAAAGAAAAAGGGGGGGGGGGGGGTAGGTTAAGACTTAGACAGGGGCCATTTTCGAATTGCAGCCTCCTGAAGGTGTATCTTTAGGGCAGTTTTGAAAGTGAGTAGGGTTTTACACTCCTTTACTCCTTTTGGTAGGGCATTCCACATTTTTGATGAATAGCATGAGAACGAGTTCATTCCCTTTGTTGAGCCAAATCTGGGTTGCACATGATTTGTGGAGCTGCCTTCTGTTGTTATGATCGTGGACTTCATTAACATTTTGGAAGTATTTAGACAAATACAGGGGGATCCCAATGTTGTGGTGTATCTTGAAGACCAGGCCCATAGCAAGTTGCTGTACTCTGTCCTCAACCCTAAGCCATCCAATCCTATAGCAAAATGAGCAGGGGTTAGATGGGTTTTGTGATTGAGGCCAAGAAGTAGCCTTACTAGTTTGTTTTGGGATGTTCTGCCTCGTTCATGAAGGGAGTGACACATACGGCGTATACAGCGTACCACGATAGAACACACCACTGTAGTGCATATGTGTGCACATAAAGGCTCTGTACACTTAGCTTGATTGACTTGAATTCAAAATCATTTACCGGTACACATGTAAATATAGGACTTTTGACAGGGTCAACTAGTACAGTTGCGTGCACGTACATATCTGTGTGTGTGTGTGTGTGTGTGTGTGTGTGTGTGTGCGCGTGTGTGTGTGTGTGTGTGTGTGTGTGTGTGTGTGTGTGTGTGTGTGTGTGTGTGTGTGTGTGTGTGTGTGTGTGTGTGTGTGTGTGTGTGTGTGTGTGTGTGTGTGTGTGTGTGTGTGCGCGCGTGCACGCACATGTGTGTGTGTGTGTGTGTGTGTGTGTGTGTGTGTGTGTGTGTGTGTGACGTCCCAGCAGCCAATAGGATTGGTCCAGGATGGTCACATGGAAGTGATTCTTTCTTCTGTTGCCAACCCCAGGTTGTCATGACACTGTTCAGCTCCACTTCTATAGGACACACACACACACACACACACACACACACACACACACACACACACGCGTGCGCCAATAGCCATTTTAGTGTCAGAATTTCGGGAAGGTGTGTGGCTTGTGAAGAATGGGTCCAAGACGGAAATAGCAAGACATGCCATCTCCGGTTTATCTGCGTGACGTAGGTGGACGCCTTTTTAGGAGAGCGGAAGCAGGTTGGTGTCTATTCATTCCAATGGAAGAATGAACATGAACACACCTTCTGAACCATTCTTTAGCTCCATGGTCTATGAACTAAATATTGGACCTGATCGTCACAAGCCACACAATATTCCCAAAATATACTTTATTATCAACCTTTCTCTGTCCCAGCAGCACACTCTTGCGGGATCTAGCACCAGTACACATAGGACGTTCGTGAGATTTGCCCTCAGACCCCGGTGCCCACTTGTAGGATTTGTGTACCATGTCGCCTCTAGCGGCTCTAATCGGGATGGCGTATCTTCATAAATTAACCATCTTTGGTCCAATGTCATACCTGATGGGCGTGTCCACAGTGATGTCATAGGGGTTCTCATTGGTCATGGTGAAGCGACCGACACCCACTGACTCCTCCTCCTTAACCCCCTTCCTGCACAAAACAAAACTAATGAACTACATGCAGTGTTGGCAGATTTAAAAAGACAAAGCGAGTTTGTGTGTGTGGCTGGTCTTATCATTTGTGAAATGCTCCTTTTAAATGTTTTAGATGTTGAAACATGTTGTTTCAGTCATATGAAAATAAATAAAATATGAACAGAATATTAATGGAATAAATCACTTAAATATAATTTGTAACTGTTCCTCATACAATATGTTTCAATACTTAGTAAAGAAAGAGACATTTGAAGAGAAGAAAACAACCTTACAGAATGAGATATACACCTAATGTATGTTCCATTACATGTTTTAGGCCCTATTTTAACTGCCCACACATAGGACTGCACATTTATTTATTGATATGACGGTTAACAGGCCACAGTCTAAAAGGTTAAACGTTTACCAAAAAAGGTCCAAATGCCCATGCATCCCTAATAGTTTGTGTGACTGTGAAGGGTCTCACCGTGAGTCATCACACCAGGCCTTGTTTACCAGGAAAACCAGGAAAACCATGAAGAGAAACGCAGCAACAGCTATGATCCCTGTCAACCACTGAGGAAGAGCACGCTCTGAACACGCACGCATGCACGCACACACGCACACATGCACACGCACACACACGCACGCACGCATAGTCGCATAGTTGCAGAGACGATATATTCAAATTGTAAACAAACTGAAACATTACACACAGCCATTGAAAAGAACCATCACATACGATATATGAATGATCAACGGAAGATTTTAGTATGATTATTAATATAATTTGAGTTTTTTTGGTTGCTACTATATATGTCTATGAAATTAATTCAAGGACCCCAACGGAAACAAGTCCGCAAGGACTTTTTTGGTCGGACCTTTTAGACAAAAGTATTATAAATGTAACTGTGTTTTACATTCTTTTTGCCAAATAAAAAATTCAATCAATCAGTCAATGGCCGAAATGCATATAGGGCTGAAGGGGTTAATGTATGTTTTGTAATAATAATCAAAATCTACAAAGTAACTAGTTACTAAAGTTTTCAAATAATTGTTAGTGGAGTAAAAGTATAATATTTGCCTCTGAGATGTAGTGGAGTAGAAGTAAAAGTTCTGAAAATTGGAAATACTCTAACCTAAATAAATACCTCAATATTGTACTTAAGTACAGTACTTACAGTAAATGTAATTAGTTACTTTACACCACTGGATATGTGTGTCATGTTTTTTACCAGAAACAAAACGATGCTGTGCTCTGAATAATAAGTGACAGTTTAACATGTAATACTGAAGTGTCATTGTGTTATTGAATAATAAGTGACAGATTAACATGTAATGAGTAGAGTGACGTATACCCGTTTGAGCTGCCACCCCCCCCAGTATCATCCACAGACACCATGACACAGTGGACCACCTGGCCATCTCAAAGTCAGCTCCTGAACAGCAAAAATAAACGTAAATACAATATTATCATTTACAATAGATAGGCATTTAGTAAGACGCTCTTATCCAGAGCTACTTACAAGTGTGAGATCAGAATGAGCAGAGTAAACATGAACTCTTGACCGTTGGTTCTCAACCAGTGGTCCGGGGACCACCAGTGGTCCTCGAGGGGGTTCCCAGCATAAGGCGTTGATACATTTTCACCCCTTTATACATATTGTACTCGTTGGCTATTCAAAAATAGCAGATATACAAGCTTGTAGATCTGCTATTTTTGAACGTTTTTAGAAAAATCTTAAGAGTTTGTAGGATTTAGCATTTTTAACACAAATCTTCTCTTCTGGGCCGGGGGTCCCTGGCACAAAACATTTTCAGATGGTGGTCCGCGGCCAAATGTATATCAATTTAGGGGTCCTTGGCATGAAACGGCTGAAAACCACTGCTCTAGACCATAAACAACAAGGTAAACAGTCACTTAATTAGAATGAAGAGAGAACAGTGTAATATTGGTGCTTCAAAGACAATCTTTCCCCCAAAAATAACATTCTGCTGTACATTTGAAACTATATGACGGATGATAAACAGTGACCCTATAGCATCTGTCTAAATAAAACATCTAAATAAAAATGTGTACATTTGTGGTCAAGACAACAAATCTAAGAAGGAAAACATGAGAACAGGTGATTAGGGCTGTCACGATTACAAATTGACGATTCATTGTCATTCAAATCATTTTGATTAACGATTTCATTGTGTGTTTGGCGTTGAACATTGGAACATGTGAATACAATTTTCATTTCTGTTTGCCTTTTAGGCTTCTTAATCAAAAATTGCACTAGGCAGATATGACAAATTATGAAATATACAAAGACATAATTGACATTTACAAATGTTATACATGTCAAAATAGCAGAAATAGCTGATCTACAAGCTTACAACGCGTCAAGTGACGCGTTGTAAGCTTGTAGATCAGCTATTTTGACATGTATGATTATGACGATTATGCATACGATTACTGTATGTAATAATTGTGACGGGCCTGCAGGTGATACAGGGTGATACAGAGAGGATACAAGGGGAGTGAAGTGCTATAGGGGGTGAGGATGAAAAAGAGCAAAGATCCTACAAAACAATACATAGTATACGCCAACTCCTACAACAGTAAACAAAATGATAAAAAGAATAAAAGACAAAACACGACTTTTAGAATGAACTCACTGCGTAGACAATGAACCCAGCTCAACTATGTCCTCTCCTCTGTAGCACTCCCTGTCTGATGTGCTCTGTGTGTGTGTGTGTGTGTGTGTGTGTGTGTACTGTGTACTATGCTATTAATGTACAAT
This sequence comes from Gymnoscopelus microlampas, assembly GCF_963454915.1. Taxonomy (NCBI): domain Eukaryota; kingdom Metazoa; phylum Chordata; class Actinopteri; order Myctophiformes; family Myctophidae; genus Gymnoscopelus; species Gymnoscopelus microlampas. The sequence goes on along the minus strand of NC_139946.1, from coordinate 51,322,972 downwards.
TAATGGTTAACCTAATTCCACAGTCCTGACTCAACAGCGAAAATTGTAATCCATACAGATTCACAGCTGTGTGTGTGTGTGTGTGTGTGTGTGTGTGTGTGTGTGTGTGTGTGTGTGTGTGTGTGTGTGTGTGTGTGTGTGTGTGTGTGTGTGTGTGTGTGTGTGTGTGTGTGTGTGTGTGTGTGTGTGTGTGTGTGTGTGTGTGCGTGTGTGTGTGCGTGCGTGTGTGCATGAGAAACAAGAGTCAGTCATCCATTCAGTCTCATGACAGGGTGTAATATGTCACTAGTTTGGTTTAAATCAGTGGTTCTCAACCTTTTCTGGATCACTATTCACGGGCCCACCCAGATGGGTGGGCCCGTGCGTGCATTTTCAGAGCATGTTATGATCAATCAATTGATTGTGTTCCAGCATGGATCAATAGAACTAACGTAGTAAAGGCTAAGTTCCTATTTAGCAGTATCACAATGGAAACTCACTTTTCTAGATTTTAAAGAGAAAAAACCATACCATGACCTTCTTTTTTATATTATCATTAAAATCTTAAAGGTAGGGTAAGTGATAGTTTTTGGTAACAGATCAAAAGCCAAAGTTCAGTATGCATAGGATATAAGAAATCCACTCCATAACATTTGTGTGTGTGCTTTTGCAGAGAGAAATAAGCAACCAGATCTATGAAAAAAATCCCAACAAAAGCGACTATAGGCCACATGAGCACTTTAAACCTATACAAATACATTGTATATTTGAACATAGCCGATCTACAATCTCACGTTGCAGATAGGCTATTTTCAAAGAAGATAATCTTGGGGAAAAATGTAAATTGTGGAATATTTTCCAAATCCACACAGATCTTGTATGGGGGTCTATGGCACAACATGTTTTCAGAAGGGGGGAGGTCTGCGGACAAATATTAATTTGGGGGTCCTTGCCATGAAAATGTTTGAGAACAACTGGTTCAAACAACATCAGGAAACAAGGCCAAATAAGCAACTACACCTTCAAGCAACTTTACAGAAAAAACAAGCCCAAAGTTGCTTTATTTCTTTATATGTATAGGGGGCATTTCGGGCAAATCTGCATTTACAATTTTGACGACCAGTCCCATGTTTAGTTGTTTAACCCTGTCTTCCACCCTGAGCCAGTCTAGGCTGGCAAAATGAGTGTGAGAGAGGTGGGTCATGAGAAGTAGTCGAATCAGTTTGTTTTGGGAGGTTTGAAGCTTAGTCTTCAGTAGCCTCGGAAACCCAGCCATTTTTCTTGTTACAAAAGAAAAAAGTCTGGGGGAACGATGCAGGAACGATGGTCTTTGAAGCTTGTTATCTCCTAACCATTCAGAGTGCAGAGGGGCGTCGCTCTAAATTTGGTGACGTCAGCCTGCTCCGTGCACAGACCGGGGGGGGGGGGAGGGGGGAGGGGGGGGGAGGCGGGGACATAGATTGGTGAAGCAATCGGAGGACGCGCCTGCTCCGGGCGCTTGGGTTTGGATCCGCCCTTCGAGACCATGGATTGCTCTCGTTCTCTCAGTCTAAGTCTTCAGTGACACTGAGGTGTTGGAGTACCAAGAGGAGCAAGCATAGTCAAAAAGGGGCTGAATCAGGGCCCCTGAGAGGGTCCTGAGGGCCTGGACAAAAGAGGAAACTCTGCCCATAAATCTGGTTCTCTGGTTTACTCTTTTGACCACCTTTGTTGCCATGCCTTCACCTGTCAGGTATTTGTCAAGAATACATCCCAAATAGGTAATCTCTTCTTTGCTAGAGATGATTGTGTCATCGACTTTGACCTTGAAATCATTTACCTTCATCTTACTGAGGGAATGTTTGGTCCCAAATAGGATGGATTCAGTTTTCCTAAGGTGTAGTGACAGTTTGTTATCAGTAAGCCAAGTATGGAATTTGGAGAGTTCCGAGCTGAGAGCATCCTCAACCTGCAACTTGTCCTCTCCCGAGGACAAGTTGCAGGTTGACATTGACGTCAATACAACATAAGCGAACATACTGTAGTTCCCCCCCTCAAACCTGTTTTACTTCTGTGAATGAATGACTCACACAGGTTATAAAGATACACACACACACACGTACGCACGCACGCACGCACGCACGCACGCACGCACACACACACACACACACACACACACACACACACACACACACACACACACACACACACACACACACACACACACACACACACACACACACACACACACACACACACACACACACGCTAGCACACACACACACACACACACACACACACACACACACACACACACACACACACCTGTGAATAAGGTGGAAATGCCCTCCTTTTGTGTTGGAGTTTCTACCAATGTGAGTGGGCCATTGTTGAAGAATTACTTCGGTAGATTACTTCCTCTCTTCTTTTTCTCTCCTTTTCTATGCCTTCCTTCCTGGATGGCCTGATGGCCTCCACTCGCCTCACTGCAATCTGGGCAAAGAACCAGAAAAGTCAACATGAAGAGACATCGCATACAGTAAACACACCGTGAGAAAGACATGACACCTGATTAATTCAAAATTAGATGTTCACACAAGCATGCATGTAAGTGTCCCACCAATAAGCACCCACATGTTTGTGCTCAGTGACATGCATGCATGTACTGTACACACACGCACACACACACACGCACACGCACACGCACACACACACACACACACACACACACACACACACACACACACACACACACACACACACACACAGCGGCGAAAGATTGGGAGTGACTCTGCTGTCCTGACATCAGTGGGGAGTTCATTCCACCACTGTGGGGCCAGAACAGAAAAAAGTTGTGACCGTGTAGATCGGCTAGAAGGACCCTTGAGTGACGAGGCAATCAGTCGCCCTGAGGTGGCAGACCGAAGTGGTCGGGCAGGGGTGTAAGCATCGACCATAGCCCGGAGGTAAGAAGGAGCTGCTCCTTTCACTGCCCTATAGGCTAACACCAGGGTTTTAAACTGTATGCGAGCCGCTACGGGGAGCCAGTGTAGAGAACGGAGAAGGATAGTTGTGTGGGAGAACTTGGGGCGGTTGAACACCAGACGAGCCGCAGCTTTCTGAACAAGCTCCAGAGGTCTGATGGCAGATGCCGGAGCACCAGCAAGGAGGGAGTTGCTGTAGTCCAGGCGGGAGATGACAAGAGCCTGCATGGATGAGCACCTGGGCTGCCTTCTCCGTGAGGAAGGGGCGAATCCTCCTGATGTTGTAGAGGAGGAATCTGCAGGACCGTGTCACTGATCAAATCAAATCAAATCAAGCTTTATTTATATAGCACATTTACAAACAGGCAAGCTGAACCAAAGTGCTGTACAGGCAAATTCAAAAACAACAATGCAAAAACAACAGAGCAAGTTCACAAAACATTTAGGAGCAACAAAGGAAAACACTTTAAAAAGACAACATAAAAGAGGGGAGGAGAAGTATGTATAAGTGGAAATTACATATAGGCTAGGTGCATAACTAATACATGCATAGACATAATTATGAATGGAGTAAGATAAAAGCAAAAACCATGTGAATTAGATGCTGAATAAGATGAAATTAGATGAAATTAGATTGATGCGATGTTTGCCGAGAACGTCAGTTGATCGTCCAGGGTCACACCCAGATTCTTTGCAGTCCGAGTTGACGTCACCACAGCATTATCAAATGGTGATGGCCATGTCTCGGTGTGGACAGCCCTTCCCCCCCCCCCCCTCTCTCCTTCTCCTTTTGTACATATTTCTCACTCTTCATACCAGTAACCTGTAAACTGATTGTATGACATTCTATAGTAGTTGTGTATATCTGTCTGTCTCTTATATGTCATCATGATTTGTGTGCATGGGGAACTCATTTGAAACAAGCTCTGTGCTTTTATGAGTCTTCCAGTTTAGTAGACCTTGTATTGTGAATTTGTACTTCCATGTACTGTTGTTCTCATGTCTTACTAAATAAAGTACATCAATCAATCAATCCCCGGGAGGAACATCAGCTCTGTCTTGTCCAGGTTGAGCTTCAGACAAGCAGCATGGTATCACGGTTGGTATCGCGGTCGCCATTTTAGAGGAGGAAAGCTACCATTCAGTAGTGACTACTGGCCAATCACAGCGCGTTGACTACTGGCCAATCACAGCGCGTTGACTACTGGCCAATCACAGCGCGTCGACTACTGGCCAATCACAGCGCGTCTAACTGACTTTTGCTGCGTGGCTGCCTCTTACGGAAAGACCCGCCCCCACTTGCGACTGATTGGCTACCGAACGCCCCCTTCTGTGACACATGCGGAAACTTTCCTCCTCTAAAATGGCACCCGAGATACCAATGCCTCACAGCCGAAGGAGGCGTCTATATATGTTTATATGTCTATGGGTACACCGGTGCCCAAGCTGTTGAAAGACAGACAAAGACTAAAAAACGGAAGGGACGGAAAGTCCAGGTATAGGCAGGCTTGATGAGGGGCAGATTTAGATGTGTAACAAGCAGGGGACCATTGGGCTGATGAGGGAGTGGAAACTGATAGACATGTGGGAGTGGCCGAGTGAAAGGACAGACAGACAGAGAAAACAAGGCAGAGAGAGAGAGCAGGGGAATTCCTTTCTAAAGGCAGGCAAACATACCAATGTTATATTGCTCTTAGAATCTGATATCTGGGAGTGTGTAGACTGGCATTACTACTTGTTTAGGAATTGTACAGTACACCAGGCCTTGGTTGAAAAAAAAACCTAAACAAAAGCTCACCTATCAAGACAACAGGCACTCTATAATTTTTTAGATGCTGAATAAGATGAAATTAGATGAAATTAGATTGATGCGATGTTTGCCGAGAACGTCAGTTGATCGTCCAGGGTCACACCCAGATTCTTTGCAGTCTGAGTTGACGTCACCACAGCATTATCAATGGTGATGGCCATGTCTCGGTGCGAGAAACAAAAGCTCACTTATCAAGAGAACAGGAATTTAGAGACACCACATGATAAATGTATGGTAATGATATTCTAAATGAAATAGGTAGTGACTGGAAATCAGCTCAGGTCTCTGCGGCTTATGGCTTTCCTCTCTGACTGCTATCAGCTGTTCTGGAAACAGTCTTGTAAAAGACTGTTTTACGAGACATGCCATTAAAGCGCGCACTAAGTAAATCATCATCCATTCTGGTACAACAACCCAACATGCTGAAAAATGGGCCAATGCAGTCAGTGAGCTGAGCTGTATCGGCAGCAGAAAGGAGTCTGAAGTGAAGACTGTCTGAACTGTAACTGTCTGTAACACTGAGAGTGTACAAATAGAACCAAATGGACCCTTACGGTTCCATTTGAAAATCATGTGACTGAGTTGTGACATATCGTTTTTATTCCCATAGCACAGGTTTCTCCTGTTCTACACATGGTGTTTCTCAGATTGGTCTCAGGTCAGAGGGTAGAGTAGGAACACCCTGTCTGACACAATGTCCCTCTTACAGTGTGTATAAGATTACCGTTTTTAATAGGATAATTGTCCCCCTCCACTCCAGCTCTCCAGTTATCTTTGGCACATGTCCCGGGACTGTGACTCATCAGTGTTTTCTCCCTCTCTTCCTAGAAGAGGTGGATCTACACAGTAAATGTGAGTCTTTCTACACTCTCAGAGTTAACTTAACTTCCATTTTGGAGCATTAGCCAAATGTGTGTTGGTCATATTTGGCTGTTGTATATGTATTTGTATATAGTTGATTTCTATGTGTGTCATGTGGTAACACACTTCTATCAATGATAAGGAAGGGTTCAAATAAGATGTCAGTTCCCATGCTGGGTTTATCTAAAGACACTGCTGTTCAAATGTCACCAACTAATTATGCACCTTTGACCAGTTCTTTCCTTTTTGATGCTGCTTTGGTCCCTGTCTGAGAAACACTGGCCCTCATCCTGAGAATAGGTTTCAGTGTGTGAAGGGTGAAGACTGGGAACCCCCCCCCCCCCCCCCCCCCCCCCCACTCTGTGTGAATGTCTCAAGGGAGCTGCCTCAGCAGTTTAGCCCAGGGGCCTGTGTGCTGCTGGCTTCTGCATGACATCATTCCACCTCCCGCTCCTTTGGCTCTCTCTCGTCTCTCTCTTGTCTCTCTCCTCCATCTCTCAGATGGGGATTATCCACAGCCACACACGCGTGTCCACACACACACACACACAGACGCACACACTAAGACTGTAAGACAGACACACGAACGCACGCACACACACACACACACCCACACACACACACACACACACACACACACACACATACACATACACATACACATACACATACACACACACACGTGAACAATGACCTGAAATTTAAAAAAATCCTCTGAAGCACTGCTTTGTATTTCTGCGGTGCGGCTGCAGTAAATCTTATAGTGTTCATGCCACTCTGTGGGATCATAAAGCTATCACTATTCTCATCTGTAAACACAACATCTCATTAAGTGTGTGTGTGTGTGTGTGCGTGCGTGCGTGCGTGTGTGCGTGCGTGCGTGCGTGTGTGTGTGTGTGAATACCAGCCAGGCCTGTGGGCACTGAACACGCGTATGGTTCAGGGTCCTTAATAGATAGGAGATAGATAGGAGAAGAAGTGCAAACACTTTGTCGATGTAATCGTCATTAAACAGGTGAAAGGTGACATATTGTGTGTGGGCTGAAGGGAGTGGCGCTGATAAAGCTGGATGATGCAAAGTGGATAAGTTCTCATTGTTGACTTAAGACAGACGACCCAGCTTCACCAGTTTGCTACCTGTCCCCGTCGTCCCCTTCTCATAAACCACCTGGTTTACTGTAAAAGAGCAAAAACTATTCTTTGGAAGTGTGTGCACGCGCGTGTGTTTGATTGATTGAATACTTTATTAACAGTTTGCAAAGACAAGCACAGGGAAGTACAGTTCAATACAAGGTCTGTTAAGAGGATTTTAAACCCAAGAAAGCACTATCCATTGGGGTTTCCATTGGGGTCCTTTGTACTTAATTAATCGAAACAAGATGCCGGGCAGACATGTAAGGTTGGTCGTAAAAGATTAGAGTGTATGCTCAGTCACACACAGAAAGATCAAAATGTATATCTCAACTCTAGAGTTGACAACTCTAGTGTCAACTTTAGTCACTCAGTGTGTGTGAGTGACCCTGGTTTGGCTCCCATATTGTCAGTTTGCTTGCCACTATAGTTCCGGGTGCCTGCCCTGCCAGCCTCATCCTCAGGTCCCCCGTTTCATGTCAAGGACCTCCATTTGAAAATATATGCCAGGGACCCCCCATAAGAGACGATTTTTACGGCTCTAGCAGTGATTCTCGACCATTTTAATTTCAAGGACCCCCAGTTTGACATGCATTAGACTACGGACCCCCATTTAATGGCATTTATTTCTCTGGGACCCAAATTCATATTGTAAAATCAATGTTAATTTAACTCTGAGAGTGTCCAAATGGAACCAAATGGACCCGTTAAGGTTAAGGTTAAGGGTTAAGGTAGTACATAGTTAAGGTATTAAATAGCCAATAAAACATATACTCTCTCACTGCTACCTGACTCAATCTAGTTCCAGAGAACAAGCCAAAGTTGCTCGGTTTGCATTTCTCACCATTGTCAGAGCCACACGTGCATTGTGTGTGTGTGTGTGTGTGTGTGTGTGTGTGTGTGTGTGTGTGTGTGTGTGTGTGTGTGTGTGTGTGTGTGTGTGTGTGTGTGTGTGTGTGTGTGTGTGTGTGTGTGTGTGTGTGTGTGTGTGTGTGTGTGTGTGCGCGTGCGTGTATAAAATGTCTGGGCCTCTGTGCTGTGAATGGCAAGGGTGAAAAACAAACAGGATGTCATAAATCTTTCAGGCCTGCCACCAGTTCAAACCACTTTGATCAGGTTGGATACTTCTGAGCACTTGAGTTTCCTGTCTGTTCAATATGATCACATGTTGTTCTCATCACAGGCAGCAAAAGACAGAACTCATACAGTGATATTTATTTCAACTGTCATTTGTCAGGTGCATTTGATACAAGCCAATCCTGTGTGTGTGTGTGTGTGTGTGTGTGTGTGTGTGTGTGTGTGTGTGTGTGTGTGTGTGTGTGTGTGTGTGTGTGTGTGTGTGTGTGTCTGTGTGTGTGTGTGTGTGTCTGTGTGTCTGTGTGTGCGTGCGTGCGTGCGTGCGTGCGTCTGTGTCTGTGTCTGTGTGAGCGTGCGTGCGACACACTGTCCCGACAGACATTCACAAGGTGTGTCAGGTCTAAATTAGTTCCTGATTCCTGTGAATAACTGATCGTGAAGTTGTCCCACACTCTGTTATTTCATCTCAGGGTTCAATCCCACAACATGTCGCCGTCTGGAAAATCTCACAGGTTTAATTGGGTTGAGATCTCAGGTGACTGAAGGCCATATGATATGATTCACATCATTTTCATACTTCAGTGAGCCCCTCATGTCAGGGGGCATTGAAGGTGCATTGTCATCCTGGCTGAAAGAGACCACTCCCATCAGGATAGAAATGTTTCATCATAGGATAAAGGTACACAATAATAACTTTGGATTGATTTGTGTGGGGAGAAGTGAACCCAAACCATGGAGAATAATACCTGGGCACTTCAGGAGAGACTACCCAAATAAAATACTGGAGCACTTGACTGGTCTGCATATATTTATTATTTTTGCAGGGGTGACTGACGTTTCCCCCCCCCCCCCCCCACTGGTGTCAGGATCACAGAGATTCAGAAGGAAAGGGAGCTTTTTCATAACGTCAAAAGAGGCTATAAAATAAGAGAATACAAAAAAGAGTAACTCCTGCATATTCTGGGGAGAAGGTGCACACCGTATGTCTCTTGTTATTTTGTTTCCTTTGTACAAATGATTGTCATCGTAGTTTGTATTATGTGTACATTTATGCAACATGTGTTCCTTCAAGAAAGCAAGCTGATTAAACAGCCGTTGTCCCATCTGTACCAGAAAAAAAATATATATATACTATTTGGGAGCAGTAACAGTCAGGGTGGGAACAGTGCATGTCGGTGGTGTGGGAGCCCCTTTTTTGTTTGACCCTCATAATGTCACAGACAGACAGACAGACAGACAGACAGACAGAAAATTAAATTAAATGGCTTTTATCAGTTGTCATGGGGACCATGGCTGATAACAAACAGACAGACAGACAGACGTCAGCATCCTGGTGTTTGTTTATGTTGCTGATTTCTTCTACAGACGTGTGTGACCAGACAGGAATGAACCCAATGCACTCTGTGGGTTAATATTCTGCATCGTTTTTTTTTTCTTCTTTTACTATAAGTCACATGTTTTATGAGAAGAGGCTGAGAGGTAAACAACTGGTGTTATCTGCCTATCTGGACATCTGTGATGAGGAACTAGAGAGAAAAAAACAAAACAATGCTGCTGTCTTGGAGACCATGAAAATACAATTGTTACATCAGCTTCAACCACATGAGAACTACAGCTCTGCTCAGAAGAGGGGGGCATTGACAGGAAGTCACATGAATTAGAAGAAGGTGGCAAGAGCAGGAGTGAGAACTGTGGAAAATAACAACTCGATGGGAACTATGCACGAAAACAAATTTCACCCACTGTTTTACTTCTGTAAACCTGTGATGATCATGTGACAATAAAGCTGAAAAAATATAAATGATTCTGATTCTATTAAAAGTAGTACTAGACTGGTAACGCTTTCTATGAAGCTATCATAAATCAGAGCTTGCTGTTATGAACTGTAAACCATATACACATAAGTTATACCTAAAACTATAAACACATTCAAGCAGACAATAAGTCATAAGCACACACACTCGGGGTGCTCATTTGTTTAAATTAGGTGTGGTTCATTCATTCACAGCACTTGACTCAGTGAGCGACAATACTACACTGTACACAATAGGTACTGTAGGTACAGTAATAGTCAAAGAAATGTCCTAAAACAGAACACACTCTGAGGTGGTCAGCACTTCTTTAATTTGATGCAATTGGATTATAGTAAAAAAAAGATTGAGAAAAGCATTTGAAAAAAGCAGTTTCAACACATCAATGATTGAGGGCACTTTGTTAGTCATAATATTTTAGGATATAATGAAGTACAATCTAACAGAATAAATGAACAATAGACTGTTGATCTTGCGGTCACCTCACAGATACATCAACCTCAGGGAATCAATATTTAACAGTTGACATAAAACATTTATACCATACAATACATACAATATGAATGACACTGTATTGAACAGGAATGTGAGAGGGAATATGCTATATAGCCTAGATATATATACTAGACCTATACATATAATAACCTATTATTACTATAATAATAATATAATAATAGTGCAATAATTCATATTTATTTTACCATATCCATATTTCTGGATATATATATATATATATATATTTTTAGAACATATGTTTTAGTTGTCGCTACCCACTGTATTGCACTAACCACACAATCATCTAATATATTATTATATTATATATTTAATATAAAACGATATAGTTAAATCTGTACATACTGTATATAATATATATTGTGAAATATAATAAATATATATTCAATAAAATGTCATGTTTAGGTGTTTTTATATTATGTAACTCATAGTATATTATGTATTAGGTATTTCAACTTCCACAGCTGAAAGACTGGTTATATTATAAATGACAGGGTGGTAGGATGCTATCTCAGATAACTAGAAGCTAATTGTTTCTCAAAGTTTTCTCAAATTAAATTTAGGTTCATCTTCGACACATACTGTATACTTGGCAGACTGGGATTACCAGGCGACCTGTCTATCCACTAATTATAGGGTAATGGGGTCTGGAGTGATGTCTTTCCACACATTTGAGAGAATGTGAGGTAGGCTGTTTAGTTAAGACTAAAGCTTGGCCTGGTTGAGGGGATATGGGACATATCTGAGAGTTGATAGACCTGTAGACAATACAGTTGTGAGATAAAAATGAGTTTATGCTGGTTTTTAACCCAGGAATGAAGCTCATCGTGGTTAACTGGAGTCTCCTCCCATGCACCATGGTTGACTTATCATGGTTAACTGGAGGAGATAAACACCATGGTTGACTTATCGTGGTTAACTGGCGAAAATGTGAGGTTTAAATGCCCACTATCAGATAAAACTCACTTCTACAAAGCTATGATTTCCCTGTGTGAACTGGAAGGTAACAGGTGTTGAGAGGTTGTCTATTGCAGTGTTTATCAACCCTGGCAAAGGGCCCAATTTTGGGCCGCGAGTACTGCTGAGGTGTGCTGCGACGTTTGAAGAAAGTGTGAACCCAGCCCCTTGAGAACAATAGCGGTGATTGTCCGTCAATTGATACGGCCATTCAGTGTAGCGACCATCACCCATAGGAATGCAAATATGTTGTCCTACCTGGTACTGTATAAAAGGGGCACAGGGTACATGCTTTGGCACTCAGTATTATTACTACAAGATGATGAGAGCTCCACCAGCAAAGAAGAGGTGCACCCAGGGCCAGCCGCTAAATTCTAGGTGTGCCCTGGGATATTTTGGCTATGCCAGGTGTGCCTTGGCACCAAAAAGGTTGATAAACACTGGTCTATTGTATATGGCACAGTCAGTACATAAATACACAAGATTTGGGTACACTATTCGTGTAATAATGAATAGCATAGAAGTATCCTATGAATAATGTAGATACATAGCACGTAATCATGTATTTTCGATTATAGTCTTTGCATAAAGCCGTTTAAAATGTGTTGTCTTCAAATTTGCCAGAAGACAGTAGCAAGAACCCTGTCTATCTGTCCTCTGGTCTGTCAGGTTTAGTGTCCTCTCCTGATGCAGACAATTCTTAACAGCAGTGTAGAACAAAGGTTTAAGCAGGCAACATATGATGAGTATGAAAACTGCTGCTGATGCTGTCATTGTTTTCCTCTGGAGGAAGGGTCGACTCCCAGCCTAGGGTTGATGCTACAAAACGTTACCGCCTGAATTAAATGCACTGGTGTGCAGTCTGTGCAGACGTTTTGGTCACCCAAAACGTTTTTAAAACTGTGAACTTGTTCAGGAGTTCAGGTAGCACAGGTGTAAGGGACAGGGACTACAAACTGTATGTTGTAACACTGTGTGTTGTAAATTGGCAATTGACATAACGACTAAATTGGAAGAAAAATATATTAATGAATTAATACAATACAATTAATACATTATTAGCTGAGTGAGATCACCTGCTGCATTCTAGCTTCAAATACTACTCGAATCAAGCAATTGCACAGAGTTTAGGGTTAGGATTAAGGTTAGGTTTAGGCATATTTTTGAGAGGTTAGGTTTAGGCACAGTTTTGTCAACATGTGACGTCGTCGTCGCCATGGCGTCCCGTCATGTCAAAACTTGACGTTTCAGGGCTACTGACAGAGCGGCAAAATGTGCCGCCTTGGGAGTGAGAACAGGCTGAAGTGTTGACTCAGCACCTACTCTAGGTCTAGTCTTGAGTTTAACGAGCATTTTACTGAGCATCATTTGTTGCCTGCTTTACAGTAACAATATTACATGTACTCTCTTTCTCTCTCTCTCTCTCTCTCTCTCTCACACACACACACACACACACACACACACACACACACACACACACACACACACACACACACACACACACACACACACACACACACACACACACACACACACACACACACACACACACTTACAGAATAACTGGTAGGGAACAGTCATCCGCAAGCTTTGAAGCAGAGACAGACAGAAGGAAGTGTAGCAGGAAGGTGAAGATACATGAGTTGAGTAGATGTTCCATCAACGACCTTCAGACCTGGTTTGTTGAGACTCCGTTCATAGGACTGTCCTCAGAGACACCATCCTTAGACCTGGACAGAAGATAGTAGAGTGACAAGGGATGGGGGGGGGGCGGGGGTTGGAGAAAGGAGAGATTGTATTGAAGTGTAGAACCATTTGCAAAACAAATGGTTGAGGTAAAAGACACTGAGGTAAGTTGACATGAATTCCAACAATAATCATTCTGTACCTGTCTGTGGTGTCAGCTGGATTTGCACGTCTGCTGAATCTGCGGCCAAACTCCATAATGCTTCGTCTCTTATAAACCAGGACACTGATGATGATGCTGATGATGCAGAGGGCGATGATAAGACCCACACCCCACTGGGGAAACTCTCACCCTGAGAGAGAGAATGACAGATGAAGAACAGAGGTTCAGTCATCCATCCTCCTTACAGCTTCATGATCAACTATTAACAACTCAATAATCAATAGCTTTTATAGATCAGTGATTTTAACCACTCAATGATATGATACACAAGTTTACTGAAACACAAACACGCACGCACGCGCACGCACGCGCGCGCACGCACGCACGCACGCACGCACACACACACACACACACACACACACACACACACACACACACACACACACACACACACACACACACACACACACACACACACACACACACACACACACACACACACACACACACACACACACACACACACATATATACTTTGATAAACATTACAAATCTCTTACTTCAAACTGCTCCTTTTTTTAGCAGCATAAGAGAAAGGGTGAAAAGTAATATTTATCCACAGAGATTAGCGTGAATGTAGGTTGTTGGTACAGTAGTAATAGCAGTAAGCAAGCTTATTTGTATAACACATTTCAACAAGGCAATTCAATGTACATAACACATTAAGCATGAAGACATTAAGAAACAGTGTGCTAGGAGAGTGCAATAAAAAACAAACAAAAATAAAAACAAGCCAAATAAAAACTGAAAAATAAGAAAACAAGTGTCTGTATTTAAACAAAATCAGTAAATGGCAGCGCATTTGCGCAGAAGCTTTGATTTAAAAGAGTTGTAGTAGTAGTAGTGGTGGTAGTATTATTAGCATTAGTAGTAACTAATTACTAGTATGCCTAGACAGTATGTTACTATATAAACTAGTACTCTACATTGTACAATAATTCATCTTTGCACTCACCTGTTTCTTCAACATGTTGGTCTTGCTGTTCTTTCTGGTCTGTAAAATACAATAGAATTGTTGTTATTTTCATTGTGTGACTTGCTTTGAGATTCCTGTCTGTTGGCCACATACATTTCAAGTTCAACTTCCATCCGGGCTCCCTTTCAGACTCTGTGATCGAGATCACCTTTTAGTCAATTTTTCCTTGAATTATGATTTTTTGCCCTCAACTTATTAGTTAGCAGTACTTGCTTTATATGGAGTATATTTATACTGGTACTACTACTACGTGTATTACTGGTACTACTGCTGTATTACTGGTACTGCTGGCTGGTACTGCTGCGTGTATTACTGGTAATGCTGGTACTACTGCTTATATTACTGGTACTCACCACCAGAGACAATGGGTTCAAAGATGGTTGGACATCTGGGGTCTGTAATGACACAAGGGTAAAAGTTAAGCACTTCATTAACCAGCATAATCTATCTATCTGCCTTACTGTTACTAATTATTATTACCGCTACCGCTACTGTTACTATTACTACCACTACTTCACACCAGTTTGAGACATCAGGATGGGTTTCACGCATTACATTTATTTAAATATCGTTGCTGTTTGTTGTTGTTGTTGTTGTTGTCATTTTACCAAACATTAAAATACTTGTGAATCTGCTTTCTGCTGTACAGATGGGTTTACGGAGGTGCAAGGACATATAAAGAAGGAACAGACACATTCTGCACCAAGGTCATGCACAATGGACACACTGGGAGGCAAACTGTAATGAATTGAAATCAATGACAGACCAAGAACGTGTTGTCTCCTTTCCTTCTTTGTACAGTAGTTGTAGTAATAATAATAATAACTAGAAAAAGTGCTCCTCGGAGCACAAGTCTCCGCCAGCAGACTTGTGTTGGGAATGAAGGATCTGTTCAAAAAATAGAACATGTTACTGTGTCATAGTAACATGACACAAGTGTCCTATCTGTCTGTATAAGTGTCCTATCCGTCCTGTCTGTATAAGTGTCCTATCCGTCCTGTCTGTATAAGTGTCCTATCCGTCCTGTCTGTATAAGTGTCCTATCCGTCCTGTCTGTATAAGTGTCCTATCCGTCCTGTCTGTATAAGTGTCCTATCCGTCCTGTCTATGTAAGTGTCCTATCCGTCCTGTCCGTGTAAGTGTCCTATCTGTCCTGTCTGTGTAAGTGTCCTATCCAATTGTTACAGTATTTCTCAGCCATTTCGTGATTATTCCTGTCTTACCTCACTTTGAAAGAGGCTAAGACTCTTTCAAAGTGACACATGTATTTATAGGCCGCTATACGTCACTAGCCAATCAGATCACACTATTTCACCGTATTGTCACGTGTCACGTGAGGCTTGACCAATGTTAGCTTGTTTCACGGAAAGTGAAAACAATGTCTCCTGGCGGAGACAAACAATAATTCAGACACAAGACGGTCCTGGTTTTGTGCTGGTGGGCAGGTCCCTTACCCCTGCGCCACCCAAGCGCCCTATTCTCTGCTAACAGTATCCCAGTGGAATGTAATTTCTGTCCATTTCCCTTCTTTTCACTCAAACTTTTAAACTCACCAGCATTAAAGCTGTCAATGTGTTCACCCACTGCCTCCATGACCAGCTTGAATCTCTCAGGGATGTCCTTACAAATCACATGGACAGCCTGGTCCACAAAGCACGGCACACAGCGAGACGGGTCGGGGGTGAGTGTGTCGGAACACCCCACCATGTCAGATGGCTCTCCTCTCCACAGGGAGCCACTATCCTCCAAGTCATTATAGATGTGGGTCAGATTCACCGACTCTGGGTCGGTGGTACTGAAGCAATTGAGCGTCATCTGTGTAAGAGAGAGGTTTAGTTTATTATTATTATACATTTTTGCTTTTGAAATACCACAGAATGAATAGTAACAACCACATTATGACATTGTTCTGTACAGTGTCTATACCCCTTCTTGTACAATCTGTGATGTGATCTAAAAATCTAAAATGCTTAATGCTGTACAGTAGAACTATGCCTGTAGATTCCAGGACATGACTGTCATATCATGACAGTCATGGCATGGCGCAACTTGTTCCTGGTATTTGAACTTTCTTTATTTACAACCCGTACATCTACATAAACGTTAAAATTCCAAATATGAAGTGCTTACCCCACGGCCACGGATGTAACAAGTTAAAACGCTTGAGTAAAAGTACCCGTATCTTCCGTATTGTTCAATAAACATAATTTTAATCCGATCGGCGGCCATTTTCTCATAGAATTATAACGTATCAGAGTGCAATACACCTCCCAACCGATAGGGGCACGTTGTTGAAAGCACATAAAAAAATGGCCACCGATCGGATTAAAATGCTTTTTATTGAACAATACGGAAGATACGGGTACTTAGGCCCAAGCGTGTTAACTTGTTACATTTGTGGCCTAGGGGCAAGCACTTTATATTTGAAATGTGAATGTGTATGTAGATGTACGGGTTGTAAATGGAGAGAGTTCAAAAACCAGGAACAAGTAGCGCCATGACGCTTGTGACAGACGAGCGTCATTTGTGAACCATGGCTAAGCGAGACCATTCATGCTGATGCGCGCTAGTCCTAGAATGGCAATGGTTGTGTGTGACGTTACTACATACATTTAATAAAATAACTCCAGACTTTACCACGAGTTTCACAAGGACTACATTCCATCCAGAGAGCACATAGATGCACACAATAGACATCCAGGGTCATCAATGACCGCGCACCAACCGCAACGCACACCTGTCTATCGTATAGGTCCTATCGACACAGGAATGATGGTTGTGTGACCAGAGCTAGTGTGGAATAGGCCTACTAGCTCTGGTCTAGTGGTCTAGTCTAATAGATCAAGACTATCGTAGATCATTTTATCGATTTTGACAGTTTTCGTAGATAAAAATGTCAAAATACATAAAATACATATACGATGGTCTTGATCTAAGGCTAGCTCTGGTCATGATCTCTGATAAAGGCTAGTCCATGTTGCACCGTCCAGACCCATATTATAACTCTATGGACCAGACCACCTGCTCGGCTGCTCCTAGTCCTACAACATGATCATGTTGATGATGTAATAACGTCGCTCTTGCTGTATGATCATATTTCCCAAACGCTCGCCGTCCATAACGGAGCACAATGAACATAAAACACACACTGCATGTTATGTGAAAGTTAACTGATTTATAACAAACTAACTAAAACAAAGTGATGAAAGTGAACTAAACTATTAACGCACCTTGTGTTGACTCGATCGCTCCTTCTTCAGTCCTACAGACAGCAGGAAGAGGCAGGGAAAGCCGGAGGGGCGGAGTAGCCTATCTCTCTCTCTCTCTCTCTCTCTCTTGCTCGCTCTCTCTCTCTCTCGCTCTCGCTCTCTCTCTCGCTCTCCCCTTGTATCTCTCTCTGTCTCTCTCTCCCTCCCCTCTTTATCTCTCTCCAACTCGCCAACTTTATTCGTCTCTTTTTGTTTTTCTTATTTTTATTACATCCAGCATTTTCATTATTTATATCATGTTGTTATATTGTTGTTGTTGTTGTTGTTGTTGTTGTTGTTGTTGTTGTTGTTGTTGTTGTTGTTTGTATAGTCTCGCAGAACATTTCGCTGCATGCTTGTTGTACCTGGGCTGAGTGACAAATGAAACAATGAAAACAATCTGGGAACCCATCGTCAAAAAAAAAGGAAAAACAGCGCCCTCTGCTGTTTTTCACGCAGCTCAGAATCTGTTCTTGAGAGATTAGGCTCACAGATGTTGGCACGCACACACACAACACCTGTGGCACAAAGCCAGTCCAATGAAGGACAGCTTTATCTCTAAGCAAACCTAAAAGAGATTTCTTAACAATAAAAGGCTAGAATACCAATTTCAATACCATACATACATACATACATACATACATACATACATACATACATACATACATACATACATACATATATACACATACTTAATACAGTAATCATAAAGAAGGAGGAATTTCAGTACTTAGAAAAAAACATTCATTCTTAACAGACAGAAAAATATTGTAATATTCTAATATTTATTGAGGGATAAAGTATTACATCATAGCAAAATAAATCATGATGTGTTAGTACAAATAGCCAATAAAAACAATAATACAACCTACCCTCCCACTCTCAATACTATCTGACTCATTATGTTTGGAGAAAAAAAGAGAAAGTTGCTCGGTTTGAATACCTCTCCATTGTAAGAGCCACGGTAGCCTGTGTGTGTGTGTGTGTGTGTGTGTGTGTGTGTGTGTGTGTGTGTGTGTGTGTGTGTGTGTGTGTGTGTGTGTGTGTGTGTGTGTGTGTGTGTGTGTGTGTGTGTGTGTGTGTGTGTGTGTGTGTGTGTGTGTGTGTGTGTGTGTGTGTGTGTGTGTGCGTGCGTGCGTGCCGCGTGGGTGCGTGCGTGCGTGCGTGCGTGTGCGCGTGTGTGTGCGTGTGTGTGCGTGTGTGTGCGTGTTTAATAAAAAAGCAACAGGATGTCATAAATGTTTTCGGTCTGTCACCTGAATGTCACTCAGACAGACAGTTTCCTGTCTGTTTGGAAAAATATGTACAATGCAAACTCACAGCAGTAAATGGTTTTCATCTTGACATGTAAATAATTTGCATATACTGTATATGGCATATTTAATCAAAGCGCTTTACAATGTGCATTGCATTCTCTCATTCACACACAAACAGAGGGCAGAGGAAATGATACAAGGCACCAACATGCTCATCAGGAGCAGACAGGTTCAGTGTCTTGCTCAAGGACACTTCAACACCGGGGATCAAACAAGGAACCTTCTATGTCCCAAACGGCCGCTCTACTGCCTGAGCCACTGGCGGTCCACACACTGAAAAACGTTTTCTTTGAATTACACACACACACACACACACACACACACACGCACACACACACACACACACACACACACACACAGTGCGAGGAACGTCTGGATGACTTAGACAGTCATTCGTCTGCACTAGCCCCCCCCCGACCACTTTCTACCAGAGTACATAATGCTTCCTGTTCTCCCTACTCTCTTCTCTCCACTTCCTGATTGAGGTGAACTTCAACCTGCACTGGCCTAGAGAGGAAGCTGTCATTAACTAGGGTGGATTTGTGACATACTTTGTTGTGGGTCTCTGTAAAAACTGACTCTTAAGGCCATGACAAAGTGGGACATGCCACCGTCGCCACACGCTCCATTTCAAGAGGCAAACAAAGTAATGTATTAAACAAACAGAAATTAACTACAGTTATAACAACAGTAGTGTATCAAATGAAGGGGAAAAACAAAACAATAACAAAATTAATGAAAAGTAAGAGAAAAAACACGGTCACCAGAATCAAGGACTCAAGCAGACAATGATCATACAGTTATAATCACACACTCTCGTACACAATAGCTTATTTGTTTAGATTAGGTTCGTTCACAGCACTTGACTCAGTGCCAAAGATAATACGCTGGACAGGTACTTCAGGAGACATGAACAGTTTGACAAGTCGTTCACGTTCCTCTGTCCATGAGCAAGTGTAAATAATCATCTCATTGACTATGGATTCTGTTATTGTAGTTATACAGTGTCTTTGTTCTCCTACTCCTTGTAATTGTAAAATTGGCATATTTATTACGGCAAGTTGCTCCTGCAAATATGGTGATGCTGACATATGATCCAGTGGACAGTGTGTGAGTCTATAGGTATGACATCCACCATGATCACTTCATCCTGTAGACCTATAAAAGCTAATTTGTTGTTGTCAGGCAGAAACCTCATATCGCCATATTTCAAATGTTTTTCTTTTTTAATCAATGCCCTACTTTGTCATACTTCAGTGTCACACAAAAGTAGCAGAAATTGCCGATTTATAAGCTCCAAACGCTTGTAGACCTGCTAATTTTGAATAATGTGACAGTGTGTCTTTTGGTTTTATAAATATTGAACCAATGAAAAGTATTAACACGAGCTTCTGACTAAATAATAACTACATTGGATCCATTGGAACACAGGTTCATTTCCTTCTTCCATTTCCTGAAAATACATACAGACATACAAGGTTTCCACCTGACAGTGACAATACGATACGATACGATACGATAATACTTTATTGTCAGTTTGCACTGAAATTTGTCTTGCGACCCAGAAACAGCCATGTATGCAACATATAACAGTACACACATTTGACATGACACAAGAAAACAACAAAATACAAATACATACATAAAGACATGCAAAGACAAGAGCAATGTCCACCACTCAGCCTACCCCTGGCTTATAACTCCTGATTAAGCCTCAATGTCGTCTGATGGACAAAGGACCTCTTCAGTTTGACCTTATTGTATGTAGGAACACTGTATCTCCTTCCTGAAGGCAGCAACCTATATTCTCCATACAAAGCATGGCTAGTGTTTGAAGTGATATTCCTTGCCAACCTTATCATACTGTTATCATACGTAGATGTATAGAGCCTCTGAAGTGGTTGTCCAACAATCTTTGAACAAATGTTCACTTGTTGCAGCAGTTGTGACTTTAAAGCTACAGACAGACATCCATACCAGGTGGTACTACAGTACTGCAGGACACTCATAATAACAGAAGTGAAAAACAAAAGAAGAATCTGTCTACTAGCACCAAAAGATCTCAGACGGCGAAGGAAATAGACTCTTTGTTTTGTCTTCTTACCCACTGATTCAATCTGGTCTTTCCATGACAAAAGGTGGTCTATTACTACTCCTAGGTATGTATACGAACATACCTGGTTGATCTGTTCACTATGAATAGTAATAGGGGATCTGTGTATCTCTAGTGGGGCACCAAAAACAATCTCTTCTGTCTTTTTTGTGTTAATGATAAGAGCGTTGTTATCACTCCATTCCACCACCTTATTTACTCTGTGTTGGTGCAGTCCAGGATCACTGGAACTATCCAACAATACAATACTACACTGTACATATTATTACAATAAGTAGTCAAACAAAAGTGTCTTATCAAAACGGAGAACATTCAGAGGTGGTCAGCACTTCTTTAATTGTATGTAATTTGATTCAACACACGCAAACATAATTAGGATCATAGTAAAATTGTAGTTCATTTGAGAACAGCAGCTTCTACAAATCATCAATGGTTAAGGACACTTTGTTAGTTATAATATTTTAGGACATATGAAGTAAAATCTTGACAGAATAAATGAACAATAGACAATTGATCTTGTGGTCACCTCACAGATACATCAACCTCAGGGAATCAATATTTAACAGTTGACATAAAACATTTATACCATATACAATACATATAATATGAAAATACAAGGCCCACCACACCTAGTACATGTGCAATAATTCATATTTATTTTTCCCATATCCCTGTTTCTACACTTATATAGCCTTGATATTTTATAGTGGTCTATCCTTTGTTTATCTATATTTCTTTCTATCCACTGTACTGCACACAATCAAGTTCCTCACTAAAGTGCAAGCATGCATAATATGTATTCTGATTCTGATATAATTATATACATTAATGTCAAACTATATACTGTATATAGTATGTATATTGGGAAATATGATAAATATATATTCAATAAAATGTCATGTTTAGTTGTTTTTATATTATGTAGGTATTTCAATTTCCACAGCTGAAATACCTAATATACATTTATATTATAAATGACAGGGTGGTAGGACGCTATCCCAGATTACTAGAAGCTAATTGTTTCTCATGGAGGTGCTGTTCATCTTCCAGTAAAGTAAGAACGGTAGACCTTTATTTATCCCGTAGGGGAAATTTAGGTTCATCTTCGACACATACTGTATACTTGGCAGACTGGAATGCGAACCGGTGTCTTTCTGATTACCAGACGTCCTCTCTATCCACTAATGGCCACCCCAAACAATAGAGTAATGGGGTCTGGACTCTGGAGTGATGTCTTTCCACACACTTGCGAGAATATCCTAAAACTAGAGGTAGGCTGTTTAGTTAAGACTAAAGCTTGGGCTGGTTGAGGGGACATGGGACATATCTGAGAGTTGATAGACCCGTAGACAATACAGTTGTGAGATAATCCTGAGTTTATGCTGGTTTTTAAACGGGTGTGAAATGTAACCGAGGAATGAAGCTTATCGTGGTTAACTGGAGGAGATAAACACCATGGTTGACTTATCGTGGTTAGCTGGAGGAGATAAACACTATGGTTGACTTATCATGGTTAACTGGAGGAGATAAACACCATGGTTTACTTATCGTGGTTGAGATGAACACCATGGTTGACTTATCGTGGTTAGCTGCCTGAGATGTGAGGTTTAAATCAGATAAAACTCACTTCTACAAAGCTTTGATTTCCCTGTGTGAACTGGAAGGCAACAGGTGTTGAGAAGTTGTCTATTGTATATGGCACAGTACATATAGTTTCATAGCACCTAATCATGCATTGTCCTATCGATTATAGTCTTTTCATCTAAAGCTGTTTAAAATGTGATTTTCTTGCTGTTCTTCAAATAGTGCACAGACCTTTTGGAGGGAACAAAAATAAATAGGACAGTATCAACTTTAGAAACCAGAGAAGCTAAACAATCTAGACCCATTCAAACAAAAATGTACACTTAATATGTTAGTTGCAAATATGGGTGGTAATGATGAATGCATATGAATCAATGGAAACTAGCAAGTTCAAGCTTTTGGGTGTGACATACAGGGTATGCGATAGATGTACCGGTACTGCAGTTCAGCAAGACAGAAAAAGAAAATAAAAGAAACGGCTGCTATGTTGTATGCATGTTCCACTATCACCAGTGCGTGTGTGCGCGTGCGCATGTGGGTGTGGTTGTGTGTGTGTCTCCCCCCACTCTGTCTCTCTCTCCTGCACCCTGCTCATCAGAACCCTGTCTCTCTGTCCTCTGGTCTGTCAGGTTTAGTGTCCTCTCCTGCAGTGTCTCTGGTCGTTGTCACGGCACTGTAGGAGTCCTTGTATTCAGTCCCATCACAGGTTTCACTGACAACACTGAAACGCTGTTTGGAGTTGTAGACCCAGAGACAGTAGATAAGACAGGACACCAGGACGATGGCTGCAAGAGGAATGACGAATACCAGCACAACTCTCCATCGGTCTGTACACCAGGTACCAAGACAGGTTAGAGTTGGACCTGGTCAAAGAGAAGACTATTAGTTCATTATAAAGTATGACACGATGATAGACCTTGACCGTGTGGGCAACAATAACATAAATTCTATTCTTTACTTTGAAAAGAGAGCTGTTAGGCCACTCATATTTACACAGATCCAAGGGGACATCCGAGTGCATGCCTTCTTGCTCTTGAACAAATACATGTCTGCAGACACATATTGTAATATAATCACGAGTCTGCTGTACGCTGACTCTCGTGCTTATGCAGGTGTTGGCAAGTGTAATCAGGCTTTTAGTGTGATGTTTCTTTTATTGACAACTGCTATAAAACTATGGTCATGTATTATTGTTAAGAAGATTCCCCAAACCTTAAATTTCTGTTTTTCCTCCAAAATGGACCCTTTGATTTCACTTTGATGTGTTCTGAGTGCACAGCAGTTGATTGGCCAATTAGTGCACCTGCTGCTGATTTGATTTGTAATGTGCACCTATAAAAGTAAATGTTTGGTCAGTGTGTCAGGTCTGGTGCAGAGAGCAGCAGCAGAGGCTGCAGTGTGTGCGTTCATTCTAAGTAAGTTTGTATTGAGTTTGGATATGTTTGATGTGCAGTATAATCGAATTATGTTTGTTACTTTGATTACATGTGGGTAACTTTTCTCCTTGTTCTGTATTTTGTCTGATATACAGAAAACCACACAACTAAAATTGCATAATCCCCTGCACAGTGTGCGAAATAAAACAAACAAAATGAAAGAAGTGCGTCGTAATTTGCGCACCATGGTGATCACACCTACCAACCTACACCTTCCACTATTGAACATTTTTACAATTATGATCTGCTTAGTGGATTTCAGATCCCATGGTGTTCTCCTAGATAGTTATCCATGATGTTATAGATTCCTAATTCACAATATGATGTGTGTGACATCCTATTTTTAATCTATTTCAGGGAAGCCTCTACAGCTACAGTATATTGAAGGTATTATGACCATTTAGCCTGATGTATGCTGAGAGGTCCACATTGATGTTTATGTGTTTGCGGACTGAATGTGTTCATTTTTATTATGCACTGATAAGGGATATTACTTACTGAGCCCTATTTTCGCCGGTGCCTTACCCATTATCCCTCAACTTCTTTGACATTTTTTACTATTTTTAAAAATATTTTCAAATAGTTCAACTAGCCGATCTACATCGACACGTTGTGAGCTTGTAGATTTGAACTATTTGAAAATGTTTTTAAAAATAGTTTTAAAAAATGGCAAAGAAGTTTAGGGATAATGGGTAAGGCACTGGCGAAAATAGGGAACACTGTGTATTCTAATTTAAATAGACATGGATGAATGTCACTTCCTTTTATGTTTTATGATTGTTCTCCTTGAGTCCAGCACCTGCCCTCAAATGGTTTGTGGGTGAGAGCAACTAGTTTGAACTGTTGAACTGTGAGTGAACTCACACTTTCAATAAAACGAGGATGTCGAGGATGTTTGTGTTCATAAGAAAAAAAACTATTCAGATCATACTGTACAAGAAGCTTCCTTTGATTATTGCAATGAGATGAAATACTGTATTACAACAATAGAGATGTGTAGATGCTTTTAGACAGACAGACAGACAGACAGACAGACATACATGACTCACCTTTAGTGGGTCTTGCTGAACAATTAGCTGCGCATAAGAAAATACATTGTTGAAGTTATTGTTTGAATGGCAACAAAATCAAACAATAACAATATGTGATACTTGAATAACTGGTTCTGAGAATTACTGGAAAGAAAACTAAATCAGTCATGTGAAACCAAAACGAGTCAGACTGACAGAGTGAAAGTAACACTTCATTTATGAAAGAACACTTTCTAGAAATATAATTTTCATATTGAACTCTCTCACCTCTGCACTCTGTCTTATATAAGATCTGCAATAGGGAGAGAGATTTTATAATTAGTATACATTAAGTACATACAATACAGGTGTGCGTGCGTGCGTGTTTAGATCAAACAGTGTAAATTATTATCACTCGTGAATGCTCAACATTGCTTTGCTATGTTTTGACAATAAAATGTATATTTTTTCATGGCAATAAAATGCTGCAATATGGATGCTGACATACAGTATGCGATAGAAGATAAGGTTTTGTTCAGCACTGTTACACCGTCTCTCTGTCAGCTCTCTGTCTCTTCTACACAGTGTCTCCCTGTCAACTCTCATACTGTCTGTCTCTGTCTCCCTATCAGCAGTCATACTGCCTGTCTCTCCTATATTGACCCTAACCTAAGTTTCTCACTAAGTGGTCTCTGTGCTGCAATCATAACTTAACAGAGAGACAAATGATGTAGTCGCAATACAGCCAGAGCCGTCTGGGAGAAATGCGGGGCCCGGTGCGGAGTTGGCGAGCACGCACGCGCGCGCGATTTTTTTGCGGTTTCTGTCGGATATATCCGAGTTTTGGGTGGTTATTTGCGGTTATTTTTGCCCTCAAAACATTAAGTTGGGTGTCATGTTAACCCCATATTAAATTCTGCTGGTTTCCCGTTTTTTTTGCGAGGCCCCCCCCAGCGCGGGGCCCGGTGCGGCCGCACCGTTCGCACCACCCTTCATGCGGCCCTGAATACAGCAGTTGGCACCACTACAATATTTTTTTCTATTTTTTTTTTTAGTAGAAGGCACACTACAGAACCAAAACATAATGTAAAAGCTAAGAATAAAAGTGAAATGTGATGTTATAGGTCCTGTACGAAAGATATCCTTACCCCTTCCAAAAAACACTCCACTCCATACGTCACATGCCCCAGACAGACATTCAGGGTGATGCTCTGATTGGTCAGATGTGAGACTCGTGATTGGTTACGATCAGAACCAGCAGCTATGACAATCTTCTATAGAAAGACAGACAGACAGACATTAGTGTATACATATAAATGCATACATACATACTTCAGAAGCATAAGGTTGTGTGTGTGTGTGTGTGTGTGTGTGTGTGTGTGTGTGTGTGTGTGTGTGTGTGTGTGCGTGTG
The DNA here is from genome assembly GCF_963454915.1 of Gymnoscopelus microlampas. Taxonomy (NCBI): domain Eukaryota; kingdom Metazoa; phylum Chordata; class Actinopteri; order Myctophiformes; family Myctophidae; genus Gymnoscopelus; species Gymnoscopelus microlampas. The sequence continues at coordinate 51,296,866 of NC_139946.1, read as the reverse complement.
CGTGTGCGCGGTGCGTGCGTGCGTGTACACGAACAGTGAGTCACTGGGCTGATTTTTACTTTACAGATCAAATCTTAGATAACAGCTACTGATGTTACTGATGAATTAGTGGAGGTTGTTTTTTCATTCTTGGAATGGGGATTTAGTTCTTTTAGAGATGTAATGTGGTCTGTCACCACAGAGTCTATGGCACAGACCACACCAGTCATGTGTCACCTACTCCAACCCACTTCTCATAAACAATCGTGTGACTTACTGTAAAACAGTACAAAACAATTCTGTGGAAATGCAGTGTGTACACACACACGCCCCTCTCCTCTACTTTGTGTGTGTGTGTGTGTGTGTGTGTGTGTGTGTGTGTGTGTGTGTGTGTGTGTGTGTGTGTGTGTGTGTGTGTGTGTGTGTGTGTGTGTGTGTGTGTGTGTGTGTGTGTGCGCGCGTCTGTGTGTGTGTGTACGTGCGCGTGTGCGTGCATGAATGCATGCATTCGTACAATTTACAATTCACAATTTAAGTATTTAGAAGACGCTCTTATCCACAGAAACTTACAAGTGCGAGATGGGAATAAGCAGAGTAAATAGTCACATAAGTAGAGTGCAGAGAGAACAGTGTAGTTAGTGCCTTCGGAGAAACTAGTAACCAGATAAACAATGAACCTGCTAGCATCTGTCTAAAAACAACATACTATTCTGTACATTTGTAACAACAGGATACCAGGTAAAAAATGAACCTACAGTAGCATGTGTGTGGAGTGTTGTTCAGTTCGGTTCTCAACCTGTTCAGGCCATGACCCCCGAAAAGAAACATATTTGAACTGGGGACCCCCCACCCTGACAAGCATTTGGAGTTGTAGGAGTTGAGGCATTCAATTCTGTTGACTCGGTTCCACAGATAAATATTGTGAAAATAGCAAATCAACAAGCTCACAACGCCTCACGTTGTGAGGCGTTGTGAGCGTGTAGATCTGCTATTTTCACAATGTTTGCCTCTTTCTTATATTATTTCACAATTTGGCCAATCTTTGACCAGTTTGTTGATTACTTTTCATGCAGTAACAGTCTTTTTTATTTTCTTTCTCTTATTTTTGTGGGTTTGGGAAAGTTTTCATACCTTGAAGTTTTCATACCTTGAAGATTTGTCTTTCGCTGTACTGTGATTGGCTGATTGGTATTCAGACCCTTTGCTCAGTACTGTGATTGGCTAGCGAGACGCATGATGAAATTAATAACCTATAAATAGCACCACGCACTTCAAAAAAATTACTTTTTTTTAGGGATGTCCGATTTTATCGGCCTCCCGATATTATCGGCCGATATTAGCATAAAAATTGATATCGGGAAAATATCGGTATCGGTTTTTGAAAAAAAAAAAAAAAATGTTTTTTTTGTTTTGTTTTTTTTGGCTTTATAAATAAGTTACAGGAGTTCTTACTGTATATGGTGTGTGTGATATGAAATTTGAGCTTACCCTAATCACAATAATCCCCACATATATCGGTATCGGTTGATATCGGTATCGGTAATTAAGAGTTGGACAATATCGGTATATCGGTTATCGGTAAAAAAGCCAATATCGGAGCCAATTTTTTAAGTGAGTTTTTAAATACTCACTTCACACTGGGTGTGATTTTTTAGGTATTAAAAAGGTCTTAAAGGTCCTTAAATTGTCACTTCACTATCATCTGGGGACACCCCCCAAGATCATGTGGGGACCCCCCTGGGTGACCCGACCCACAGGTTGAGAACCACTGCTGTAAACAACCTATAATTCCATGGCCCTTTAAGCCGGGGGCCGCTGAGCAGCCAGTGAACAGATCAGAGTGTCACTCACGTTGTCATCTTCCCAGGTTGTGTCACAGTGATGGTAGGGAGGAGGCTGGGACAGCTGGTAGGAGGCTGAACCGTCAGGGTGGACAGAGGTCACACACGACACAGAGCTTCTGAGCCGCTCTGCTGTGTCTGTAGACATAGACATTATGTAAGTATTGGCCAGTGGATCGTAGGTCAAGATCGCTGCCATATTGGCAGGGGACACTGGTAGAAATATGCCTAAGTTGTTTATACATTATGTAGGTCTACCTGAGACTACAACTTGTTTCTGTTTTATAAGCATTACTGTACTGGTATGAAAACCCTCATTTTTCATTTAACCAAGTATCACATATCATTACATAACTACATGTCTAACATTTGTAACAAACCACCAAACATCTTGTAACAACATGCTATCTAAAGTAATACAATGTTTTGCTATCACACAATTTGTGATTCATAAAAAAACAAATCTATCGAAAAAGGTGATAAGGGGGGAGAAACCAGCAACTATTAAAAAAAGGTGACGAGAAGGGATACAAGAAGAGAGATACAAGGAGAGAGGAGTGCGCTGAGTCTGTGAGTCTTATAGGCAAGCAGTCTGCACACTGGTACAGTATATACATGAGATGTTTTGCAGAGGTGTTTGTGTGAGGCTGTCGGTCAGTAAGTGGAAGTGAATCACACCTCTAGTAAAACAAGGAAGGAAAGGGTTGTTGCTTCATCACAGGAGGGATGGAAAATACCTACAATATCAACAAGTATTTCTTCACCAGTCACATGACTGTTCTTTCACGCAATACACTCGCTGTCGCTGCTGCTGCTGCACAGGTGGTCAAGGCTGGGGTAGGATGAGTCACTTTTGACATTTAGCATTATCACAGCCACAAAAATACAACTCTAAATATAATGGTTTGATACCGACAATATGATCAAACCATCACATGGCTCATGAAGGTATGATTAGTGCTGGCATGCAGTAGCCTTCTTAGATTCCTTGAAACACATGGCGGCTCATCTTACCCCGTCCTCCCCTACTGCAGCTATGTAGACTAAATGTCAACATAATAGACATTGAGAGAGAGAGAGAGAGAGAGAGAGAGAGAGAGAGAGAGAGAGAGAGAGAGAGAGAGAGAGAGAATTACTCACCTTTGTTCTTTGTCACTGAACAGTTAGCTAAGTACAAAATAGACATTGTTAAAGTTATTGTTGAGTGACAAAAACAAAACAAACAATGACAATATTTAATACTTAAACAACTGGTTCTGAGAATTCCCTGTGGAAGTGCAATGAATCAGACTGAAAGAGATAGGTCACACCTACCAGCTCCCATTACTTATGTGTTAGTTACCAAATCATATACTCATAGACCGAATGAAATCAAGATTCATTTATGAAAGAACTTCAAATGGAAATATAATTATCATATTAGACCGGTGGGATTTCTGAAATATGTGATTGTTAGAGGCATTTGGGGGTAAAAGTTGGGAACAAGGCCATTTTACATAATTCAAGGGTGCTGAATCAGAAAAACACTGTTCCCAAGCAAAATTCTTAGTGCTTAACCTCCTAATTTGCATATCAAAATGGCTGCCGATTTTGAAGTATTTCTTAAACAACTCTATAACAAAGCAAGCAAATCTGACAAATAAAGTGTATATATTTATGTTCTGAGGGTCATACAATGTGTGGAAGATATTTGTAATGTAATAAATGTAAATAATGTAAATAAATATGCAAATTAGAGGCCACCATTACATAAAATGATGTACCGTAGTACTCAAACGGTGCAAAAGGTGCATCCCCCTTATTTTGTTTCTAATTATCTGTATTTTTGCCATCCTTAGGACATCTAAAATACATACTTTTTCCCCATGCTAAATATTTAGTTTTTGACCTTCTAATCTGCATATCTGTGAATGGCTGCCAAATTGGCAAATTCGCACCTTTATCTTCAATAACTCTGCGGCCAGGCAAGCAAAATTGACAAATGAAGTGTCTATATACAGTTTCTACAATGTGAGTAAAGAATTTGTAAGTACTATAATATGATAATATAATATAATATGATAATAATCAGCCTAATCCGAAATATGCAAAATAGCGCCCCCCATAACAGATAACGGGTTAGTACTCTAAAGATACTGTATTGGCCATTGTTGAACGAAAGTCTAGACACTAGACCACATTCATACAAGGAGGTTGATCATCACTCCGTTGCTGACATGCACACATGGCTGTGCATCGTAACCCAGATTTCCGGCATTTGCAACGACGTGTTGTGCATTGCTTATGGCATGCACATGAAATCATCGGACAAAGTCAGGTATAGAGCGGCTAGCGTCGCTAAAAAGCCTATTAGAGACCAGTAGAGTCTAGTACAGTACAGCCTAGTACATCCAAGACTAGTCCAGCCTTTTGGGAGAACAGACTAGGGGAGGGTGGTATAGGCTATACTAGCATGGAACAGGCTGGACTAGGCTAGACTAGGTTGTACTAGGCTGTACTAAACTCTAATAGGCTCTATTAGGCTGTACTAGGCTCTTGTCCGCCCTGTAGATCCTCAACCCATAGGGACTAACCACTGTGTACACGGGCAATAGCTTGTGTGGGCACGAGAAATAGTTTTGCATGAACATTTGTAGGCCAAAGTAAAGTACTGCCTTATATAGCCTAATAGAGCCCAGTAAAGCCTAGCAAAGGCTGCTAGAGCTGAAAGCAGACTATTAGAGCCCAGCAGAGACTAGTACAGTAAAACCTAGTACACCCAGGTCTAGCCTAGTCCAGCCTGGTGGGAGAACATAATAGGGGAGGGGGTACCAGGCTATGCTAGGACTGATAAGGCTGGACTAGGATAGATGAGGCTGTACTAGGCTGTACTAGACTCTAATAGGCTATATTAGGCTGTACTATGCTCTTGTCAGCCCTGTAGATCCTCATCCATAGGGACTAACCACTGTGTACACGGGCAATAGCTTGTGTCTGCACGAGCAATAGTTTTGCATGAATCTTTGTAGACCATAGTACAGATCTGCCTTGCACAGCCTAATAGAGCCTAGTACAGCCTAGCACAGCCTACTAGAGCTTAAAACAGCCTATTACAGACCAGTAGAGTCTAGTATAGTACAACCTAGTACACCCATGACTAGTCCAGCCTTTTGGGAGAACAGAATAGGGGAGGGGGTACAAGGCTATGCTAGGACTGATAAGGCTGGACTAGGATAGATTAGGCTGTACTAGGCTGTACTAGACTCTAATAGGCTCTATTAGGCTGTGCTAGGCTCTTGTCAGCCCTGTAGATCCTCAACCCATAGGGACTAACCACTGTGTATACGGGCAATAGCTTGTGTGTGCATGAGCAATAGTTTTGCATGAACCTTTGTAGACCATAGTACAGATCTGCCTTGCACAGCCTAATAGAGCCTAGTACAGCCTGAGCCTAGCACAGCCTACTAGAGCTTAAAACAGCCTATTATAGACCAGTAGAGTCTAGTATAGTACAGCCTAGTACACCCATGACTAGTCCAGCCTTTTGAGAGAACAGAATAGGGGAGGGGGTACAAGGCTACGCTAGGACTGATAAGGCTGGACTATATGTTAGGCTGTACTAGTCTGTACCAGACTCTAATAGACTCTATTAGTCTGTGCTAGGCTCTTGTCAGCCCTGTAGATCCTCAACCCATAGGGACTAACCACTGTGTACACGGGCAATAGCTTGTGTGTGCACAAGCAATAGTTTTGCATGAACCTTTGTAGACCATAGTACAGATCTGCCTTGCACAGCCTAATAGAGCCTAGTACAGCCTAGCACAGCCTACTAGAGCTTAAAACAGCCTATTATAGACCAGTAGAATCTAGTATAGCACAGCCTAGTACACCCATGCCTAGTCCAGCCTTTTGGGAGAACAGAATAGGGGAGGGGGTACAAGGCTATGCTAGGACTGATAAGGCTGGACTAGGATAGATTAGGCTGTACTAGGCTGTACTAGACTCTAATATGCTCTATTAGGCTGTGCTAGGCTCTTGTCAGCCCTGTAGATACTCAGACCATTGGGACTAACCACTGTGTACACGGGCAATAGCTTGTGTGTGCACAAGCAATAGTTTTGCATGAACCTTTGTAGACCATAGTACAGATCTGCCCTGTACAGCCTAATATAGTGTTGTACAGACCAGCACAGCCTACTGGAATTTAAAACAGTCTATTAGAGACCAGTAGAGTCTACAACAGTAAAGCCTAGTACACCCATAGCCTAGTCCAGCCTTTTGATGGAACAGACTAGGGGACGGCGATATAGGCTATACTAGCATGGAACAGACTGGACTAGTTAAGACTAGGTTGTACTAGGCTCTATTAGGTTGTACTAGGCTGCACTAGTCCCTTGTCAGCCCTGTCGATACTCAGACCATTGGGATTAACCACTGTGTACACGGGCAATAGTTTGTGTGTGCACGACCAATAGTTTTTTTCCCTGTTGGCCATCTAAGTGTACCTATAGCCATCCCCATCCCACTCTATATAGTTGTGTTGAAAGTAGTTTGTGTTCAGTTATCAGTACCAGTTCTGTGGCTCTAACTCCTCCTGGGGGTGAGTTATACAAGGCAGAAATCCCCATGATAGCGTATTTATGGAACGTCACATTTATTTTTTGGTCATCAGGGCCAAATGTACCAGGATTTTTACATCATCTAAATATTTATTTTAGATGTCCTAAGGATGGTAAAAATACAGATAAGTAGAAATAAAATAAAATAAGGGGGATGCGGATGGATCACTTTAAGTATGAAACCGTTTTCTGTAATAGTGGCCTCTAATTTGCATATTTATTTACATTATTTACATTTATTTACATCTATTACATTATAAATACCTTCCACACATTGTCTGACCCTCAGAATATAAATATATACACTTTATTTGTCAGATTTGATTGCTTTGTTATAGAGTTATTTAAGAAATACTTCAAAATCGGCAGCCATTTTGATATGCAAATTAGGAGGTTAAGCACTAAGAATTTTGCTTGGGAACAGTGTTTTTCTGATTCAGCACCCTTGAATTATGTAAAATGGCTTTGTTCCCAACTTTTACCCCCAAATGCCTCTAACCTCCTTATAGAAGGCCTTTTTTCTGAAATCCCTCCTGTCTATATTGAACTCTCACCTCTGCAATCTGTCGTATATGAGACCTGGAAGAGAGAGAGATTTCACAATGACTAAATAAGTACATGTAGTAGTGTGTGTGTGTGTGTGTGTGTGTGTGTGTGTGTGTGTGTGTGTGTGTGTGTGTGTGTGTGTGTGTGTGTGTGTGTGTGTGTGTGTGTGTGTGTGTGTGTGTGTGTGTGTGTGTGTGTGTGTGTGTGTGTGTGTGTGTTTAGCTCAAATACGGTATTATTTTTGTAACCTTTGTATGATCAGTCATCATAGAGCACGAAGTCTGACGTAATTTACACATCCTAGGTTTGTTTACCTGGTTCGCGGTTTTCCACCCCCATTCTGAATCCCCATAGACGTATTTAATATCACGTTAAATAAGAACTGTTCCAAAAATAAACAAATGACCCTGGCGGTTTTACTCTTATGGATATGAAGCATCAACTGACGGTGAGAAAACGATAATGTTACTTCCGCCGAATTAGTTAAATTTTCGCCAGAAACAGACTGTATCAAATATAAGTGACTGACTATCATAAATGATACAGAACCTCCTCCCTGACAATATCGCCGAGACAGTTTGTTTATTTTTGGTCCACAATTCTTATATGAGACGATTCTATGATGACCCAATGTTATTCTCCATAGCGAAATTACTTTACGAACCTGGGGATGAACGAGTGACGTCAGGACTTCTGTACTCTATTACTTTTCTATGTCTTGCTAATAAAGAACTGCAATAGGAAATGGATGCAGACAGATTTGACACCAGACATGTCAATATACAGTAGCATGTCTGGACGTGTGCATTGAGAAATACAACACCTCAGCATAATAGTTAATGTGTCTATGTAACTAAAATCATACTGTACAACTGAATCAGTGATAAGCTCACATCTACATCAAGACCAAAGCTGCTATGAATTAATTAGCTATCGTAATGTTTCTCACTGACCCAGTGTTAAGTGCTTGAGGATTTTCCTCTCTGTGCTGCAAAGGTCTTAACATCTGAACGTAGCGGAAAGCAACGTGGCAGAGAGCCAAATTCCATATATCGTCGCTATCTACAATACAACTCTACAGTACAATAGTAGTATCTATCTTGGCCTCTGTAAAGTAATTTGCTGTTGAGTTGAATGGTCCATCCTTCTCATCATAAATTCCATTACATCACCACTACGACTACTGTCTAGATTGTATATATGGTGTTTCATCGTCTAGTTCAGTCTACTGTCATGTTTTTTTTACTCTAATGTGAGTCCTGTATGTCACTAGTTAAGTGTTAAAGGTAGGGTATGTGATATTTTTGGGTTAAAACAAAAAGTATTTTGTTAAAAGGTTAAAGCTCTATATTCTGATAGTAATCATTGCTATAGAGTGTTTGTTCAGTAACAGGAGTCTCCCCGTCTCTCCAGCTCTTTAATAAACAGAAAATACATTTTTCGGTAGGTGTCAAAATCTCAGCCAATCAGGAGAAAGTACCCATTTTTAAGCTTCATTTTTATAGTGTTCCAGTTCCAATTTTGTCTGCTCATTTCTTAGTGTCATCACTTCCAATTTCACTTGTTAAATCTATATCCTGATTGAGTTCTCTATCCTGATTGGATAAAATTGGAAATTAAACTGAAACTGAAACTCCTTTTACTGAACAAACACTCTATAGCAATGAGTACTATCAGAATATAGAGCTATTTAACACTTATTTTAACCAAAGAAAATCACTTACCCTACCTTTAATTAACCTTTGTTTACGAGCGTGTACAGAGACATTTATCAGAGGACAGACAGAGAGGAGACGTGTCGGAGTCAGATTAGAACTCACAAGGATCATGTTGTCTCCACCAGGGACACAATGTATTTTTATACAGTTTTATGATTATTATTTCATCATCTTAAAATAATGTTGGCACTTCAGACGTGACAGAGTGTAGACTGGGTGACTGATGCATTGTGGGATGAAGAAAGGACAAAATGGAGCCTGTCAGCCTCGCCAGGTAGTGTAGTTGTGATATTTTGAGAAACATTTCTTACCCCTATTGAAAAACAGTCCACTCCATGAATGACATGTTCCACACACACATTCAGGGTGATGCTCTGATTGGTCAGATGTGTGACTCGTGATGGGTCGCCCTCAAGATCATTAGCAAGGACAAACCTCTGTAGACAGACAGACAGACAGACAGACAGACAGACAGACAGACAGACAGACAGACAGACAGATATCAATGTTATGTTATCATTGCAATTTTTATGCTTTTTGAAAAGTCAATCCAAAAGCAGCCAGTGCTCTGCTACACAGTAAAGCCACACCTTCACATCAACACAGTGACAGAGCAGTGAAGGACCAGACAGGTCAGGAGGTCACTCACATTGTCATCTTCCCAGGAAGTGTCACAGCTATGGGAGGGAGGAGGCTGGGACAGCTGGTAGGAGGCTGAACCGTCAGGGTGAACAGAGGTCACACAGGACACCCTGCTTCTGACTGGACCTGCTGCGACTTTCAGACCACCTGTACAACAACACATAGATAGATCCTTATTGATGCCACCAGGGAAATTATGATTTATCTCACACACATGTCTTTAAACAAAACAATATGCAGCTTTCCTGAGTCAGCAGTAAATATTACATTATAATCTCTTAGCCCACACACACACACACACGCACGCACGCACGCACGCACGCACGCACGCACGCACGCACGCGCACACACACACACACACACGCACACGCACACGCACACGCACACAGCCGAACACACACACGCGCAGCCTCTAGTTAAAGGGGAATCCCTCTGCTGTGTTTTCTTAGTGAGGCATGCAGGAATTCCCATATTGTTCTTGTTACTGTAAATGATAAACGGGAGAAAGGTAGGGGTGGAGTGTTATGATGGGGTGAGTGGGAGTGGCCACGTAATGACTCAGACATTGCGCGCGTGTGTGTGTGTGTGTGTGTGTGTGTGTGTGTGTGTGTGTGTGTGTGTGTGTGTGTGTGTGTGTGTGTGTGTGTGTGTGTGTGACAATTCACTGGACTGCAAAAAACAACAACGTCTGAATCGTGTGTTTCTGTCAAAACGCTCATGTCAACATTAAAACCATTTATTAGAATGGTATTGGTAGTGTGGGTCTGCAGCTCCAGAGACACACACACGCACGCACGCACGCACGCACGCACGCACGCACGCACGCACGCACGCACGCACGCACGCACGCACGCACGCACGCACGCACGCACGCACGCACGCACGCACACACACACACACACACACACACACACACACACACACACACACACACACACACACACACACAAAACATAAAAAGCATAAAACATAACATAAACAAAGGTTTACAGCAGTTTGTCTCAGCGGGCCTCTAATTATGATAGCAATGAAATTCCACTGGTCCTGGTCCTTAGTCATGAGCATGAAAGTGAGTTCAGAGGAAGTCATAGTTCCTATGTAATCATCTGATTATACGGTTTCCTCATCACTGTTATCTTTAGTTGTCATTTGTCAAATAAACTAGGTCAGCACAACATTGTGAGGACTTGGTGTATTAGGCGATCATTTCATTCCACATCCAGGTTCAACATGAATCACCATACCCTCATCTTAACCCTAACCCAGACCATGCAATTTGGACCTTTAGAGGTGAATGCATTTTTTTTCTGACATAAATATAAACATTCATATAAACCTCATGTTCTACTGACGCTGAAAATAACACATTTAAAACACAACAACCTGTTTAGGTTACTGGAGGTTAACATTTGTGTTGGTGACGACGATGACCTCTCTGTCCCAACACAAACACACATTTTTTTTTGCGCGCGCGCAAGCGTATGGTCATACAATCCACCAAAAACCCACAGACAGAGGCACACGCACGCTAAACAGACACGGGTAGCTGCCAAGTGCCAACCCTGGGCTTGATTGATGTACTTTATTTAGTAAGACATGAGAACAGTACATGGCAGTACATAACAGTACATGGAAGTACAAATTCGCAATACAAGGTCTACTAAACTGGATAGCTCAGTTAAGCACGTAGCTTGTTTAAGATGAGATCCCCATGCACACAAATCATGTTGACATATAAGAGACAGACAGATATACACACTACTATACAGAATGTCATACAATCAGTTTACAGGTTACTGGTATGAAGTATGAAGGGTGAAAAATATGTACAAAAAAGAAAGAGAGGGGGGGGGGGGGTAGGTTAGGTTAGGACATGGGGTAGGTTAGGACTTGGACAGGGGCCATTTTTGAATTGCAGCCTCCTGAAGGTGTATCTTTAGGGCATTTTTGAAAGTAAGTAGGGTTTTACACTCCTTTACTCCTTTTGGTAGGGCATTCCACATTTTAGATGAATAGCATGAGAAAGAGTTCATTCCCTTTGTTGTGCCAAATCTGGGTTGAACATGGTTTGTGGAGCTGCCTCTGGTGTTATGATCATGGACTTGATTAACATTTTGGAAGTATTTAGACAAATACAGGGGGATCCCAATGTTGTGGTGTATCTTAAAGACCAGGCCCATAGCAAGTTGCTGTACTCTGTCCTCAACCCTAAGCCATCCAAGCCTAGCAAAATGGGCATGGGTTAGATGGGCTTTGTAATTGAGGCCAAGAAGTAGCCTTACAAGTTTGTTTTGGGATGTTTGGAGCCTTGTTTTTAGGGCCTTGGAGGTGTTGTGATACCATGAAGTGCATGCATAATCATAATGACCTTGTATGAGGGCCCCTACAAGAATCTTCAGAGTATTCTTACTGACTTTACGAACAAGCCTCCACATCCTCTGTGTTATTTTGTGGACCTTTTTGATCGTCTTTTCAGCGTTTTTGTCACCTGAGAGGCTATAATTATATCTGAGGCTCTAAGCGAAAGGTAATTACACTCAATAGATTATTACAGTGTAATGAGTTCTGATATGGTGTCTTCCAGGGATAACGTTATCTAGACCACTGTTTCCCAAACATAGGGTCGGGACTCGGGACCCATTTGTGGGTCGCAGACACATTTTTATGGGTCATGAGTAAATACATATCTATTTATTTTTTGTTTCAAAAATGTTTTTAAAGCCCAATTTTTCATGAATTAGAAACAAATTCAATGATTTTTCCAATAAAAATAATAAAAGAATATAAATTCCATAAATTAGAAAACAAATGTGTAAGAAGTAGTGAAAATATCAGATCTACAAGCTCACAATCGCTACATGTTGTGAGCTTGTAGATCTGATATTTTCACTAGTTAGGTTGCTGGGGAGGGGAGACATCACGTTTCTCTTTTGGGTCTCGAGCTAAAAAGTTTGGGAAACAGTGCTCTATAGGCTAGACCACTTTGGGAAGCCAGTGACAATTTGAAATGAAATCAACTGATTTGCATAGAGTTTTAGAATTTAGTAGTATTTCCATGCCAATGAAATCCAATCCAAATATCAAAAATGTTTACACATAACTCCCGGCAGAAAAATAATAACGCGCATGTTGGGGAAAACCCTAGCCTGCACGACGGTCGTCTGTCACGACCGTCATGGATGAACTTCAACCTGGTATTTGCACTGTCTCTATTTACAGCTTGTATATCTACATAAACGTTCAAATTGCAAGTATAAAGTGCTTAACCCATGACCACGGATATAACAATTATGTACGGGTCCTCAAAAGTGTCCGTATCTTCCGTATTGTTCAATAAAAAGCATTTTAATCCGATTGGTGGCCATTTTCTCATAGAGTTATGATGTATTAGAATGCAATACACCTCCCAACCGATAGGGTCACGTAGTTGAAAGCGTATGGAGAAAATACAGAGAAATGGCCATCGATCGGTTTAAAATGCTTTTTATTGATCAATACAAAATATACGGGTACTTCTGAGGACCCGTACATAATTGTAACATCCGTGGCCATAGGGTAAACACTTTATATTTGAAATTTGAACGTTTATGTAGATGTACGGGTTAGCAATAGAAATAGTGCAAACACCAGGTTGAAGTTCATCCATGATGGTCATGATATGACAGTCATGTTTCAGGGCTAAGGAAAACCCCTTCTTCAAGACTCAATAAAACAGGTAAACTATTATGCAACAATGGCCAAGAAAACAATGAAGGGCTAAACAAACATTTATAGCGCATTCCACGAATCTAATGCAGGCTATTTGATTCAGTCATGAACTTGGGACACTCTAGTCTAAAGTAAAGTCGCACTAGGCTACTCCTTTACTTGATAATGTTTTTCTTCATATTATCTCTGAATCAAAGGGATTAAGAAACGTCACTTACTGAAGATGATAATAGTGAAAATCCATTTGGAATCCAGCAGTGGAGTTGCCATTGAAGTAGTTATGTATAATATCCAAGTTGTGTACGTATATAGAACAACACAGACTGGAGAGGACACAGCAGCAGGTGTGAGTGTGTGTGTGTGTGTGTGTCAGTGTGTCAGTGTGTTACTGTTACTGTAACAGTAACTTACTGACTGAGCTCTGCCTCTGTGTCGGAATGAGGTTTCCTACCGAGGCGGCTATGTGGACTGTACCATTGCCATTCACACTAGAGGGGTTTAGCTCAACAGTAACTTATAACAGCTCTTTTTGTTTGTAGTTAATAATAATCTTTATGACTTATTACCTGACTACATCCAGTGTAAGAGTAAATACCGAGTTTAAAGTCTCACTTGATAGTCCATAATATGGATAGTTGAAATATCATTTCTAACTCAGAACCTCCCTCCCCCCCTCATTTTTTTTTTGGCTTTACAACAGTCCCTTAAAATACAGTAAACCATATAACACAGAATCAAGTGTTTTATAGCCTACTGCAGGAAGATTGTTTGGTGTGAGGTTGTAGTTTTGTAGTAGGGTCTGCTATACACTATGTTGAGAGTTGTGTTTGATTCTGTAGTGCACAGTATGAGTGCACACCAATGATTCCCAAACTGGGGGTCGGGACCCCCAAATGATTTTGGGGGGTCTCCAGATGATTGGCTTAATGTGCAACATTGTTTTCTCACTCAACAGTAAACAAGCCAATAAGTACGTTTATACAGGGTATCTGCACATTTCTAAAGTCACAATTTAATGACTTTTACGACCAAAAGTCATTTTAAAAAGAGGTCAAACATTGGCCAAATTGACAAATATTACCTGAGAAAGAGGCAACAATTGTGAAAATACAAACTCACAACAAGATCTACAAGCTCACAACGCCTCGCAATGTGAGGCATTGTGAGCTTCACAACAAGATCTACAAGCTCAAAACTGGGTCCCCAGTTCAAATATGATTATGTTGGGCCGTCACAGCCTGAAAAGTGTGGGAACTCTTGGTGTACATTATGTTGAGGTTGTAGTTCTGTAGTGTAGGGTCTGTGGTGTACACTTTGTTGAGAGTTCAGTATAGTGTCTGGGTGTATAGTGCACTACAATATGTTCTGTTTCCTCGCCCATATAATAGTTAAAGCACTGACTTGCAAACACTAAACTCAGACACTCCTTTTTGATTTGTGTACCTTTATGTGTGTGTTAATGCTCAGGATGCAAACCGACTGACCTGTAACAACACAGCATCATCACCCCATTGACGTAAGAGCACGTGCACACACACACACACACACACACACACACACACACACACACACACACACACACACACACACAGCTGAGTCAAATGACTAATTGACATCACCAGCTGGTTTGGAAGTGACAGATCAATTGTGTTTCAATGTTTCCTCTGTGTGTATAATGACATTTTAAAGCAACACACAAGGACTAAAAGGGTTTTAAATATGTTTATTGAGGCTGTTGACCCTGTGAGGAAGTTAAATGATGTGTGGGTCACGTGTCTCTCCTCTGCAGAGCTGGTAGGGTAATCCTGTTGTTTGGGAAAGCGCTGGTTCTCAAAGTGCGGGGGGTTCCAGGGGGTCCCCAGCAAAATGTGTTAATATAGAATCACAATCATTGTCTCCGCCAGGAGACATTGTTTTCACTTTCCACATGTCAAGCTAACATTGGTCAAGCCTCACGTGACACGTGACACGTGACAATACGGTGAAATAGTGTGATCTGATTGGCTAGTGACGTATAGCGGCCTATAAATACATGTGTCACTTTGAAAGAGTCTTAGCCTCTTTCAAAGTGAGGTAAGACAGGAATAATCACGAAATGGCGGATACTGTAACAATTGGATAGGACACTTACACAGACAGGACAGATAGGACACTTATACAGACAGGACACTTACACAGACAGGACGGATAGGACACTTACATAGACAGGACGGACAGGACACACTTATATAGACAGGACACTTATACAGACAGGACGGATAGGACAGTTATACAGACGGATAGGACACTTGTGTCATGTGTCATGTTACTTTGACACAGTAACATGTTCTATTTTTTGTAAGAATTAGAACATAAGAATTAGAACATTCCCAACATTCCCAACACAAGTCTGCTGGCGGAGACTTGTGCTCCGAGGAGCACTTTTTCTAGTTTTATTTGTAACCACTCTAACCTTTTATACTTTGGCTATTTTAGAAACATTGTGAATATTTGTGCAAATCTTTGAATATAATATTTTTTAAAGCGAACGCTCAATTCTTTGCTTCTGCGGGTCCCTGGAACAAAATATTTTGAGATGGGGGTCCGCGGCCAAATACATATCATTTTGGGGGTCCTTGACATGAAAAAGTTTGAGAACCACTGCTGTAGAGGAGGAGGAGGAGGGATGTTCATATTTGTATCATGTTTTGTCTTTTTATAATTTGTGAATGAACTGGGCCTGTGTGTGACATATAGTGGAATCTGTTTGGAAATTCCTTTATGATTAAGAGTCATTGTGTAGATAACATAATAGTTGAGTTAACCCATTCAATCCGGGAATGCATCTGTGTCATTTTAAGATTTCTTTGGCTATTCAAAAACAGCAGATCTACAAGCTCATAGCGCGGCACCGAGTGCCGCGCTATGAGCTTGTAGATCTGCTATTTTTGAAAAAGATATTGTGAAAATTTGTCAAATCTATGAATATGTATATTTTTTAAAAGCGAAAAGTCAAATCTTTGCTTCTGGGGGGTCCCTGGAACAACACATTTTGAGATGGGGGGTCCGCTGGTTCCTATTTGTCTCTCAAGCAAGGTGGTTAATATCATTGAAGGCTGGCTGAGCTCGTTCATTTGGAGCAAGAGACGGCCCAGGTTAAAATTATCAAAATTACAAGTTCTGTCTGGCCCTGAGGGTGGACTAGATCTTATAAAGTGGTATCAGGCAGCTGCACAATAGGTTCTACGCACAGCAGCCATATTGGGAATGAATTGGGCCCTTTCCTTAATTCCTTCACAGGTGTTGCCAATAATACTAATTAAGGCTCTGTTCCATTTAGTGTGGCACAGTAGTTGTCTTATTTTCAAGGAACCAAATGGACCCTTACGGGTCCATTTGGTTCCATTTTTACACTCTCAGAGTTACACACAAGGGGCCATTTGGGAACCAAAATGGAGTGTTCCTAGTGAGCCAACATGCACAATATCAGCACCCTGACCAGAATGGAACAGAGCCTTCATTAGTATCATTGGTAACACCTGTGAAGGAAGTACGGAAGGGGCCCAATTCATTCCCAATATGGCTGCTGTGCGTAGAGCCTATTGCGGTTTGTAGCGGCCTGGTTAAAGGGTGGCCAGCCTTCAATTTGGCTAGATATTGAAACTGCACAGTGTGATTATCCTCTCCGGCATCTCTTGTTTCTTACAGACCCTAAAACAGTGAAGAAACTTTCTAAAAACCCGATTGTTTCCAACACGCTTAGGGCGTGGAGGGTGACGAGGCTCCTGGAGGGCCGAGCCAAAATAACATCACCTCTCACCTCAATTCAGGGGAACCCAGACTTCCCTCCTGGCCTTAATGACCCTGGGTTTAATTCTTGTAAAGATGGTGGTATAACAACATTAGGAAATGTGTCTGAGGGTCCTATACTCATGTCGTTTGATCAAATACTAGAAAAATATGGTCAATTTTTTCATATTTTTTACAGGTGAGGGATTTCATTCTCAGGCGCACACAACACTATCAACTAACATAGGTACCTCTCCAATTGAAAGAGCACTGACAATGGATTTTACAAGGGGTTTTATTAGCATTCTCTATGGCCCGTTAAGATCCAATGCGACTGTTAACACCCTGGATACTAAGAGGAACTCAGAGTTACAGACCCATAAGGGTCCATTTGGTTCCATTTGTACACTCTAAGAGTTACAGACCCATAAGGGTCCATTTGGTTCCATTTGTACACTCAGTTACAGACCCATAAGGGTCCATTTGGTTACATTTGTACACTCTCAGAGTTACAGACCCATAAGGGTCCATTTGGTTCCATTTGTACACTCAGTTACAGACCCATAAGGGTCCATTTGGTTACATTTGTACACTCTCAGAGTTACAGACCCATAAGGGTCCATTTGGTTACATTTGTACACTCTCAGAGTAACAGACCCATAAGGGTCCATTTGGTTACATTTGTACACTCTCAGAGTTACAGACCCATAAGGGTCCATTTAGTTCCATTTGTACACTCTCAGAGTTACAGACCCATAAGGGTCCATTTGGTTACATTTGTACACTCTCAGAGTTACAGACCCATAAGGGTCCATTTAGTTCCATTTGTACACTCTCAGAGTTACAGACCCATAAGGGTCCATTTGGTTACATTTGTACACTCTCAGAGTAACAGACCCATAAGGGTCCATTTGGTTACATTTGTACACTCTCAGAGTTACAGACCCATAAGGGTCCATTTGGTTACATTTGTACACTCTCAGAGTTACAGGCCCATAAGGGTCCATTTAGTTCCATTTGTACACTCAGTTACAGACCCATAAGGGTCCATTTGGTTACATTTGTACACTCAGAGTTACAGACCCATAAGGGTCCATTTGGTTACATTTGTACACTCTCAGAGTTACAGACCCATAAGGGTCCATTTGGTTACATTTGTACACTGTCAGAGTTACAGACCCATAAGGGTCTATGTGGTTCCATTTGTACACTTTCAGAGTTACAGACACATAAGGGTCCATTTGGTTACATTTGTACACTCTCAGAGTTACAGACCCATAAGGGTCCATTTGGTTCCATTTGTACGCTCTCAGAGTTACAGACCCATAAGGGTCCATTTGGTTACATTTGTACACTGTCAGAGTTACAGACCCATAAGGGTCTGTATTTGGCCGGTATATGTATTTGGCCACGGACCCCCATCTCAAAATATTTTGTTCCAGGGGGTCCCAGAAGCAAAGATTTGAGTTAAAAATGTTCGCTTTGAAAATATATATATATTCAAAGATTTGCACACATTTTCACGTTTTTTCAAAAATAGCAGATATACAAGCTCATAGCGCGGCACTCAGTGCCGTGCTATGAGCTTGTAGATCTGCTATTTTTGAATAGCCAAAGTGTAAAATAAAGCTTTTTAGCTCAAATCTAAAAATTGTACAGATGCGTTCCATGGCTTAAAGGGTTTTAAAGTACATTTTGATGCCAACACCTTGTGGTGTGTGTCACACACACACACACACACACACACACACACACAGACAGACAGACAGACAGACAGACAGACAGACAGACAGACAGACAGACAGACAGACAGACAGACAGACAGACAGACAGACAGACAGACAGACAGACAGACAGACAGAGTCAAATGACTAATTGACATCACCCGCTGGTTTGGAAGTGACAGATTAATTGTGTTGCAATGTTTCCTCTGAGTGCATAATGACATTTTTGCCAGACCCAGGGGGTCGGGCCTACATGAGGCTTTGTCGGTCGGTCTGTCCCTCTTTTCCTCTGCACACACGTCATGCGAAGCCATCCAGATCTCAACCACTAGGGGTCTGGCAGTACCAGGTCTCCTGGTTCCCTTGTTAAAGCAACACACAAGGACTAAAAGGGTTTTAAATGTGTTTATTGAGGCTGTTGACCCTGTGAGGAAGTTAAATGATGTGTGGGTCACCTGTCTCTCCTCTGCAGAGCTGGTAGGGTAATCCTGTTGATTGGGAAAGCGCTGTAGAGCGTTGGTTCTCAGAGTGGGGTCCGGGGACCCCCAGGGGTCCTTGGGGGGGTTCCAGGGGGTCCCCAGCAAAATGTGTTATTATAGAATCACAATCATTTTATTTGCAACCACTTTAACCTTTAATACTTTGGCTATTCAAAAATAGCAGATATACAAGCTCATAGCGCGGCACCGAGTGCCGCACTATGAGCTTGTAGATCTGCTATTTTAGAAAAATGTGTGCAAATCTTTGAATATAATATTTTTTAAAGCAAACTTCTTTCTTTCTTTCTTTCTTTCTTTCTCTCTCTCTCTTTCTCAGAGTGGAGACACAGACTGTGCTGAGATTGTTCTTGTGCCCTAAATGCCCAGAAGACTGAGGTTCTCAAGGAGATGGCGGAAGACGCCGTTGGTAGGCTCAACCCGAGGATGCCCTTAGAGATGGAGATCTCTCTATCCATGGATTTGTCTGCCGGGGGGGGGGGGGATTCCTCCGTGCGGTTGACCCTGGTCTTAGGTGGACCTCCACTGTGGCTCGATTGCTGCTCGATCAGATTTCTGTCGACTACGGTGGTCTCCACTGGTGGTCTCCGCCAAAGACCTCGGCCCGGCGGGGGTTTCCTCTGAAGACACCTCATAGTAGGACCTAATTTTAGGAACTAATGTTTCCTTTTCCTTTGCTGGATGCTGCAGTTGCTTCATGCTGCAGTCTGTTGGATGGTGCTTGTGGCGTATGCATGTTGGATGCTGATTGAGTCGTATGTGTGCTGATGTGGTTAAAGATGTTGCTCTGCTGCTTTTTTTTCCAGGTTGTGGAATCGACAATTGTATATGTATTTATTGTTTTCAGGTTGAATCTACAAGGTAGTTTTTTTCAGGGTGTAGTACGACTATGTTGGTAGTGTAACCCGAACCCTAACACGTTTCTTTCAGGTTGTAGTACGACTATGTTGGTAGTGTTGTGGCTGTTATTTTGTGTGTGTGTGTGTGTGTGTGTGTGTGTGTGTGTGTGTGTGTGTGTGTGTGTGTGTGTGTGTGTGTGTGTGTGTGTGTGTGTGTGTGTGTGTGTGTGTGTGTGTGTGTGTGTGTGTGTGTGTGTGTGTGTGTGTGTGTGTGTGTGTGTGTGTGTGAGAGAGACTTTGCATTCAATACATTTTTAGACATAAGCCTCTGTAAATCCAGACCTGGTCATTTCGTTCCGTTCACACTAATCACATGACGCTGCTACATTTTAATCAAGACAATCTACGTTTTTCATTTAAAAGTTTAATTTCTTGCCTGAACAAGAAGAAGATCAAGATCACCATGTTGATGTATTTCATCAACATGATGATCTTGATCAACAATGAGATGCACATTTTGAATGAAAAATGTCTAACCAATGGAGCAACTATTTTTGATTGCTCGCCCACATTTGGAGTTACATCATGGCAAGGTAACTATACAATCCAAAATGATTATGGTGCTGTATCTAGTCTTCATTAGGGGGCCAAGCACTTAATGCTATGGTACTGTATCTAGTCTTCATTAGGGGGCCAAGGTCCCCTCTTGTTTCTCTGTTTTACTCTTCCACCGTTTTTCCATATGCCAACAATGCAGTCAGTTTTTACAAAACTCTGCAATATGGTAGAGGACATTATGTGAAATGGCGAAGACACGAAGCGCACAACCATTGCCCAAAGGGTGGTGCTATAGCAATCAATTGAAAAATGCAGGTTGCATCAAATACAAATTTGACGTAACCTTTATATTATTTAATACATTATGCATTTCATCCTCTATATATTGTCCAGCAAAAGAGGCAACGAAGGAGCATGGAAATGTTTACGTTTGTCTGTGGATGTGAAATTTAACCAAACAAAAGTACATACGCGTAAAAACTGATGCTTGTAGATCTGCTATTTTCTAAGTGACACCGTTGTACTGACAAAGTATGAATCAAGCTTCAGTGTACGAGTGTTCAGAAATCTCATTAGATTCTCATTTCAAACCACTTAGGAATGTGATCCAAATCTGGATTCATATAAATCGGGGAAAAAATGACAGAAAAAAACAAAAACTAAGCTAATCTACAAGCTCACAGCACGTCTAAATGCGGCATGTTGTGAGCTTGTAGATGAGCTATTGTCACTATATTAGATCTACTATGTTATATATATATATATATATATATATATATATATATATATATTTGAAATGGGGCTAAAGTGGAATTTGTAATGTATGGTTTTCCCCCTTCCTATAAATGTGTTTAAAACTTTGAAAAGTATTAAGAAATTGTAAGATTCTTCAAAATGTAGATCAGCTATTTGTAGGATTTGAACCCAGGACCTTTGGATCATGCAGTGTTTCTCTACACAAGGGGCGTCCGGGACCCCTAGGGGGTCCTCAACGCCTCACGCTGCGAGGCGTTGAGAGCTTGTAGATCGGCTATTTTTGGCAAAGAGGCTATAGGTGTAAAGGGAAAAAAGAGCAGACTTAAGTAAAAAAAAAAACTTTAATCTGAAACACAATTGTATACAATATAGAGTAAGGGGTCCCTGCTTCATCTCTATCTCAGCTAGGGGGTCCTTGGCCTGAAAACGTTGAAGACCCCTGCTCTACACAGTGAGCTGTTGAACTGACTGACTGACTGACTGACTGACTGACTGACTGCATGGGTTTGAAACATAACATTGATCTAAATCCATTGAACTAATGCAGTGTATTTTATTCAACTGTCTTTGTCCCCCTCGTGTGGACAAAATGAATAGAGCAAGTGGAAGTGGTCAATAAGTCCAGCGTTCACTCAGTTATCAACAAAAAACAAAAAAAGAGATGTACTTTTAGTAAGTAAGTACATTTTTTATACCGTAATTTTACTTGTAACAGAGTACTTCTACATTGCAGTATAGCTACTTTTACTTAAGTAAAACATTTGAGTACTTTTGTCACCACTGGACTGCAGGTCAGCACGTATCAACGTCTAAGATGGAGGAGATTGAATCTGAACTGTAAAACGAGCCACGTAAGATATTTCACATTTGACAGAGTTTAATCACCAGCTCTGAGTGCAAAGACAATTCACAATACAGAAGAAAAAGACAGTTAAGAGACAGAAAAGACAGCTGTTCTCAAACATTTTCATGTCAAGGACCCCCAATAATTCATATGTATTTGTCCGTGGACCCCCTTGCCATCTGAACATATGTTGTGCCAGGGACCCCCAAGTCCGCACAGGTTGTGTGGGCATCAAGTTGTGAGCTTTTATAGGTCGGCTATTTTGCTGGGGGGGCGCCGTCGGGGGGGCCCCCGGATCACACTTTGAGAACCACGGTTCCATGTCTTCCATGAGAAGAATGTGGTCAGATGAGAGAAGACCTCACCAGACTGGACACAAGGTCACAGCGAAGCCCTCCACAAGGAATGTGAACTATAGCTAGGACATTGGTTCTCAAAGTGGGGTCCGCGGACCCCCGGGGGTCCTTGAGGGGGTTCCAGGGAGCCCCCTGCAAAATGTGTTAACATAGCATCACAATAATTTTAACCTTTTATACTTTGGCTATTCAAAAATAGCAGATCTACAAGCTCATAGCGCTATGAGCTTGTAGATCTGCTATTTTTGAAAAATCGTGAAAATGTGTGCAAACCTTTGAATATATATGTATATATTTAAGCGAACATTTGTAACTCAAATCTTTGCGTCTGGGGCTCCCTGGAACAAAATATTTTGAGATGGGGGTCCGCGGCCAAATACATGTCATTTTGGGGGTCCTTCACATGGAAAAGTTTGAGCACACTGAGCTAGGACACTGTTTCTCAACCTAGGGTTCTGGAGCCACCACTGTAACTCTGAGGGACTTTAAATTGATTCACAGTTTGATTAAAGCAACGAGTGCATGGACATGCTGTGTACATTTACTGTACTAAACTAAAGCTCGAAATGGAACTAGGTTCTATTAAAAAAATATTGTGGGCTCTTTCAAAATAAATAAAATGAAATATGTTTTTTTTAAACTATTACAAGCTATATGCATACATGTCTAGCCTTTTGGCAGGTGCAACATATACTGTATAACACAGTGTATATGTATTTTAAAAAAAAAACATTCTTAATGCAACAAAGCAATCACTACACTTTAATTGGCATTTTTTGGCAAAGAGGCTATAGGTGTAGAGGGAAAAAAGAGCAGACCAAGTAAACAAAAAAAGTTGAATCTGAAAAACAATTTTATACGATATTGAGGGGGTCCCTGCTTCATCTCTCTCTCAGCTAGGGGGTCCTTGGCCTGAAAACGTTGAAGACCCCTGATGTATTTATAATATCTGTCTTTCCTATACTCTTGCCTATGGTTATGAAGTGTGTGTGGGTCATGACCGAAAGAATAAGATGGCAGATAGGCCTACAATCGTCCCGAAATTATGTTTCTCAGACGGGCGGCTGGCCTCTAATTACATTTACAGTTTTGAGGTATCTTTACTTTACTGGAGTATTTCCAATTTTCATTACTTTTACTTCTACTCCACTACATCCCAGAGGAAAATATTGTATTTTTACTCCACTACAATTATTTGAAAACTTGAGTTACTTTGTAGATTTTGATAATTATTAAAAAAAAAATACATTACCCACTTCAGCCCTTATATACATTACGGCCGCTTGAAAATAGCCGATCTACAAGCTCACAATGCGTTTCGTGCGACACATTGTGAGCTTGTAGATCTGCTATCGAAAGATTTTAATACATTTTAGACATTTGAAAAACTTGTGAGATGGGATAATGAGTACTTTCTACTTTTGGTACTTTAAGTATATTTTTGTACCAAAACGTTTGCACCTTTACTCAAGTACATTTTTAATTGCGGACTTTTACTTGTAACATACTATTTCTAGATTGCAGTATTGATACTTTTACTTAAGTGAAAAATGTGACAAAAAAACATTTCCACCACAGGAAGATGGATGGGTGGGTGGATGATATAGGAAGAGAGCAACTGTATAGAATATTTTTTGGTTCCAGGACCTCTTTTGGTACAGTAGGTGTATGCTCACAGTAGCTTGCACTGTTATAGAGATAGGTCTCTCATAACAGGGAAAAAAAATAAAAATAGACATTGCTTTAAGGAAAAACATCATTTTTTATAGTTTACATTATTAAGACTTAAAAAGAGTTTAGCTGGGTATTTAAACAACATTCTGTTAAACATTTGGAGTGTAAACACACTGTTCTGTTTACCTTGAAAGGTGCTTTTCTGTAATTAGCTCTGTGGGTTTAAAGGAGCACCACACCCATTTTCAACCTCATCTTCATATAATTGGTCCTCACTGATGCTCATTATAAGATGGTGCAATTTCCGTCTACTCGCGTCTCACTGGTGGGCTACGGACAGTTCAGAAACCTGCCTACCAGTGACATCATCGAAGGGGATACCAATTAAGCAAATATAAACTACAGCTTTTCTCTTCCTGGAAAGTTAGCATGCTGCAATAGAAGCCATTGTTCTTGCATCAATAAAACATGAAAATCTTGTCTGAAATGACCAAACCTGCCCACCAATGACGTCACTGGTAGGCAGGTTTCTGAACTGTCCACAGCCCTCCTCTGAGACACATAGTGAGTAGACAGAAAACGTGCCATCCAGTGTTGGTTTTGACAGCAAATTTTGATTTAGTCATAGTCTTTTGAATACAATTCCATTTACTTTTTGTCATATTTTAGTCACCTGAAATGTATTAGTTTTTGTCTAGTTTTAGTCGACTAAATATAAGATTATAGTTGACTAAATCTACAGTTGATTTAGTCGACAAAAAGGAATTTTGGCGGTGCCTTGATGGTGTCGTAATGGCTGATTTTACACTTGGTTGCAGGCAGAAAATAGCCGATCTACAAGCTCACAACGCGTCGCAGCGTGACGCGTTGTGAGCTCGTAGATCGTCTATTTTCAGAGCGCAACACCCGAGCGCAACCAAACATAAAATGACTTGTCTTTACTGGATCTCCTCTCCACTCGTCCCTCACTAACATTTTAGTCTAGTTTTTATTTTATGACGAAATTGTCAATATATTTAGTCTCAGTTTTAGTCATCGTAGCTTAGTTTTTATTTAGTTTTCGTCAGTGAAAAAAAGGTAGTCGACGGACATCTTTCGTCATTGTCGACGAAATCAACACCGGTGCCATCTTATAATGAGCATTAGTGAGGACCAATTACATGGAGATAGGTTGAAAATGGGCGAAGTGCCCCTCAAACAACAATCATCATGACGTCTCAGTGGGTTTTAGTGGTTGGTTGGCGGTCCGTTGAAAACAACACTCGGGGTCTACGTCCTCGTCGGGTCGGCCTTTGGCCTCGTTCCTCCGTAACGTTGGACAATTGTCTGCTGAACGCAAAGTTCTGCCGCGAAACGCAAAGTTGTCGGGGAGCTCCGGGCGGCTCAGTCGTCTCCAGAACTCCTCGGTGGTGAAGTAGTACATGAGGGGGTCCAGGGTGGAGTTGAGGTTGGCCAGGCACAGCGTGATGGGGTGACAGCGCAGCACCAGGTCCCGGAGCGAGCAGCTGCCCCCCAGGGCGCCCGCCTTCTCCATGAAGTCCAGGGGCATGGTGACGTGGTACGGGGCGAAGCACACCAGGAACACCACTGCACAGCTCAGCACCATCCTCAGCGCCCGACATTTCTCCCCCTGGTCCTGTTTGGCACAATAATGAAATTACATCATTCATAATTATCATCAGAGTAAGCAAGTGTGACACCGACACTGCTATGATCTGGTTTCACCCAAATCTAGAACAAAGGTGGGAAAGTTCTCATTTTACTGCTCTGCCACCAAAATGTGGAATGCCCTGACACCATCCACTGGTTTCTTTCAAAATTGGCCTGAAAAACACATCTATCAGGAGACCACAAGGGTCTCTCTCGGCATAGACCACCGAAGTCTGACGTAATTTACGCATCCTTTGCTTTTTGGGTTTAGTCCCTTTGCAGAACTCCCAGTAATACTAACCGCTTTCTTCCTTTCTGTATTTTAACCTGACTACTTTTTATACCAACTGTTTGAATAAACTTGACACATTTGATACATCAGCCTCTGTTTCTGTTCATTCTGAACCCGTACCTTTCTGGGGAACCTTAACTTGTTCAGTCCTATATATCTATATATACAGTATATGGTTAATGTGTTTAAAGGATCCCTCACTCCTATATGTGTGGGTGGCGTAGTCATTGCTTTACATAGCCTTGCTACAATTGGATAAACATTTACACTATTTAGCACACACACACACACACACACACACACACACACACACACACACACACACACACACACGTGTCTGTGTATGTACAGTGTCAATTTAGGAGTATACAATCTATCCACAGAAAGAAAAACAACAGCAGTTTGCTTTTGCAGTTTTATAATTTGCCTTTTTCACATAACATCAGTGTGAATAAGGGGAATTCAACAAAAAGGTGCCAAAGTGTGCATGAGTCATTATTCCTGTTGCTTATGTAACAGCCTCAGGAAGTCATCATTGTGTTGAGTATGTGATAATCTGCTAGTCTCATCATGTGGCCAGACTGATGTGGTTTCCTCAATGATTAAATCAAGTCTGTTATCTTTATTGTCAAACAAACTAGTGTTTTGAGTTAGAAAGAAAAAAAAGGTTAATTTGCAACCCTGCTTGGTCCAAGTTGACCATTAATATTAATGACCCTACTACAACCAAAGCATGCCTTTTAGTCCCTTGCGGCAGAATACTGAAATAACTTACACTCTATTGAGTGTAATTAGCCTACTAATAGGCTATTGTTCATACTGAGCCTCAGTGAAATATGATGCAAAATGTGTTGTAGTTACACGTGTCTGTCCAGCGGGCTGGATTTCTGTGTGATTGTATGTGTGTGTGTGTGTGTGTGTGCGGTAAAATAAAGGCGATTGTGTTGTAATGGGAGCAGAGTAGACAGACCAACTTTTATCTTTATCCAGGTTGCGCTATTTTCAGCGCGTACACCGCGCGCAGGCAGGCAGGCAGTGTTTAATGCACGTTACTATTATGAACAATGTAATTAGTGTATCCTAGGTACCAGTCCCTTTACAGACAAGCTGTCTGCATGTGCCTTACTAATAGGCTCTATTCACAGCAGCCATATTATGAAGACATTCACAGGTGTTGCCGTGTTGCCAATGATACTAATGAAGACTCTGTTCCATTCTGGTCAAACAGAGTCAGGGTGCTGATATTGTGTGCATGTTGGCCCACTGGAAACACTCTCTTACACCAGTGGGTCTAAAGTTGGGGTCCAGGGACCCTCATGGGCTTCCAAATGGCCCCTTACAGGTGTGTAACTCTGAGAGTGTACAAATACGGGTCCATTTGGATCCATTTGTACACTCTCAGAGTTATGGGGGTCGTGGAAACCACTGTGCTAAATGGAACAGAGCCTTCATTAGTATCATTGGTAACACCTGTGAAGGAAGTGATAATATGGCTGCTGTGCATAGAGCCTATTGGGCTTTGTACCTCAGTACTGTGGTTTGTGCTGAGGTGTGGAAGCAACTCTATATCCCATAAACACTCAGAAGACATTCAGCTTGAATTATATTTTCAGTGTCCTCTTGTGCCATCTGCTGGTTGCAAGAGGATACTAGTTTTTCCTAATAAAGTTGTTTTTATTTTGTTTCTGTTTTGTAAAGCGACTTTGAGTACTTAGAAAAGCGCCATATGAATTGTATGTGTATTTTATTATAATTACTAATGTGCATGCCTAGGCCTGGCTTACATTATACGTGTTGTAGTTCTGTGAGCATCATGGGCTCTGGAGATATGAATGCACAGAAAAGAGGTTTCTTAAAGAGTGCTTGTGTTGAATGTGTTCTGTTTCCTTCTTGTGTTGATAACACATCAAAGGTTGGCATTATGTAACTAATGAGAGTCCAGAGCTTCGTTGAGTGACTTTGGCTTAATGCAGATCTTGTTGTTGCTCTAGTCTATTCTACTGGGAGTGATTTAATTTGGTCCATTGAAGATGACACCACACATGCTGCTGCTTGGGTAATAATGATTCTGTGCTGCTATACGCTCTACTGTAAGAATCTCATCAGGGATGGTAAAATGCATTTCTTTTCTCAACCCATACACACAGAGAGGAGTGATACCTCACGTCTGACAAAAAAAAGCAATGTTATCTCGGGGTGGGTGAAGATTGAAGAAGACCCATTGTAATGGCAATTTCCACCTTTCAATGTTCCATTATTGCCCATTACTTCAACAGGTGGTGTATGCCTGTATGGAGTGATCCTACGCAGTAGACAAGTAAAAAAAAAACAAATAAGACGGATGTCCAGTCCAAAAATCCAGTTTTAGGTGTATTTATTGAAGTTGCAGTTGTTATGAGCATACCAGTGAATGATTCAGTCTAATTTCTGTAGTGAATCTCTGGGTTTGTGGTTCTGTCTGTCTCCTTCTCCTTGCTACTGGTAAAAACGGTGTGGCTCCTCACCAACCTGTGTCCTCTGTGCTATGATCTACCTCAGGGGTCTTAAACGTTTTCAGGCCAAGGACCCCCTAGCTGAGAGAGAGATGAAGCAGGGACCCCCTCTATATTGTATAAAATTGTGTTTCAGACTTTTGCTGCTCTTTTTTCCCTCTACACCTATAACTCTTTGCCAAAAATAGCCGATCTACAAGCTCACAACGCCTCGCAGCTTGAGGCGTTGTGAGCCTGTAGATCGGCTATTTTTGGCTAAAGTATTCCTCAGAAAGGGGATGCTAGGGTTCAAGTGGTTAATGTAAATATATATATATATATCACACAAAGATTTGGCGGACCCCCTGTAGTAACTCTGAGGACCCCCTAGGGGTCCCGGACCCCCTGTTGAAGACCCCTGATCTACCTAATCAGTGCACTTGTGACCCCTTAAATATCCACCCACTGCTGTCAAAACTAGAGCCCGCCACCCAGTGTCCAAAAGTAATAATGCCAACCTACCAAATAACAAACACAATCGAAATGGCTCCTACACCCATGTTTGACAATACTGATAACAATTCCGATACATGTTTCAAATTATTTATGGTGAGGTACTGGTCCTGTTTTAATCGGCACTATGGCTACTGAGAAATGTCCTGTAAAACTTGTTAGACAATGCTGATGATTGAAACGAATGGGAGCCGGTCTGACCCCCTTCTTCCTGTACCGTTGCTTGGACCACATCCACCCTCCATTTCGATCTGAACTACACACCTGTAAAGTTGTTTGGTTGTGGAAAAATTGTGATCGACAAGACCAAGTAAGCTCCAGGAATTCAACTATTTCCCTCAGGCAATCAGGTTAGGAAATAAGTACCATTGACGCAATAGGCCTCACTCGCACACACAAACACACACACACGTGCGCACACGCACGCACGCAAGCACACGCACGCACACGCTCTTGCATGTGTGACATTGACGTCAATACAACATAACAGAACATACTAGTTCCCACCAGCCCACCCCACCCCCCATCCCCCTCAACCACAAGACTAGTGATCTCAAACCTGTTTCTGGGAGTGACGCACACACACACACACACACACACACACACACACACACACACACACACACACACACACACACACACACACACACACACACACACACACACACACACACACAATCAGATCAGTGCTCACCTCACAAAGGAAGTGAAACAAAAGAATGTTGCAGACAGAAAGTGTACAAGCAAGTAAACACACACACACACACACACACACACACACACACACACACACACACACACACACACACACACACACACACACACACACAGAGAGAGAGTCTGCCTTCCGAGAATCAACAGTGACAAATAAAGAGACAAACAAAACAGACGTCTATGTTACAATAACATCTCATTTACGTATCAAACCACTTCCACTTTGTATGACTTCTGTCTGACCTTCAGTTCTGTGAATTTCATGAATTCAACTGAATGATCATCAATCTGTAATCATGTGACTATTGCAATGGGTGAGTATTCATTCATTCAGGTTGATTATTGGAATTCATGCCTATAGAGTGAACCTACAGGTGGAGACACGATGCTCTGCTCTTCAGATTAACCAAAACCCTAACCCATGAAATGCATGGATACTTATAATATACTGTATATCGTCACTGTGGGGCAGAAACCTAATATCTCCATAGAAGCAAAAAAAAATAACAAACGGAAGTTCTGCTTGTGGTGATGCAGACTGTAGGGAGAAAAGTACTGAGGCACTCCGTCTACAGGTGGAAAATAATCAATTTATTGTTGAGCAAGGCAGCAGAGAATAATTCAACACATGTGAGACAATCAGGGTGATTAGTCACGCTGTGGGTGGCATTAAAATCATTACGACCAATAATACATCACCATCAGAGGATGATCCACAGCAGACATTATCATAATTATACAGATCATTCAGTGTAGATAATACATAATACATAATGCAAACCATAAGTGACCAAATAAACACCAATAAAAAACAGTTAACTGGGAAAAGAGAAATGCCCAGTCATCACAATATCAAAACCAACTACTCTACAAGAACGGCAGAAAGTCAACTTCATCATTTAGGCCTGGAAAAGTACTTGTAGAGTGACAATCCAGAAAACCTCCCTGTAGAGCAGTTTCTTTAATCTATATCACCGCCTCTAATATCAGTAGGGATAACTTCTAAGGCAACAGCTTTGAGAAAGGAGGGGCTCCCATGTCCCATCTTCAACTTTATTATCCCATCCCATCACACGTTTTCAGGTGTACAAGAGTGGGTCAGATAAACATAAGGCGCATCAAATTAGAAATAAATTAGGCAGAAAATCACAGTCTCTTGTGCGAGTAGAGACGACACATTTAACAGCAGATATCAATGGGTATTCAAGGTCAAATGTATATGAAGTAACAAAACCTGTGTGATGCCTGTGTCTGACATGGTGACAGGGTTCAGGTCCTGTTCAACATCCAGATGGCTGACAGGTGGGAACAGTCCCATAGTCTGGTAGGGTGGCGTTGATACTTATAGGGCCCTACCTTATGCCTTATCCATAATCTTCTTATGCATTTTCTATACTTTGAAAAACATGTTTAAATAGTGAAAATAGCCAATCTACATCTACGCGCTGTGAGATTGCAGATTGGCTATTTTAGTGCATGATATAGGATCCATACTGTAGACACCTCCCTGTAATCTATAAATCAGCAGACAAGCTGTTGCTCTTAGTCCCCAGTTCAAGGCTGCTATAACAGAAGGCAATAACAGCTTGTGGAATAAACCTCCACTGGAAATCACATAGGCTACCTCAGTGTCCTCTTTTAAAACTCTTTTAAAAACTAAGTTGAGTTTTTCTTTTTCTATGCTTTGACAAGTAGACAGCAAGACTGTGCTTTTATTTTTAGATGTATTCATTGTCTCTCCTGTATTCATATTTGTTGACTGCACTGTTTATATTTTCACTTGAACTTTGTTCTTTGTTTCCATGTCTGTGAAACACTCTGTGAAGTTATTTTTGAAAAGTGCTCTAAGATAACTGAAAAGCAGCAGAGGGCGCACTTAGCACAGGATAAACTGTTTTAACATGAGATGCTGGGTTCTTTATTCAGTGTGTGGGTGGGCTGTTGGTGACAACAAGTCCGTTCTGGGTAAACAATGATGGTAATGTAAATTCTTAAAAGTGTTAACATTTATTTTAAAAGTTGTTTTTATCATACGGTATTTCATTGTTTTCCTGTATCCACTCACATCAAACAGTGAACACATGATGGGTGATTGGAACTGAGAACATTTGTGGTTTTTCATCTGAAAACCACAACATATCTTCCACTGATGATGCAGAGTGCAACATCTATACCAGTGAATCTATTGGTTTCAGACTTTGGTTTCATAGAACACAGAGCCTTTTCTACAGAAAATGAAAGACGTGACTTCCTCCATTGACCATATCACGAGCTTGTCTTGATTTGATGTTGTGGTTTACAAAGATGCATTATTCAATTCAATTCAATTCAATCTTTATTTCAGACCCAGGAGCATTAATTCAGTGGTGGAAAGTAACTAAGTACATGTACTTAAGTTCAATTTTGAGGTATTTGTACTTTATTTGAGTATTTCCAATTTCCAATACTTTTACTTCTACTCCATCTCAGAGGCAAATATTGTACTTTTACTCCACTACACTTATTTGAAAACTTAAGTTACTAGTTACTTTGCAGGTATAAATTATGATATAGTGAAACCCTATGAGTGAAACACACATTAACCACTTTAACCCTATTTTGTACCAATAGGCTATTTGAAAATAGCCGATCTACAAGCTCACAACGCATCGCGACGCGTTGTGAGCTTGTAGATCTGCTATTTTCAAATATTTAGTACTTTTCCTTTTGGTACTTTAAGTACATTTTGATGCCAATACCTTTGTACTTTTACTCAAGTAAATTTTGAATTCTGGACTTTTACTTGTAACAGATTATTTTTATATTCCAGTATTGGTACTTTTACTTAAGTAAAGAATTTGAGTACTTTTTCCACCACTGTGCATTATGCATGACCATACATGTATCCATATCTGTCTCAAAAGAATAAAACACAAAAAGCCTTAAAACACAGCTTATTTCCATAGTGGTGCTTTAATGAGCTCTGTCTGGATGAGGCTCATTTTAATGCTTACTTCAGGCTAAACAGGGCTCAGTTTGAAGACCTGTTGCAGAGGTTTGAGACAATAAACGTGGGACATATTTATCTTGATTGTTCAGCTGATATAAAGCGGCCCACATCCTATGCACGTTTCTCAAAAAAGTTAAACTATTCTCAACTTTTGAAACCGCTCCACAAAAAAAAAGCACACCGAATAGTGCCTTTTAAATGCAGCCACGTTTTGCACTATGCTGCCACGTTTTGGACAACCCATTTGTCATATAGGGTTTAATGTAAATAGCCAGTGCCTACTTTTGTTTAAAGGTGGACAGTGTGACCAATGCACTTCCTCTCTTCTTCACTCAAACAACTCCACCTGTAACACAATAAAACAATAAAACATAAACTGTAACATTATTATGATGAATGGTCAGCATTGACACAAATATTTGATATTTGAATATAAATAGATTCTGACCGGTCAGTCAAGGCATCCAGTGGTCTGCCTCTTTTAACATTGATATAGAAGCACAAGCTTGTAAGCTAATAGAATTATTTTGAAATCAATATTTCCATCAAATTATTGATTTTGTTCATAAGGGTACATTTAATAAGCAGTGCAGTGTACAGTGAGATGGTCATTATTGAAAAATAAACATAATGTCTTACTTATACAATGTCTAACGTGGTAGGTATTAACTAAATTGGTGGTAAAGAAACAAAAACATAATTTAATACAATTATACACTGTTTATTATGTTAAATAGTATACTCGAAGGAAGTATATAATAACATTTGGATGAATGGTCACCCAAAGTAGCCTCACATAGTCTAAATCTTGCGTTGTTAGTTTTTAATACAAGATATTAATGTGAAAAACATCCACAGAAAATCTATTGAGCCTGACAGAGTTTTAGATGATGATGACAATAAGCAGCTCTGTATTTTAAATGACAACAATAACAGCTCTTGAAGGGGTGAGATACTGAATCAGCACTGTTTGTCCAGAAGCTTCATGTACCAGTAGCAGATTACACCGGTTCCTGGTAGCATCACTATTGATCAATGTTAGCAGTATGGACAGATCTCCCTGCATCTAAACCAGACTAAAGCCTAAACCCTGAACACAGGATAATATACTCATACTGTGTACATTGTGTACAATGTGACTGACCTGTGTGTATCTTCACAATGGAGTAGATGTCTTGTCCTTCAGACGCGTCATCTAAAAATAAATACAAATATAGTGTTAAAACATTGAAATAATGTAAACACAGAGAGAGGGAAACAGCAGCCCAACATTACCACATCTAATCTGGAGAAGAAAAAAAAACTTGTGGTGCCCCACAAAGTGAAAGTGAAATAGCTTTTGGCTCAATGTGGTACCCACATTTTGGATTTTCTGTAAAAATGGTCCCCTTCTGCAAACTTTAGAAGCCAATGGGAATCTAATATGAAAAATCGGAATGATACAAGATGGGTTGTGTACCAATTTGTGTGAACTGTGGACGACGTAGCTAGTGTGGCAGAATAACAAAGTAAGTGTGTGATCATTGTTTATGTGAGTGATCTTAGTGTGTAGTTGAGTTACTGTACCTCTCCTCTGCCTGTGTTGAGCTTCTTGTGTCACTCTCACATCAGCATACGTCACATCTTCACTCTGTCTGTCTGTCTTACAGCCTGTAGCGCGCGCACACACACACACACACACACACACACACACACACACACACACACACACACACACACACACACACACACACACACACACACACACACACACACACACACACACACACACACACACACGCACGCACACTATCATCATCATCAACTAATATAAATTATGAATCACAATACATTCACATGTTTAGTCAAAGGTTCTGAAGCCTTGGCATTTATTTTCACAACAAGGACCTTTACTTGGTGCATTGTAAACATAAGTATGAAAGTAAGGTCAGATGAATTGTGAGCAGCCTGGCCAGTAGTGTGAACAGTATCGGAAGTGCTGTGATGGAATAAGGGGGCTGACGGACAGATCGGTGAACCAATGGGATCGCACGCATTCCCTCTACGGAGATGTTAAACCCTCCCCTCTATGCCAGGGCAGTCTATGTTCGTATAGACGCTCAACAAAGCCGGATGCACCGCGGTGGATTCGAACCCCTAGACCAGTGGTTCTCAAACCTTTTCATGTCAAGGACCCCCAAATTGACACTTATTAGCCCGCGGACCCCCATTTCAAAAGATATGCCAGGGACCCCCATAAGAGAAGATTTTTTACGGCTCTATTCTCAACCATTTCATGGACCCCCAGTTTGACATGCATTAGGCTACAGACCCCCATTTAATAGCAGTTCTATCACTTGGACCGCAATTTATATTGTAAAATCTATGTGAATTTAACTCTGAGAGTGTACAAATGGAACCAAATGGACCCGTTAGGGTCCATTTGGTTCCATTTGTACACTCTCAGAGTTACAAACCCATAAGGGTCCATTTGGTGCCTAATCTATCATCAGTCTGTGTGTCTGAACATTATTGACATACCTCTGCACTTCTTCCAGAGACACAGACCCAGAATCAGCAGAAAGATGGAGACTCCAGCACACATCATAGTATAGAAATATGGAGGCAGAGAGGAAGAGAGAGGTTGAGGGAGAGAGGACAAGGTAGGGTCTGGTTGGTCGTTGTCTTTGGAGACCGGAGAATATGAAGCAGAATGGACACATATTACTTTTCAACACACATTTGTTTTAAATGTCAACAATTTACTCAATCTGAGATCGGCAATTCAACGGCCAAAAAAAAAAGTGAATTCAACGGCCAAAATATGTTCGCCCAACACTTGCATAAAATATTTAATAGAATATATTTTTCTCTGGTCGACTAAGCCAGTAAATGTTAACGCATTTTAGATTAACATTAAATTCTACATTATTATAACATTATTAACAAGGAACTCCACCTGGTGGATGAAATGGTTTAGTCTTGTCGGGATTCACTGATATGGGTCAAGAGTTAAATCAGAACATTTAGTGTGGTGCTGACATGCTTCAGCTGTTTTGCTTCCTTAGTGCCCAGATAAACTCTCCTGTCTCCTCAGCCGTGAATTCAGCCAAATCCACAACAAAGTTTGTTGCCTGAGTTTCACCCATGCTCGATGGTGACTTCCTTAATGTAATCGAATACTGTAAAATAATCTGTAATCTAAGATCTAGACCAGAGGGTCAAGTAGAGCGGTCAACATGGTCAACCCGGCTTAATGTACAGGCTTAGCGTACCAAATGCGGCGGGGAGGGGGGTGGCTGGTTTACGGTGTTAGTTGACCTCACCTTGCCACTTTAGTTACACTGATGGGTCAATGCTTGCACCCCTATCTGTCGTATCAGCCCTATAGGAGTTGTTGTCCAATCAGCACAACCTCTCAGTCATTTTATCGCTTCTCTTATGCAGGTCAAATAAAGTCTGGGTATGTGACACAGCGATCTTACCTCTCACATCCATCCAGCTCTCTGGTGACTCTCCAAGGCCAGAGATGTGACACTTGTAGAATCCTTCATCAGACTTGTAAACACTATGGATGGTCATCTGTCCTGTAGACTCAGTGCTGATGAGGGATCCATCTTTATAGAAATCAGCTGGATGGTCAGAGGATGGTTTAGCAGTCGCCTTGATTCTGGACCAGCAGTGCAGAGTGACATCACTTCCTTCCATCACAGGAAGAACAGGGCTCTCCAGGATCACAGCATCTGAACAGAGTAGAGGAGCATTTGACTGAGGTTACATCACTCTGAACAACACTATCCCAACATGATGAGGTTTTAACATGAAAGTCTCTGAGAGACAATGGTTAGAAAAACACAAAAGATAAAATACAAGAAAAACTGAACAAAGTTGTTGATTTGCTGTACATACCAGTCACAGTCAGATTAACAGTGTTACTCTTTCCCTTTGAAGACTCACACCAGTAAACTGCACTGTCTATTTTAGGGGTCATGGTCCTGACAAAACATCCTGTGGTGTTCATCTTCCCCCAGCTACGACCATCAACACCACACTCTGAGGTGATGTTTTTGGTATCTTTCCTCTTCACTCTCCAGACAGTAGAGTTAGACTGTTTGTCCTCACAGCTCAGAAAGACAGATTCATATTTAAAGAACTGAGCTCTGTCAGGACTGAGTCTGAGAGAAGCTGTGGGGCAGAGACAGAGAATAAAGTTGAGTTCCTGATACATGGATCAGATCACATACTGGAAAAAGCCTTGTACAGTCAGTAGGGGATATGTGCCTTATGTTTTGTTTTGTTTTGTTTTGTTCTGTTCTGTTGGTATTTATGTTGTATATGATCAGCAATACCGGTAACCATTGTTTGTATCAAAACAGTTACTTTTGAATATTGTTATTATGTTTGAAAAGGTGTCATATAATCGCATGAGGGATGGGCCACCACGAGGAGGCATGACACTTAAATAAAACAATCCATTCATTCATTCAGTAGACCAACAGACTTACCTCTCATAACATCACCACTGTTTGGAACTTCTGCTGAGACAATCACCATGGAAATAACTACTAGAGAGAGAGAGAGGGGGGGGGGGGGTCATTTTCATAATAAGCAGTTTCATAATGAAGAATTTGCCTCCGTGAGGTTGTGCATTACAGTACACTGAATAATGATAGTATGGGAACATTTACAAATGATTTACATATTTTCACTAAAAATAAGGCACTGATCAGCCCTATTTGTGCTGATCAGAGCAATGGTCACCGTGTTATGGCCATTTGAAATGTTAAACGCTGCTGTAACACTGCTGTAGTGCATCATATGTGTGCAATTTAGTTTTTTTGGTGCGACTATATTGTCATGGCAGACTCCTGAACAGTGCTTGTGCCAAGTTTGGTGCGGATTTGAGCACAGGTGAACCTGTCGCACTCACCCATTACCATTGTGATGGCAAAGCCCTGACCAGTGTTTGTGACAAGTTTCGTGCGGATCGGCACAAAGGTGCGCCTCAAAAGTCTGTATGTTATGTTTGTGACGTCCACCATCGACCCACAGTCCACCATCCACCCACCCCTAGGTCATTTTAATATAGGATAGCACGTACAGTATCATACACAGGCAATTCAAAGTGTTTTCCATAAGGTATATGAACACATTAAAGGTAATTTAAAAGACAGCAGCAGAACAGGGTGGCAGCTGTGAAGATAGAGCGGTCGTTTCAGAAACAGAAAGTTCCCGGTTCAACCCCTGGCTCCTCCTGGCGTGTCAAGTCAACGTGTCCTTGAGCAAGACACTGGAATCCCTAACTGCTCCTGATGAGCAGATTGGTGCCTTGAATCCTCTGTGAATTGGTGTCTGAATGTGTGTGTGAATGGATGGGGGAATGTAATAGACGTTGTAAAGCGGTGTTGATAAAAGCGCTATAGAAATGCAGATCATTTAGAGCAGGGGTCTTCAACGTTTTTCAGGTCAAGGATCCCTTAGCTGAGAGAGAAATGAAGTAGGGACCCTCAACTACATATCGTATAAAATAGTGTTGCATGCAGATTAATCTTTTTCATTGACTTCATAGATAGCTGAGACTTGATTCATCCAGTGTTGAATCTACAAGCTCACAACGCATCACAGCGTGATGCGTTGTGAGCTTGTAGATCGGCTATTTTTGGCAAATGGTCCCCCCAGAGTAGGGATGCTAGCACACACAAACGCACACACACACGCGCGCGCGCACACACACACACACACACACACACACACACACACACACACACACACACACACACACACACACACACACACACACACACACACACACACACACACACACACACACACACACACACAAACATGAAATAAAATAAGGGCGCACAAAAATGATGCAGTTTGTTTGTACTCACAGACTAGAAGGTAGAGTGGTATTAGCTCCATGCTGCGTTGCTGCTCACTGACTGATACACTGCTATGACAGAGATACTGACTGATGTCTCCTCCTACTGCTGTTGTTGTGGTGAATAGGAGAATGCACATAAGGTGGTCGACTGAGGCAGTCGAGGCTACAATAAAGGAAGTGATGGGTGTGGGGAGGAGGCTTCACTGAAGGAAGTGGTGGACTGGTGGGGTTTTATGAAGAAGTGTGAGCTCATTTAAGACATTCTAAGGAATAGGTACTACTAGGGGTATAAAGATGAACCAATACAAATCAGGAAACCAGTTTTAATATTATCGATGTGACTACATCGATGCACAGACCCCTAGATCAACCTAAGTGTATCATGAATTGGCAGATTCAAAAGTTTTTCATTGGTTGACTTAAGCTTTGCTAATTCTAAACTGCTGTGGAAAACTCTGATCTAACTTTCAAAGTTATAACTTTCAAAATATGAATGGCCACAACTCATTTGCAAAACCTTGTCTTGCATTGAGCTTTTTTTACGAGAGCATTTGCGATTTACAAACAGTCACAATTTACACCGCACCACCAAATCTAAAATCTAAAGTTGGTAGTCGTGGGCAACAAGGAACATGTGGGTGTTCTTTTCAACAAGCAAGAATGACAATGGGTGCGTTTACATGCACAATATTTATTCATTCAGAATGAACTCATTCCGAATAGAAATGTATACCCAACTGTTTACATGGCACCTGAATAAAAGTATTCCTGTTCCTCAATCGTTTACATGAGCAAAGCATTCATTCGGAATAGAACTCTGGTCATGCGCAGAGTGCTTCGGGCCAGGTTGGGGACGGGGGGAGGGGGCGGGGGTGTTTGACAGGTAAACATGTATTATTTTTATTTACCTCTGGCAGCCTTGGTAATGAATAATAACAATTTTGGCTACACGTACATGGATCTTTTTCTAAACGCACATTTTTGTGTGCGTTTGGGCCTTTCAGCCACACGCAAACGGTGTTTTTGGCCGCTAAAACGGATATTTTTGTAAACGGATAAATAAGTGAAGGTTTTCCAAAACATGCGTTTCAGTGGATCTGTGTGGACATGTAATCCGGAGATTTTGAGAAACGATGACGTCATCGCGCATTCGCACATGGTCATTATAATAATAAATAGTACAATAATACATAAACCGGACCGCTCATGGTCATTATAATAATAAATGAAGAGAGAGAGAGAGCAACACTTACAGTCTATGAAACAAGGCACGCTCATTTATGGCTAAATAATGTCATACTTAATAATAAGACAGTGGTGGGAAAAGTAGCTCATTCACTGTGTGACGAAAACCCTCTTTCTCTGCGCCAAGTAGAACACACGGCGCGCACACAGAATGTGGGGTCTGTCGTCCTAAAACACAATCGCCCCGGTGCCGAGAGTCCCTGCTTTATAGTGGTGTTCGATGTTTTTACATTGCCAACTCTCACATGTACATAAACGTTCAGATTTCAAATATAAAGTGCTTACCCCTGAGCCACGGACGTTACAAGGCGATCCGGACCACGATAAGTACCCGTATCTCCCGTATTGTTCAATAAAAAGCATTTTAATCCGATCGTCAGCCATTTTCTCCAAATTTTCTCCAATGCTTTCAACCATGCGACACCAATGGTTGGAAGGTGTATTGCACTCTGATACATTACCAAAATAAAAGAACAGAAAAAGAAAATTGCTGGCGATGGGATTAAAATGCTTTTTATTGAACAATACGGGAGATACGGGTACTTATCACGGTCCGGATTGCCTTGTAACATCCATGGCTCAGGGTTAAGCACTTTATATTTGAAATCTGAACGTTTATGTACATGTGAGAGTTGGCAATGTAAAAAAAAAACGAACACCACTATAAACCAGAGACTCGACAGCGTCATGTGAACCATGGCTACTGTTTGCGCTGCAGCTGAGCCCTAATAATGTTGTTTTCGTTTATGTTCACGTATGCTGTTCACGTATGCTATCCTACTATCCTACTATAATTCTACTATAATTCTAGTAACCTCTGTAGTGGTGAGTGAAGCTACCCGGTTCTCCTCACTGGCTGGACCAATTGCTCTGATTTTGCACACAGCCATTGACCATTACCATCTGAACTTAACTGTGAAGCCCGTTTTTCAATTTCATCAAATCTCAGCTTCTTATCAGCGTTTATGTGTCAAACAATGTCGCCTCCCGGGTTGCCAGATCATGTGCGCATATCCCCCCACGGATGCGTCGACCGGGTATGATCTAGTTAAAATAATGCAGCTATTGCAGTATTGGGCCTTAACATGTGATTACAAATGTATTTGTATTTGGCCCCTCATATATATAATTATAAAATCAATGTAAATATAAAATCTGATTTAAAATTGAAACATGCAGCTGATCGATGCGTTTCTGCGTCTACGTGTGGACAGGGATTTTTGTTTATCTTTGTCATGTGGCCAGGGATTCTTTTTAAAAACGGAGGACTAAAATATCCGTTTAGTAAAAGATCCATGTACGTGTAGCCAAGGCAAGTCACGGCTGCCAGAGAGAAATAATAACAAGCCACTAGCCACAGCTCACACTCAATCAAAGCTGCCAGCTATATAGGTAAATGAGGAAGAAGAGAAGAGAGACAATAAAACAAGTTAAGAGAGAGAAGGTAGAGAGAAGGTTTGATAATGGAAGCACACCGCATCCTGGCTACGGCCATTGGTCTGCTATTGATGAGTTTAATGCAGCAAAATCAGCTCCTGTTATATTTGCTGCTGACCCGGAGGAGGAGCCGGTCGGCGGAGAACTACGCGCGTCTGCGACTTGGGCTTGGAGCGCCAGACTCCACATGGCTTGCGCCTCCCCCCCCCCCACCCAGAAGCACCGCGCTAGCCAATGACACATGCGCAAAAGAACAAATGTATACCAGTCTGATACCAGTGCGTTTACATGGGCAATGTAGCCCGATTCTATCGGTATATACCAGCCCTTCAAACCCGAATGAAATTTCATTCGGATCAGACCGGTATGGCCATACCGATGCGTTTACATGAGCAATTCTATTCTGAATGAGCATTCATTCCGAATTGAAGTGGAATAAACCTGTCCATGTAAACGCAGCCAATGAGAATTTAGATTTAATTGATAAAGCACAGACAAACACCCCTCTCCTCCACAGCACGTGTGTGTGTGTGTCTGTATGGGTTGTGCTCACCTGAATTAACGAGAAATGTCAGAATTAAACCAACAAACTATGAAATGCGTTCTTGACACAACTCCTTGGGTTCTTTGTCTCAAGGTGACAAAAGTCAATCTCACATTTTTCTTTTCTCCCCCCCCCTAGCCCCATCTCCACTGACTCCACTTACAGAAGTCCTAATTGCAAGTTTGTAAAGGAAATATTCCAGATATTCAAAGTTATTTGGCCAATAGGTACTCATTTTCCCTTTCTTGTTCTGCTGTTTAGCACAGCTTGGAGAAGGAGAAATGACAGGTGTTTCAGCTAAAGGGTTTAATCAGTGTCTTAAAGACACCAGTTGAAATAAAATAAAATGTGTTTTTTCACATTTTCAGATCCTATCTATGGTCACAATGGAGATATAGTTAATAGTAGATGCTAAACAAAAAATATGTCTGTGTATTTTATTTTTATATCAATAGTCTTACTGCCTAGAACGACTCAACTCGTTTTTAGTTTTTCATCACTTGCCTGCCAAGATCGAGTCAAAAAAATTTGACCCAAAGACCAAGGAGATATGAATTTTCGAAGATCTTTACTCTCATCCACTTCCTTGTTAACTTAAAACTTTAAAATTTTGTATCTCGGCTCCTGAGTACTTTTTTTTTTTTCATTGAAAAATCTCTGGCATGCCAATAGGCAGTGAAAATAATTCAGGCAGTCAATGATATTGTGGAGTGTCACTGTGGGCTCGCCCTGACATGCGGCCTCCCAGAGGTAAGTGGAGCTCTCTGACCCTGGGCAGGGTGATTGAGGGGCGGTACATTCCCCGGTACCTCCTCAATCAGACTGAAATGATGACTGCTGTGTCTACTCAAGCAAGTGACGACACCTGTGTACTGATCAGCCAGGGTTAAAACTGAAGCCACCCTGCTCGGTCAGAGGCTCAAACTCCTGGGAGAGGAAAGCAGTGTTGGGCGGTAAGCTACAAACACACTCGGGGTAATGTCTGCATTCCGACATCTCACTACTCCGACTAGTGGCTTCCGCGTGCGGTTAGGGTTAGGTATAGGGTTAGTTAACATCGGAAAGGCGACATGTCGGAAAGGCGACATGTAACCAACACACTCCACTGTTCTTAGATAGATGTTGTTAGCTGGGTGTATTCTAATCAGTGTTGTCTCTCCTCCTGTAGGCAACCTCCGGAGTTTCATACTAGCAGGGGAAAAAGGACTCTGTTTCAAACGCCCCATTGGGGAAGATTTAAGTTTGTTTTGCATTACCCCCCCCCCTGCCTTTGTTGAATTCGGGCAAATAAAATACTGTGTTTTTTGAAACTCAAGCCTCTCAGCCTCTTGGTGTTGGTCAGTGCTCAGTG
Source organism: Gymnoscopelus microlampas (assembly GCF_963454915.1). Taxonomy (NCBI): domain Eukaryota; kingdom Metazoa; phylum Chordata; class Actinopteri; order Myctophiformes; family Myctophidae; genus Gymnoscopelus; species Gymnoscopelus microlampas. The sequence goes on along the minus strand of NC_139946.1, from coordinate 51,253,746 downwards.
CTCACAATATATATATATATATATATATATATATATATATATATATATATATATATATATATATATATATATATATATATATATATATATATATATATATATTTAAAGACGCGCAATGGTCTTACCAACAATGAGTTCAACTGCAAATTTCTTCTGACATTCTGGAATTAAGCATGTGTAGTTTCCTTTATCAGATAATGTCACTTTAGAGAGTTTGAGGGACATGTTGCCTTTCTCCACTTCATTCACAAAGAGGGACGTTCTTTCCGTGTAGGAAGGATTCTTAGTGTCAAGTAATTCTAGCCCGTTCCTCTGGAAATGCACGTATAGAGGATATGCGCATGCTTAAAGTGAATGGCACATCGAGTGGCAAAGCGAGTGGCAAAGCAACATGTAAAGTGAGTTTAACATTGTTTAATGTTGTTTAATGCAATCAGATATGACTTTTCTGTTTGGATGCATGGTCTGTCAAAGCCAGAAAGTATTTTTTGACAATCAGTAGGCATTCCTGCATAACATCCGGGTTTGATGATGATGTCACACGCATATCCTCTATAGATCACGTGGTAGGTCTGGTCTGGACCACTCTACAGCCACTTCCTTTACGTGAATGCTGGGATTCATGGTAGGATCAATCTCACATGGTAGAACAGCATCACCTCCAACAGATGTTTTTACTGTCAGACAATTCCCTGATAAGACAAGACAAGATATTATCATTCTTTAATGATCCCAGTGGGACATTCAGGTGTCACAGCAACGGCAGTAAGACTGACATACAAAAAGGTACTGTACAAGTAAAAGCTAAGAACCAAACCATGAAAAATAGAATAAAATAAAGTAAAATAACGTATAGTAGCCTATGTGTGGACAAGTGGAACAATTCTGCCAATTTTGGTGAACAAATAAAAAGTATAACTAAGGTTTAGAACGACTGCATTCATATGATGGGCAATATTATAAATTAATAGCGGTCGGCATGAAAGTCCATTAGGTGAAACTGTGGCCTCACTTGCCAAAACGGCAAATACACCTAATAATTTAGCTCTAAATACTTCAACTGAAAAGAAGAAAAAAACGGTTGAATTTGCAATTTTGCATCATGTCTATAATTTGCATACAAAGATCGTTTGACATATGTTTTCTTTCTTTTTTATGTGTTGACAAATGTTGGGCACATAAATATTTTATTTGAGGTTAAGCACTATTGAAATTGATGAAGAATAAGGCATTCTGACATATGCAAGCTTTGGTCGCAAAAGTCATGCCTCCGAGCAGACTCTGGCCATCCATGTTTCACCATTGTTTTCAAGGTTGCCAACGTATCATCTCTCTCTGTTTCACTGCGTATTGTGTGCATTTTGTCTTCACTGACAGGCAGGTGACTGACAATGAGGTGAATTTGGGCACCCATGTCTCCTTCTGGTTTGTCATCTGGTTCTGAGTCAATGTCATCGTCTGTGACCTTGAGAAGCGCTCTAGACAACGTGTCAGGCACATATAGTCCAGGGGCCAAGCCATATTTTGGTACCACCTAAGGTGACCGTAAAGTTTTTGTATTTTTGTCTTCCTACATGTCTCTAGTTTATATTTTGGTATGATAACCCTTCCAATCTTGTAGCTTAATGGCAGTTATCACTACTTACCGGCTAATGTATCCGGTAGGAGACACAAAGTAGAATCTTTGTGTCTCCTACCGGAAATACACCCGGGCATCAAATTATTGCGACAAAAATCAAAATATATCCATGTATTCAAGGCTTCGTGGGGTGTGCAATTGATAGAAAATAAATCATTTTTTGGGTGAACTCCTCCTTTAAGTTTCCCAGGGGGACTCTCTACCCATTCAGCTATGACCACCCTAGACCGAAGGAGGGTCAACTTTTACAAGCTTATGGAAAGCAGTCTTTTTGCAAACTCTGAGAAAAAATCTGAGAAGTTATCAATTGCACACCCCATGAAGCCTTGAATACATGGATATATTTTGTTTTTTTGTCGCAATAATTTGATGCCCGGGTGTATTTCCGGTAGGAGACACAAAGATTCTACTTTGTGTCTCCTACCGGATCCATTAGCCGGTAGGTAGTGATAACTGCCATTAAGCTACAAGATTGGAAGGGTTATCATACCAAAATATAAACTAGAGACATGTAGGAAGACAAAAATTCAAAAACTTTACGGTCACCTTAGGTGGTACCAATTTGTGAAAATATCAGTGTTGGCCCCTGGACTAATACATTTCTTTCCCTAGTGTGTGGGTCCCCTGTGTGGGTCTCCTTTTGTAGCAGCTCTCTGAGTGGTTCAGTAGTCGCTGAGAGGTTTGGAACATACTTGGCTAGGTACGTTATCATTCCTAGAAACCTCTCAAGAGCCTGCTTATCTGTAGGTTTCATAATTCCTCTGTGAGAGCTATTTGCCAGTATCTGCTGCTAGCATCTAGTGCATACATGGGCAACTGGCAGCCCGGGGGCCATCTTGCGGCCCCTACCTTCACTTAATGCGGCCCGGAGGTTAATATCAGAATACTGATATATTATTGATTTCAGCTGTTACAATTACAAATATGCAAACATGACCCGCTTTAATTAGTTCAGTCTATACTAGTAGCTTAATGACTAGTGTCCTTTTTACGTCCAATGTATTTGTATTTAACATAAGTATAACTAAATGCATTTGAAATGAAATAAAAATGGTACTTTTCAGGATTCCAATTTAGAAATAGCAAAAATAGCAGATCCACAAGCTCAAAACGCGATGCAGCACGTTTTTAGCTTAGATCTGCTATTTTAGCTACTTTTGTGTGACATAGAATGGTACAGTACGAGAAAAGTGAAAATACGGAGATAAGAGGTTTCTGCCCGACAGTATGTGGCCCTCCGGAGTGAGTGTGGAAATATAGTGGCCCCCTCCATCATCAAAGTTGCATCACCCCTGATCTAGTGTGCTGTAGTATGATGCTCCAGCCAGCTTGCTCATTATTTCATCAACTGTTGGTATTTTAAAGTGCTGCCTGCAGATGGCAGTGTGGAGCTCCTGGTCTAAGCATCGTTGGGCTTTTCCTCTGTCTGAAGTTCAATTATGATATTATATATATATATATATATATATATATATATATATATATATATATATATATATATATATTTATTATTATTTATTATTATTTATTTTATATATATACTTTTTTATATATATATACATCATACATGGGCAACTGGCGGCCCGGGGGCCACATGCGGCCCCCACCTTCACTGAATGCGGCCCGCAGGTTAATATCGAAATACTGATATATTATTGATTTCAGCTACAATTCCAAACATGCAAACATGACCCGCTTTAATTAGTTCAGTCTATATTAGTAGCTTAATGACTAGTATTGTCTTTTTTATGTCCAATGTATTTGCATTTAAGTTCATAAAGTTAACATAAGTATAACTTAATGCATTTGAAATTAAATAGAAATGTTACTTTTCAGGATTCCAATTCAAAAATAGCAAAAAAGAAATCTGGATTCCAATTCAAAAGTAGCAAAAATAGCAGATCTACAATCTCAAAACGCGTCGCAGCGTGTGTGACATAGAATGGTGAAAAAAGTGAAAATACGGAGAGACAGTATATGCAATGTGGCCCTCTAGAGTGAGTGTGGAAATATAGTGGCCCTCTACATCATCAAAGTTGCCCACCCCTGATATACATATATCACTCTGACAATAATCTTGCTGTAATACTAATAGTAATAATAATAATAATAATAATAATAAACTTTATTTATATAGCACCTTTCATGACATAAATGCAGCTCAAAGTGCTTTACAGAGAAAGAAAGACAAAAAAATAATAACACAACAGCGCAAAAACAAAAACATTAGAGCAATGGCAAGAAATAATGGCTACAAATAAAAGGCAGTGAGTGGGTCAAGCAAAACAAGTAAAACAATAGAGCAATGGCAAAATACAGTGGCAAGAAATATAGGCTAAAAATAAAAGGCAGTGGGTCAGGCAAAACAAAGACAGGGGTAACAACACAGATATTCAGAAGAAACAGAATCAACTAAAAGCAAGAGTGAAGAAATGAGTCTTGAGCTGTGCTTTAAAACTGTCTACAGAGGGTGCCTTATTCCAGGCCGTCGGCCCGTAGAAACACCGTATTTTTCTATGACATTTCAGGCACTTCAAGTAGGCCTGCACTAGAAGACCTGAGGGGACGGTTTGGGACATATCTGGGGAGGAGGTCATAGAGGTAGGAGGGTGCCAGACCTGTAGCCTATCCTATATTAAAATTTCCTAGTATCAGTAGTATAATCAAATTTCCCCAATTCTCATTGCCCATTAAAGGAGCAGAATAAACCCAAAACACACAGCTTGACTTGACACCTTGACTCACAAGTTGATTTGCTCCTTCCTCTTTGAGCTCCTGGAAATGAAATGAATCGATTTCATTCTTAGCCCTATGGCCACTCCCCTCTCTCTGGGCTTTACGGCAGATCAGGTGGTTTTCTGTAAATGACTCTCTAGACACAAGTCAAAGTGAAAGTATGCAGCTGTGTGCCTTGTTATTATGACATTCAGTGCTGATTACACAACATCTGCTTTACAGAAGATCAGGCCATTTCCAATAAATTACTCTTGACACAACAAAAAGTTAAATGAAGCTGTTACTAACACAATGTAGGCTACACAAAGTATAGGCTAGATAGGCTACTCCGGGTCAAATATTACTCCTATCCAAGTATAAGTACTGGAGTACTTGCTTTGAAAAATATTTAGGTATTCAAAAGTAATAGTTTTAGTATGAATTGCTGTATCGATAATGTGTGTGTGTGTGTGTGTGTGTGTGTGTGTGTGTGTGTGTGTGTGTGTGTGTGTGTGTGCCTGCGTGCGTGCGTGCGTGCGTGCGCGCGCTCGTGTTTGTGCGTGCATGATTGCCTAGGGGTGGTAACACCCATCCTTAAGTGCAGATCATCAGGCCATTTCTCAGAAAAGATTCCCGACACAATTGAAAGTGAAAGTATGCAGGGAGTAAGCAGTAAGCAGGAAAGTATGCAACATATCAGATATGTTAGTAGAGTCTAACAATCTCCCTCTCTCTCCCCCTCTCTCTCTATCTCTCTCTCTCTCTCTCTCTCTCTCTCTCTCACTCTCTCTAATCAGTTCAACCATGTCACAATAACAGCTCACATATGTATGTGTCAAAACCACTTCCACTTTGATTGAAGTCTGTCTGACATCAATACATATGACCTGTCTTTTTCTAGCCTTGTGCTTTTGTTTGTAGAATCCCAGAGCAAAACTTGGTCTATACTGCATGTATTAATGCACCTGCTTCATACAATTGTGTGTATGCCCTGCCTTGGGACAGGTAACACAGGGCCTCCATAGTCATCATGTACTGTAGGTAGGATTCTTTACACTTTACTTATTGGCAATATTCTGATTGATGGGGTCCTGAAAGAACTGTTTGTTGGTGGAGGCAAATGAAATATGAAGAATGATTCAAAACAATCAACCAAATCATAAACTGTAGAACTAGTTGTAGTTACTGCAGACAGACTGCCTATGACTGAATTATATTGATATTGATATTATAATGATATTACTTAATGTCCATTTCCTCAAGTTCAGAAAAAACAAATAACGCACATCCTCCGTTCTTTTGGTGCTGAGCTTTAACTGTAAAAACAGTAATAATGAGAAAAAGATAGGGCTCGCAACTCACTTTTGTGCTCCAGGTTTTATTCAAACAAAACAGCTCATGACACGACGTTTCGACCCTTTCGGTCTTTTTCAAGTATAAACAAGAAAGCAGGAAATTACCTCTTTGTATACAGAAATTAATGATTTTGGTTACCAGCCCCACCTGGTGATCGGGGGCGGTACCAAGACTTAATAAACATTTTATCAAAAGACAACAATTCATCTTCAACATTTTCTTTCTTGATTTTTTACAACGGTTTTTTAGAAAAATACTTTATGCTTGAATGACAGTGATTAGGCCAGCACTTTATAAATAAAAAATCACACCTGTGTGAAGGTAGCGGCGCCTTTGATACATTTTGTCTGATTGGTCAGGACCTTGACAGGCATGACCAATCAGAACCTTGACGGGCCTGACCAATCAGAACCTTGACGGGCCTGACCAATCAGAACGTTGACGGACCTGACCAATCAGAACCTCGACGGGCCTGACCAATCAGAACGTTGACGGACCTGACCAATCAGAACCTCACAGCGCGGGGTTGGGGGGGTGCAAATTCCGAACCTCACTTATAGGGGCGGTTGCACCGCCCAAAAATGACACCCATTGTGAAGTGGGCGGTGTGGTCATCACAGTGTTCATCACAGACCCATGACTCACTTAAAATACATGTGTCAGCCAATAGAGCCAATCACAGTGCAGCTAGTGGTCATCACAGTGATGGAAGCTCACTTAAAGAAAACTATAGATTTGCATTGAATGTGTAGGGGTTAGGGGTGTACAATGGGTGGCCAATCATAGTGCAGGGTTAGGGGGGTACAATGGGTGGCCAATCAGAGTGCAGCAAATGTCAATGTCCCAACCTCACATATAGGGGAGGCTACACCGCCCAAAAATATGTGTTAAATTGAACGTAAATAAAAATTTTGCTTATCCTTTTATAATGGATGATTTACTCTTCGAGCAAGTGGGCAAGACCTGTGGGCAAGTAGAACATGACCTGTACTTTTGCCTCAGAGACCTTAGTGTTAACCCCTGATTTTTATATATATATATAAACCGCTCACAAAATGTAAGGAAACTTGAATTTGGGCCATTTTATCTCCCCTTTACTAATACCAATCAGTAAAGTGCTATATATCATTTTTATCGGTGATTAGTCACCTTTACAACGAGGTACAGCTTGTAAGCATCGGGCATTCATGGAATGAGCAACACAGGCAAACGTGTGGGTAGCGCCGAGCAAAAATGTGCCAAAATCACCCAATATGCTTTTGCTGGTAATGGCTCTTGTTTTGAGCAACCTGCCAGCACACACCTGCTGAGAGGTGGGTTCTGCAACTTTGCGTTCTGCAACATGGGTTCTGCAACTTTGTTGAGTTTGTGTATGCTCCAAGCAGCAACACTGCCCCATAGAAAGATGCCACGTTTGTCCCTTCAGGATAAGGCCCGTGCAATATGGCAAGTGAAGCTGGTGTTCCGTTACGCAGATTACGCATTATTTGATGTCAGCCCTGGTACCATTTGCAGGCAGGTGTGTGCTAGTCAAAGGTGTGTGACTGGCACCTGAGCATGGGCCCTGCAACTTTGACATCTGTCTTTGGTACCGTTGTGCAAATCTTGCCTGTAAATCTATGGTTCCTCAGTGAAGCAAGGGGTCTGGGTTGTTGTCTTCCTTGTTGACTTCACCAGTCTCACAGAACTTAGTCCTAAGTTTGGAAATGGTACCAGGGCTAACACCAAATAATGCTGTCACTCTGCATAACGGAACACCAGCTTCACTTGCCCTGTTGCACGGGCCTTATCCTGACAAAAGTGGCATCTTTCCATGGGGGCAGTGTTGCTGCTTGGAGCATACACAAACTCAACAAAGTTGCACAACCCATGTTTCAGGTGCCAGTCACTCACCTGTGAGGCAGTCACACACCTGTGACTGGCACACACCTGAAGCCCATTGAATGTCATGAATGTCACGACATTGAATGTCAGCAGAAAAGTCTGATAGGCCATTTTGGCACATTTTTGCTCGGCGCTACCCACACGTTTGCCTGTGTTGCTCATTCCATGAATGCCCGATGCTTACAAGCTGTACCTCGTTGTAAAGGTGACTAATCACCGATAAAAATGATATATAGCACTTTACTGATTGGTATTAGTAAAGGGGAGATAAAATGGCCCAAATTCAAGTTTCCTTACATTTTGTGAGCGGTTTATATATATATATATATATATATATATATATATATATATATATATATATATATATATATATATATATATATATATATATATATATATACACACTGTCTCCTGAGTTTTGGTACGAATGATGAGCGACCCCCCCCCCCCCCCCCTCCACCGTGAACATTTTATGAACTGTCAGCAGGTCCAGGGTAACAGAAAGGTTGGGAACCCCTGCTATAGGCCACCGCATGTAAAAAAAATATTCAGAGTAGAGCATGAATTCAAACATGAAACATTTTGCCGTCCTCGTCACCAGCTGGACCTTCAGATGTGCAGAATCTGCTGCGACTAAACTCCAGAATGCTTCGTCTCTTATAAACCAGGACACTGAGGATGATGATGATGCTGAGGGTGATGATAAGACCACCCCACCAGGGAAACCGTCCAGCTGTAGAGAAATCTACAGAGATAGAATGACAGATGAAGAGGAGAGAAGAGAGAAGTGAAAGATGAAGAACAGAAGTTCAGTCATCCATCCTCCTTACAGCTCCATGATCAACTGTTTACAACTCAATAATCAATAGCTTTTATAGATCAGTGATTTTTTAACACTCAATGATACGATACACAAGTATACAGTTACGCAAACACACACACGCACGCACGCGCACGCACACGCACGCGCACACGCACACACACTCGGTTCAGTTTGATACAAAATTTTCATGGTTAAGTACATTTTAGCAAGTTGCTCTGGATAAGAGCTTCTACTAATCCTTATGTTGTAAATTGAGTTGAATTAACCCTTTAAGACCGGGAATGCATCTGTGTCATTGTAAGATTTCTTTGGCTATAGACTCCGGGCATAGCGACGTAACATGGTCGCCACGCCCTTAAATCGTGCCACTTCCGCCGCCATCTTGAGGGAGTAGATTGACAGCTGCCACAAGTGTAGAGTAGTGTAGTGTAGTCTGTAGTCCTGTGTTTGTTGTCCAGCAAGTAGACGGTGTACATTATTATCTATCTCTAACTTGTCTGTTGCTCTAATTTAGCAATGGTACGACAGTGCTGCATTATCGGATGCAATGCCAAGGTTTCAGACGTTAAATTAAAAAAGTTAAATTGCACACATTTCCAACCTGGAGGAAAAGCTGTTGGAGATCAGATGTCGGAGATATCAAAGAAACGGCTTGGCATGGGTATCTTAAATACAAATGGGTATCTTACATACAATGAGATTGAGCTAACAGCTAAATTGTGTTTCTCTATGTGTCCAGTCTGAGAAACGTAGTCTAACGTGGGTCTAACGTGGGTGGCTCACGGTCACGGTGGCTGAGTAAACAGCTGTCTGTCTGTCAGCAAGTGTTCAGACGTCGGAGATATCAAATAAATGTAGTATGGCTTGGGTGTCAGCTGACGAAATAACATAACCTTCAACAACATTCCCAAACACATATAAGCTCAAACGAGCATGACAGCACACAATCAAACATAAAATATAAACATCTGTTGGAGGCGAGGTTAGGATCAGCATCAGCGTTGCCATGTCGGCTTATTATAAGCGACTTTGGGCTTCTTTTTATGTGAAGTTGCTTGTAAAATTAGTAGTTTTGTGGCTTATTTATAAAGTGTACTTGCTTATTTAGGCTTATTTAGGTGCTTGCTTATTTAGGCTTTTTTTTTAAAACAAAAAAAATTAAACCAGTGGTTCTCAAATCTTTTCATGAAAATGTTTTGTGCCAGGGAGCATTTGTGTTGTTAGAATGTTTTAAAAAATATTCCAAATGTTCTTTATTTTATTGCAAGAGTTTTTTTAAATAACCTATGTACAAGCTCACGTGAGCTTGTAGATCGGCTATTTTCAAGTAGTCGATGTATCTAAGCCACTTCTTTTGGGCTTGTTTTCATAGACCTGGTTGCTTATTTCTCTCGCAAAATATGGCAACACTGATCGCAGGTAGCGTGCCTTTGCGTCTGCATTCAGCTTCTCTCTGTATGGTAACTCTCTGTCACGCATTGCCAGGTCCATCTTCTGTCCTTTACCAATAAATTCGCTGTAGTTCAGGACACGTCGTGACTCGTGGGTAACTGTCAATGTTGTTGATACTAGCTGTTGTTATGGAGCTCCCTTAATATGGCCACCGTAACTACTTCAGCCTAAGCTTGGCCACGCCTTTTGCCCGGAGTCTATACAAAAATAGCAGATATACAAGCTCATAGCGCGGCACCGAGTGCCGCGCTATGAGCTTGTAGATCTGCTATTTTTTTTTTAAATCGTGAAAATGTGTGCAAATCTTTAGTTTGAATATATATATACTTTTTTAAAGCGAAAGTTTTTAACTCAAATCTTTGCTTCTAGGGATTTTACAAATGTCTTCTAAATCCTAACAGGTTTTTTTTCCTAAAGTCTTTTTTGTATTTATTTTTTTTACTTATGTTACAATATTATCAATGGTTTTCAAACCTTTTTTCATGTCAAGGACCCGCAAAATAATATGTATTTGTCCGCGGACCCCCTCCCATCTAAAAATATTTTGTTCCAGGGACCCCCAGAAGCAAAGATGTGAGTTAAAACATCATATAAAAGATTTGCACAAAATGTCATGATTTTTCTAAAAATAGCAGATCTACAAGCTCATAGCGCGGCACTTGGTGCCGTGCTATGAGCTTGTATATCTACTATTTTTGAATAGCCAAAGAAATCTTAAAATGACACACATGCGTTCCCTTCCCGGCCTAAAAGGCTTAAAGAAAGACAGCATGGTTACTTACCTTCTGCAGAACCACGGTGTGAGTCCAGCTTACCTGAATTAACAAGAAATACCAGTTTTAAACCAACACTGATATATACAACAAACACATTTATTTCCTGCATTCTTGAGACAACCTCTTTGTTTATTTGATTTAAGGTGACAAGATTCATCCCATGCATGCAAGAGTGAGTGAGTGAGTGAGTGAGTGAGTGAGTGAGTGAGTGAGTGAGTGAGTGAGAGAGAGAGACAAGGGCGTATCGTCATAGAGGCCAATGGGGCCATGGCCCGGTCTGGAAAACTCTGCTCCCCCACTGCCCCCAGGGGGAAAAAAAACAAAAAATCTACATAACAACATTAGCACGCCTTTGTTTTCAAATCGGGCTCATTTGCATTCGGCCGGATAGTTAATGGGTGGCCATTAAAAAACGGTTTCCCCGTCAAACCGGTTCTCTTGCCAGGTAAACAGTTGTTTTATTAGTTTTATTGTGTTTTATTCACGTCTCTCTCTTGCATTAACGCTGATGGTAATTCTCAATAGACTGTCACTTATCAGCCGTCGTTGCGCGAGCCCCCCCCCCCCCCCCGGTTTGGCGGGCGGTTTAAGAATCTGGCCCGGTCCACGTTAGAACCCACCATACGCTAGTGGAGAGAGAGAGGTTAATTAAATCCTTCATAATGTATGATCTACAATAGGTAGCAGGAGTTAATTTAATTCATACTATTTCATATATAATAGGTAACAGTGGGTCAGTTAATTAGTGGTTAATTGTAGATTAACCCATTTAGACCTGGAACACCTATAAGTTGTTATACCTTTCAAGCTGGAAACACCTCTGTGTGTAAATGTTGCTATATATAGGCCTATACAACTTCATTTTTAAAATGTTTTTAAAGGTTTTCAGAAAAACACTAAATGAAATAACAAGAACAGCAGGTTACCTACCTTCTGGATAACCACAGTCTGGAATTAACAAGAAATACCAGAATTAAACAACGAACACTGATAAACACAACAAACAAATAACTTTTTTTGCATTATTTTCTCCTTTGTCTTAATATGACAAGATTCAATCTCACATTTCTCCCCCACAACCCCCCCAACGTTTCTGTTTTTCTCTATATCTTTTCTCCTGATTTAGTCATTATGTCAATTCCCAAATCCACTGCTGCAATAGCCTGACTAGGTTCTGTGGAGGATAAATCAGTTTAATTCATTTTGTTACAGAGTAGTGTGAGCGAGATCAATGTTGTGCATTTAATTTTACATAACTTTTGATCTAGAATAGGTAGCAGTGCCCACTGTTCCTAATAGTTAGGATTGGGTCAATGTATTGTCGAGGAAATATCCCAGGTATTAAAAATGATGTGGCCAATATAATTGTGTGTGTGTGTGTGTGTGTGTGTGTGTGTGTGTGTGTGTGTGTGTGTGTGTGTGTGTGTGTGTGTGTGTGTGTGTGTGTGTGTGTGTGTGTGTGTGTGTGTGTGTGTGTGTGTGTGTGTGTGTGTGTGTGTGTGTGTGTGTGTGTGTTTCATAGTTTTAAAGCATATCTGTGGCCATAGTGGAGACATAGATAACAATAGATGTGAAAAAGAAAAGCATGATTACATCGGCAGGTACTAACCAATTTCAACCAACAATATGATGACTGGGTTCTGTCTAATCAGTCTTACACGTGGAGCTGATTATGCCAGAGCCAATGGCTCTGCATTATGCTAGACACTAGAGGGGCCGGGCAGTGCTACTCTGTTGAATCTCAACAAAGACTTACCAACAATCAGTTGAACAATCAGTTGAACAGTGAATTCTTTCTGACATTCAGGAATTAAGCATGTGTAGTTTCCTTCATCAGATGATGTCACTCTGGAGAGTTTGAGGGACACGTTGCCTTTCTTCACTTCATCCATGATGAGAGATGTTCTTCCCTCATAGGAAGGATTCTTAGTGTCAACTAATTCTAACCCGTTCCTCTGGAAATGCACGTATTGATCGCGTGGTAGGCCTGGTCTGGACCACTCTACAGCCATGTCAGTGACATCAATGGTAGGATCAACCTCACATGGTAGAACAGCATCACCTCCAGCACATGTTTTCACTTGTAGACAATTCCCTGATAAGATAAGATAAGATTTGCTTGACTTTTATCCACCTGTTTCTTGGCTGTGTTTTCCACTTCCTGTCGGATTTCATTGGATATCATTAGTCATCTGACCGGTTTCATTGGATTTCATTGGATCAAAAGACAGGAAGTGGAACACAGTGAAAAGCCTAGGAAACAGGTGGATAGACTTTATTGATCCCCGGAGGGATATTCAGGTAGCCTGGTAAACCCCCCTCCCTCTGTGAAACAAAATGTGTGTCGCAAGCTTCTTCCATTTGACAGGAGTCAGGTTAATATTCAGGTGTCATAGCAGCAATGGCAGTAAGAATATAGAGGAGAGAGTAAAAGTCAAGAACCAAACCTTATTAAATGAAATTAAATGAAATTAAATGAAATTAAATGAAATTAAATGAAATTAAATTGTAAGATGTGTGGATAAGTGGAACAATTCGAATTTTCTGAGAAATTAAAGGGATATTTCATTTTAAAACATGTTTGTTTTTTGTTTTTTTAACGTCCACTCAGGCTTTTGTAAGCACCCCAGACAGTTTTTAAGTTGCTTGATTCAGTATTTAGTTGTTTGATATTAATTTTATCAGACATGCCCCCTTCCTACAGTATACAAACCCATTGTAAGTTCAAACTGCATTTTAACCATGATACTGTAGATTCATCAAAAACACCCGTCCTTGGTTCTGGTGACTCATACTGCCATCCTAATAGGTGAGGGGGCCATGTTTTTTCAATTGCTTTTTTCATTTATTTTGTATAAATTAAATACAATAAAATAAATACAATAAAATGAATGGGGAAAAAAAAGAATGATGAATGAATGATTAATCTATCATGGTTAAAATGGAGTTTGAAGTTACAATGGGTTTGTATAGGAAGGGGGCGTGTCTGATAAAATGAATATCAAATATCTAAATACTGAATCAAGCAACTTAAAGGGATATTTCACTTTCAAATAAACTTTGGGTCATTTTATCGTCTACTCAGGCTTTTGTCAGCCCCCCAGACAATTTTTAAGTTGCTTGATCCACTATTTAGATATTTGATATACATTTTGTTAGACACGCCCCCTTCCTATACAAACCCATTGTAACTTCAAACTCAATTTTTAACATGTTAGATTCATCAAAAACACCTGTCCTTGGTTCTGGTGACTCACCCTGCCCTCCTAATACATGTTTTTTCTATTACTTTTTTCATTTATTTTATTTAATTTTTTGATTGTATTTAATTTTTTTCATTTTCCAAAACAAATATTAAAAATAAATGAAAAAAGTTATCGGAAAAACACGGCCCCCTCACGTATTAGGAGGGCAGTATGAGTCACCAGAACCAAGGACGGGTGTTTTTGATGAATCTACACTGTAGATTCATCAAAAACACCCGTCCTTGGTTCTGGTTCTGGTACAGTATCATGGTTAAAATGCAGTTTGAAGTTATAATGGGTTTGTATAGGAAGGGGTCTTACAAAATGTATATCAAATATCTAATTACTGAATCAAGCAACTTAAAAACTGTCTGGGGGGCTGACAAAAGCCTGAGTAGACGATAAAATTACCCAAAGTTTTTTTGAATGTGAAATATCTCTTTAAAAACTGTTTGGGGTCCTCACAAAAGCCTGAGTGGACTTTAAAATGACCCCAAACATGTTTGAAAGTCAAATGTCCCTTTAATTAATTATTGTGACATATTTCATTTGAATAATATTGTCATTTATTGGTAAAGATTTAGCTCAGAATAATTGAATGCAGCCAATAGCCAATGGCCGCGTTTCCCAAAAAGCTTCGTAGAGATGCTTCGTAGAGATGCTGCGCAGGTCCTACGACGGGTCTAACGTGTGTCGTCACAGGCTGCACAGTACCATAGCAGGCACGTAGATTTCAGGTCATGCGTGGCCTACACAGCTGGGGCTCGGCCAAACCTACGCTCTACCCTCATTAGTAGCAGGTGGTTGTGCCCGTGCGTGCCATCTAAACTGGCTACGTGTGTGGTAAAACTACATTCGGGCAACAGCATGCACGCAGCCTACTCCCCGCCTACTCCTGGGAGAGGCATAGCCATGAGTGCTGTCCTACGCAGCAGTTTGTTACGAGCGCCCTGGGGCGCTCGTAGCAAAATAGTTCTATGAAAAACTAGTTCACACACACACACACACACACACACACACACACATTTTATATATATATAGTTTACAAATCGTACTCTCACGGATGATCCGATCATCTAATAAAAATATTAAGCATATGCCAAGTTAACTAAAGGTATATAAATGATGCTGAGCTAAACATGTTTCCTTAATTTCGAAGTTTTATAGTTAAACGTTATGATGAAAGTCCCCAGTTCCTCTCACGAAGTGACAGCTGTTGCGCTCGCCAATTAATGTAATAAGGGCTACACCAGTTTTCAATTTCATAAACAGTAGGTTAATTGCAGTGTAATTTACCTCCAGTGTAGCTGAGCAGATACAAAATTGATATTAGAAGGAGACTTGAGAAATGTCTCTGATTGTACGTCATGATGAACATCCTCATATCTAAAGAAAGAAAGAAAGAAAGAAAGAAGTTTAGTTCCCATGTATCAATATGAGTTATAACTATGATCACAGAGAATCGGAGGTGGACAGTAACAGAGTAATTTTACTTGAGTACTGTACTTAAGTACATATTCTGAGGATCTGTACTTTACTTGAGTATTAGATTTCTTTGATACTTATTACTCTTACTCGAGTACATTTTCAAGACAAATATTTTACTTTTACTCGAGTAAATTTCAAGGAAGGCTGAAAAGTACAAGTTACTTTTAGGTTAGCTGGTTGTTGTTTTTTCCTCCTAAAATGCAATTGGCCACACGTTGTATTCGTCAAAGAAGGAACCCTATCCAATGTTCCCTGTAGCGTGCGCCTACGCGCACACGGCCGAATGATGAAAAAAGTCCCAGCTGAACAACCACTCAGTCTGTGTCAGTGCAGCCAGGACGAGGGGGAGGGTGTGTGGGGTGTGTGTGTGTGTGCACATTACACAGTGCATATTATCGACCTATGATGACATGTCAATGTTGTCAGTTTCTGGGAAGTCGGAGGTCAAGAATTTCCACAGAAAAGGGAGTTAGAATCTCAAGAAGGAGAAGTGTACCGGATTGCCTGATGGAGTCATCATTATTAGGAAATGTGGCCATATAATTGCATGTGTCTGTGTAGTCCATGGACCACTGGTTGAGAAACGGTTACATGTCGCCTTTCCGACATGTCGCCTTTCCGACGTTAACAAACCCTATACCTAACCCTAACCCTAACCTAACCGCACACGGAAGCCACTAGTCGGTAGTGAGATGTCGGAATGGAAGGCGGTTACCTGAGAAACAGTGGGATGTATCATGGAATGCATGCATACAGTAGCAAGTGTTAGCAAAGCACTAATCTTAGCTCTAATCTCACCCAACACAACAGTGGTCCCCAGGTTGATTCTTAATCAGGGCGGTGGTCCCTGGTTCACAATCAGTTGAAAACCCCTGCTTTAGAGAGTTTAAAACTATAAATATCACTGGAGTTTAGGCTAGCACTAGTATTTAGCACATAGCAGTGACATATGGTACTTTTTTGGCTTGAATATTCTTGAAAGGCAAAGAGTGACATGCATTGTTTTTTGCCTTGAAAACAATGCATGCGCCTTGAATGGGGAAAGGTTTTATTTTTATTTTATTAGGACTGGGACCCATTCAAATGACCAGTCCTGGGTCCTGACACCCACTAGCATGGAGACATTGAAAACCTAACATCACTGCTACTGCTTAGATGAGGAGTTATTTTGTTGCATTGGCATTGCTGAGGTTTTAGACATATGTTAGTTTGTTTAAGACAGTATATTTAAATTTAATATTTTGTGGTTATTTTGTTATTTTGTGACGCACACCTATATGAATTTAGATTACTCATTTTGAACCATTAATGCTGCACTAATTTGACTTGATTTTAAAAAGCCATATAAAAAATGTTATTGATGTGATGTGAAATTCATTGATGTGAAGGCGTGTGGTGTTACATTTAATATCTGGGAAGCCTAGGTCAGGTAATCAGCCTGTGGCCAGTCAACCCGTGTCCACATGAGCAGTAGGCTGCTCCCATAAGATTGCATTGGGAAAATATATCAGCCCACAGGGCACAGGCTGATTTAAAAAAAGCAATTTAAACGCTGGTGTCGTCACCTGCCAGCACCCGATGGCTCTCGGAGATCAGCTGCGGAGAGGTTCCGATTGGAGCTATTCAGGGGTTGGACTTAAGACACTCTGAATTGAAACACCAATGTTTGCATTAAAGACTACAGGCGACAAGAGAGTCATACTGGAGCGACAGAGTTAAGTAGCAAGCGGGGGAAGCAGCCAGAGCAGCTCCGCCTCCACCGAAAAGAGCTTAACTTCAAATATGCATTACACCATTGGTTTGGGAAATATGTTTCATCTCTTCCATATAGAGAGAGAGTCCGAGAGAGAGCTTGCACAAAACACATCATTTCACCCACTCTTTTACAGTTTACTCCATAAACTGTGTGTGACACCAAGTTGAAGTTGAAATATATATATAATCAGTGTTGGGTAACATGCGTTAGTAACGTAATAATACCGAATTGCGGTAACGGGTAATATAACGCATAACTACAAGGAGAAGCTGTAATATATTATTAAAATGACACTACGTTACCATGTTACTTTGTGCGTTACCCACCAAACTAAGTGAAGGTGTTTTTTTATCCACCCACAAAGCCGCAGCATCTAGCCCAGTAAAGGTATTAAATTGATTGTCAGTGGCTGGCAGCGCAGTGTGCACATCTAACCACAAAAACCCGACGCTTATTTTGTCTTGATCATTAGCAATGCATTTGACAAAATACAGCGAAATCCCCAAATTCTTAATATCCAGTACAGTAAGCAATACTGCAAACAAATTCAAAGTTATATGCTATCAATATCACCCAAAAGTAGAGAGAATCTGTGATCTCACCTCACAAACAAATGGACAAGAAATAATCCTTTTGTAAACAACATCCATGTTCTGTTCCAACAATGATCTAAATGGAAAATGTATTTCAGCAGCTAGAATGTGACAGTTTGACATAGTTTGAGACGTTTTTTCTGCACAGGGCAATCCTCGTTTAAGTTCATTGCCTTCACCTGTTCTGCTGTGCGCAACAGGGCATATCTCCGCCAGGCCAGGTTTACCTACCCAGGCCATGAAATTCATAGGCAGTCATATTAGCCAATTAGAATTAAATCTGCTAAAACTGACTCATATACTGATACAGAACCATAGGCTATATATTGTCACTGTCGGATGGAAACCTTGTATGTTCTTTTTTATTATTATTATTATTATTTTAAAACAATTTAAAATTGTGAAAATAGCCAATTTGCAAGCTATAATTACTAATAATTAAGATATATTATATTTTAAATAGTGAAAAATCAACTTAAGTCATTATTAGTGCAAGTTAATTTCATTTGAATGAAAATAACTTACATAAAATCTCTAATCTGTGAATCTAATGTGATTCATGTGACCCCAACTTCAGTCAGTGAAGATCAGGGCTGAAAGTGACATATATTGAGACCAGAATAACTTTGTACAAATATTGGTAATTTGCCAACACATTATTTTGTGAAATAAATGGGTTATATTTCACAGATAGTTATTCTTGTACTATATTAAAATAAAATCATCCATAACCTTACATTTCAGCCATTTGAAAATAGCAGATCTGCAAGCACTTTCATTTGCATTCTATGCTGCTCATGCAGTCCTTGTTCTGTGGACTCATAAAAAAAAAGGTATAGAAAGAGGCTTGTGTCTTGTCATGTCATTATAGGCTACATTATAGAAGGTAATGTCTATTTATAAATTGATTAATTTAACTAAATAAATTGATTCATTAATGTAATTTATAATCCTATCTTATAATTTAAATGTTTGCCCATCTCTGTGTCCCAAAAATAATTTGTGGGCTAATAATAATAATACAAAATCTAGATTATTTAATTGTTCAATTTTAGCTTTTTTCTTTTAAGTAACTAAAAAGTAATATGTAATATTAATATATTACTGTTGCTCAGAAAGTAATATGTAGCGAAATGTATTACTTTAAAAGGAAGGTAATAAGTCATAGTAATATATTACTAAAATAAAGTAACTTGCCCAACACTGTATAAAATAGCCTATTATACATACCTTCCTTGTGACCAAAGACCATTCGAGAATTCAGTGAATCAGAGAGAGAGAGAGAGAGAATATATCCACTGGAACTAGCCTACTTACTTACCTTCACTTTCACACATTGCATCATCAGGCTAACCACACAGAGTGAGTCATCATGATTATAGGAAACTAGACCATACCCTTTTGCGCAGGCGGAAGTTGTGGGATTATTGCACGTCCTGTCCCACACACCCACACACGTGCCTGACACACACATCAGATGCATGGAGCTGATTGGTTCCAGCCTTGGGAGAGGGAACAAAAGGCTGGTTTTCCACAGGCCTTTGGGCTCTCCTCTCTCCACTTCTAGCAAGACAGTAGAATGTTTGTTAGAAGTTTCCGTATTTTTAGCAGCCTGGGTTCGTAGGGGTGGGAAGTCGTTATGTTGATCTAGATGTCCCCTGTGTTTTTATTGGGTGTAATGTATTGTTCTTTGGTTCCTTTTGATTTGATAGATTAGTTTAGGTTTATGTTTAGTTCCTTTTGCTTTGACTGTAAACCCACTCTGAAGTCACGGAATTTTTAATAAAACCCCTAAAAAGGCTGTAAATCCTTTTTGCTGGTGGTTCCTGAGAGCTGGAAAGGGGGGAGTCCCACTTTTTTTGTGGTTCCCCCTAGGCCGGGGAGTAACACATAAAAAGTATTTGTTTTCCTCTGGTATAGAACAGAATCTTCTGGTTTCTTGGTAATGTACATCATAGGTGCCTAACTTTGATCAGGTGGCAGGTGGGGGAACCCCACATATTTACAAAGTGAAACACAGTGATGTGTCCATTTTATTTGACATGATTAACCCCTTGAGATGTACCATCTCGTTTTCAAGGGGGTTCACAAATTACAAAATGCAGAATTCATACATTTAGACAGTTGACAAAAACAAAACAAAACATAACAACTACTACAACAGAAGCAGCAATACAGGCTGATGGAGCTGTTTTTTCCTTATCACCCACACAAAGTACCAGACACTTTCATAAAAGGCGACAAAGAAAAACCAGACTCAGAACACAGGCAGCCATTGGATGTAGTGAAATATATTCAGACAATTCAGACAGAGAGACTAGTAAGGTTACAGTATCACAGGTATGGAAGGCATCATCGGTCGTGTCTCTCTCACGTTGAACAGAGAAAGCACTGGACTTTAACAGCGTTTAACAGGCGGAGCGCGGAGGTTGGAGGAGTTTTGAAGGGGGTTATTTATGTTTATTTTGGCCGTGGATCTGTTTCCTAAGCAGCATTTATTTTTTGATTTTTTGGATTAACTGAACTATTAGCTGTGGGTATTTTCGTGCTTGGAAGTGGATCTGAACTATGAATTGAGGAATGAATAAGGTATTTTCTGATTTAAACAATGACTGTGTGTTATTTTCTTTAATGTGAATTGTATTGAAATTTGTTGAATTGGGTCTTTTCCTCTTTGTGACTGTGTGGTGTGTAATTTATGGGTTCATGTTGTGTGGTACATGCAGGTTGCATGGCGTTTCCAAATGTGTATCCTTTTGGTGGGTCGTTCACTCTAAAAAATTGTCGGTTGAAAAGCCGGCTGGCACCCCAAACAAGTGAACGTAAAAGGGTAATCCGCTACATATTGTAGGCTATTTAACAAGCATAGTTATTGTTATAATTATCGGCAGCATGTGGTTGCCAAAACTTGATTACAAAAAATACAGTCAACACATAAGACATTGTTTGGCATAGATTTTACAATCAACAACTGCTAATATGGCAAATTACAAAGGCAATACAAAATATACCACATGGCACTGTGTGAAAAACAGAATGAATAGATTGAGCTTATCCAAAAAATCTCTCAACAAAATACTCACAAAGCAGTGCTGACACCTTGATAAAAAAAACAAACAGCATGTGTCCATTGTACATGAAGGAGAAGCCATGGTGAAATGAACAAACATTGTGCCACTTGCCCTGTTTTGATCAAGAGTAATGTCACTCCAGACTTGACCAAAGAAAGGTTCTTAAACGAACAGGATGATGAAGAAATTGTAACTTCTAATTGAGGACTCTAGTTGTCTATCAGGTGTTCACAAGGACTGGCACGATGCTCTCTACAGACAGCATAGCAATAGTCAGATTGAGTGCATTAAAGGACAACTTTGTTTTTTTACAACCAAGGTTTATATTTTAGCTTTTAATTAAGGTAAATAAAAGATGAGTGTTATTTTTTTTTCATTCACTGCTTTCTATAGTTTTAGCAATTTTCACAATCTTTTTTTACAGTGGGCGGGGGCATTCTGTCCGGTGGCTAAATATGTATTTTTTTACGCAATAAAAAAGGTCCTGTGGTCTTTGATGGTCAGATGTGAGTTATTGGGGGCTAGAAGAGCTACTGTAAATAATAATTAAAAAAACGCTGGGTTATTGTGTAAAAAAAGACATATTTAGCCACCGGACAGAATGCCCCCGCCCACTGTAAAAAATATGGCGAAAATTGCTAAAACTATAGAAAGCAGTAAATTAAAAAAAAATAACACTCATCTTTTATTTACTTTAATTACAATCTAAAACATAAACCTTGGTTGTAAAAAAACAAAGTTGTCCTTTAAGCATGATGCTTACACAGAGATACATTCACAGCTTACCATTGTCAAGCTCATTGGAGCTAAAGCTGGAACATGAGCTCCAATGAACTATACTGTACATAGAAAAAGCAGGTATCTGTTGACTTGGAGCCTTAATATACAGATGCCTCCACTCAAGCAGATGAAACAATCATCACATGAATACAACACTGAGCAATTTATGAAATATAACATGAAACAGCCAATAATGCATGTTAATACTAAAGCACAAGAAGTTTTAATTTATCTATGAAAATTCAATGTCCAAGATTTGGTAGTTGCCACTGAGCTTTGGTCAGTGTTGTAGCAAACATGTTGATTTTCTTGATTTGCAATATAAATACACAGAGGTGCGTTTATAATCACTCAAGCAGAGATTAAACAAATGCTGGTGATTGTTTAGAAACACATAATTTTCTAACTGCCAGCTTAAAACTCTATCAAAAAAATAATCTGCAAAATATATTACATATTGATTTGTTTCCTTCTATGCATTTATGAAGCTGTTGGCTCGTACAGTGCATCTGAGGAAGATCAATACATTTGAGTTGTGCTTCCATCCACCCATCATTCCCACACTGGAACTACACACTGCTTACCCTTCATTAGTCTTGACAAGACTGGTGTCCAAGTCATTTAGTGCAGACTTGACTGAGGACAGGCGGCACAGTGTCTCATACAGATGTTCAGGAAACTGGAACTTTGAGCAGATGTTGTCATCTCAAGTTGTCCATCAGGTCTTCACTACGGACGGCATGATGATCTCTGCAGCCAGAAAACAGACAAAGAAAACATTAATAATATAACCATGAAACTGTGGTGGTTAAAGGCTCACCACAACTGCATCAATAAGACTGAAAACCTTATTAATGTAATGTGGTGGCCAAAAGGCAGCATGTATAAAAAGTATAGGTCCAAAGTCAACCCCTAAGGAATTCAACATAACCGTGTAACTGTATAATTTCTCAGGAAGGATGGATGGTCCGCACAGATTTGGATCATTACCCTGAAATTCAGATTGGTATTATCCAGTAATGTATTTGGTGCCATGGAGAAAAAGGAACACTAGATATCATGTATTGTATGTCAGTGTCTCAGGAGGTAGAGAAGCTGTCTGTCTGGGGATTGGAAGGTCAACAGTTTGATTCTCCGCTCCTCCAGGCTTTATGTTGCCTGTTTTATTGGATCTTGTTTAGTCCATACACTTTTTGTATTAGCTCGTGCTCATTTGACTTTGCTATTTTGTCTCATCTGTTTAAGAAAGTAGGTAGCTGATATATAGCACTTTTACCTTAGCGCTAGGTATACTCTTGGTTGCTTGTTTTTGCAGGAAATGCACTTAGGACTTCTGGTGATTAGTAGTTTTGTTCCCTACCTATGTTGAATGCACTTATTGTAAGTCGCTTTGGATAAAAGCGTCTGCTAAATGACTGTAATGTAGTGTCCCTGAGAAACACACTGAAACCACAACTGCTCCCCCATGTGGGCACTCTGAGCAGCACACTACTAGGTCAATGCTCACTAGAAATGTCCTTTACTGTCATGTTGGGTTCAGATATGCAGTTAATGGTGAGTTGAGGACAGTCAAACTGTTTTCTTACTTGTTATGAAACGTAAAGAGACCCGCTATACTGTGTGTAAGCTATAGAGAAAGGTAGGAGAGAGCAAGAAGAGAGATATGATGCTTTTGTACACTGTCTTTTGCACTTTGCCATGTGCTTACTGTTTTGTGTAAAGCACCTTTGCCTTGTTGTTGAAATGTCACTGTACTGCCATGGTTTATAAATAAAGGAAAATAATACAAAGAAAGAATACAGTAAGGCTTACTACTGTAATAATGTTTGTTTTTGTCGTGGCTGCGAACCACAGTACCATAGTAATATTACCGTGGTGCAGAATTGAGTTTCTAGCTGATCACATAGATATTATCACCTTGATGACTTAACTGAAACGTGAAATGTTTTTCAGATAATGTGTTAAACTAGTACAATTGTGTATGTATGGCCATGAACCAACAAGAAGCTTGTTAAACAGTAAAACCAGACACAGGGAATATTTCCAGTGTAATACAAGCATTAGAAACAATATGAGACACATTCTGCATGTCAGAATCAACAGATTACTAAATTAATAACTGGTTCTTGAGTAAGAATAAAGATTAGCCTACTTGAAATTCACTCCAGTAAAAGTTAACCTCACCCAGAAAAACATCACTTGTCTGGACAGCCATCATACCACACTGTGTCTGATGTAGTCAGACAGAATGCTCTCTATGTACGACTGATAAAAGGCCACTGGTAGTTTTTCCTGAACATTCAGAATGTGCAGATGGCACTGTCTTTTTAACTCGAGCCATGGTGTTCAGCAGGTTGTCAGAGATGAGGGTTTCCAAGGAATTTCAATCTGTGAATCCTTGATTTTCAACAACAACTTTACAGATCTATGTTTCACAGCAAAAGCTTGAAACAACTTGTGGTATTTTTACACCCTAGAGATCTAACACAGATCATGGAATGCTCTGTGGGAATAGAAAATATAATGAGTTGTGTAAAATATTCTCAACATCCCTGAAGGACTGAAGTGGGAATCAAGTGCTGAAATAGCAGCATTTTTTACACATTCTATTTTGGCAAAGTTTTGTCTGTGTTAGTCTGAATTTGTATTTCTATAGAACTGTTTGTTTTTCTTTTACAATACCCTATTGTATTTTACTTTATTTTATGTTGGTCCTTGGTCATGGAACGATCTGCAGACCAGACTTAAATTGGCTTCACTAGTTCCTCTCAGAAGTTTACCCTAACCCACAGAGTCAGTTTGCTTGCCAATAGTTCCAGGTGCCTGATGCAGTGCCCAGCCAGCCTCATCATTCTCTCTCTGACCTTGTCTGTGACCCGTGGTAGGTCCCCGTAGACTAGAGGACCACATTTCTGATGTGGTCCATCCATGTGACACCTAAAGTGTCATTCATAGCATTCTTGTGTAGACTCCATCCAGAGCCCTTTCCTGTTGTGCTGTGAGGGTTCATATCTCAGCCCCATACAGCAGTACTACTGACCCCACTGTATAGCTACGAACAGGATTCTGCAACCCATAAAAATGGGTCCCGACCCAGTGTTTGGGAAACAGTGTTGTAGACACCTCCCTGTAATCTCTAGACCTGCAGATAAGCCGTTGAGCTCGGTCACCAGGACTGCAGGACAAGGCTGCATGGTAACAGAAGACAAAAGCAGGGCATTTGCCATAAGGGCTCCACACTTGTGGAATTAACATCCATTTGTCCATATTTTTTATAAAATGGCTTTTTACTACGCTTTCCATGTCTGTGAACTTGCGACTGCAAAAAAGAAAAAGAAGAAGGAAAAAAGAAAGAAAGAAAAGAAAAGGCAACTTCGCAGCAGCAGAGGGCACACTTAGCACAGGATAGCAAAGTTGTTCCCCCCAAAAATTCATATCTTGAAAGGCAGCATTTTATGTTAATAGATTTAACCACCGGTACACTCCAATTAATTATGTACCATTTGAGTACATACAGTACCTGCATTCCATATTACCATATTACATCCGTATGTACTCAAATGTTAAATGTTTATAATGTGACAGTGAAACTGTCTGCCTTGAGTCCATATTAATAATTCATAATATGCAATATGTTTGATAATGTGAGTAATAAAGTACAGCTGTAAAAA
This sequence comes from Gymnoscopelus microlampas, assembly GCF_963454915.1. Taxonomy (NCBI): domain Eukaryota; kingdom Metazoa; phylum Chordata; class Actinopteri; order Myctophiformes; family Myctophidae; genus Gymnoscopelus; species Gymnoscopelus microlampas. Next base: position 51,228,497 of record NC_139946.1, on the reverse strand, counting down.
AAAAAAAAAAAAAAAAAGTCAGTATGGCCCCCTGGAAAATCATGCTGCCCACCCCTGTTTTAACATGAGAGACTGATGCATCAAGCTGATGAGGCAGTGGGAGCAGGTGTGTAGATGAACTGAGGCGTACATACAACAGTACAAAATGGGTGCTCTGATAAATAATGAGTTCAAAGTGAGTCATTATACCCTTATTTATTTATTTTTGATCATTTGGTTTAATTTGATGATACAGTCCACATTGTGAAAAGTCAAAAATCATTTAAGATACAAGATTAAATGTGGTACAAAGTAAATGAATACAGTAGCCTATACAGTATATCTGTATTTACTGACAAGAATAATGAATATGAAATCAATAGGATGTTGATTAACAGCTTTGACACAAAGATGATTTATTTACACAAACAATTGTGAAATATGTTGAATTGTTGTCGAGTTGTTTTCAATGTCATATAATAAAACTCTATTAAGTACATTATGCATTTACTTAAAGGACAACTTTAGTTTTTTACAACCAAGGTTTATGTTTTAGATTGTAATTAAAGTAAATAAAATATGAGTGTTAAAATGTTTAAATGTACTGCTTTCTATAGTTTTAGCAATTTTCGCGATCTTTTTTACAGTGGGCGGGGGCATTCTGTCCGGTGGCTACATATGTCTTCTTTTACACAATAGCCCGGTGTTTTCTTTAATACTATTTACAGTAGCTCTTCTAGCCCCCAATAACTCACATCTGGCCATCAAAGACTACAGGACCTTTTTTATTGTGTAAAAAATGCATATTTAGCCACCGGACAGAATGCCCCCGCCCACTGTAAAAAATATCGCAAAAATTGCCAAAACTGTAGAAAGCAGTAAATTAAAAAAAAATAACACTCATCTTTTATTTACTTTAATTACAAGCTAAAATATAAACCTTGGTTGTAAAAAACTAAAGTTGTCCTTTAAAGACAAAAAGCAGTACATTGATAAGTAATAAAACAATCTCCTCACATGAGAAAAGTACAGTAGTGACAACACAATAGATCATATATTGATTTGTAAAATGTATGAATGTCATTTGTGCTGATCTGAACACTAAACACAAGTTATGACCTTTGACCTCTGAATTAGGTATTATACTTGCTGTTCCTTGTCTGTAATATTGTAAACATAGTAACATTTACCATCTGTGACCCAATAACTAGCATCAAACGTCTAATGTATGCTGGTTTAGTAATTACAGTGGCAGTGATGGTATTGTGTGTGTGTGTGTGTGTGTGTGTGTGTGTGTGTGTGTGTGTGTGTGTGTGTGTGTGTGTGTGTGTGTGTGTGTGTGTGTGTGTGTGTGTGTGTGTGTGTGTGTGTGTGTGAGAATGTCATGACCCCATTGTGTCCTGGCTTTCTTTATCTGTCTCTGCTCAATGGACAGCAGTTAACAGCCAGCATTGGGATTGCATTACGGAACGTACAAACATGTTATGTTTTTTTTTTCCGTTGTTTGTTTTAACAGTTATAGTGCTCAGTAAAATTTACAAAATGTACAAAAATAAGTAAATAGAATAATGTGGGGGAAATTGGGGAACTTAATCGGTTGTTTTGGGATAGTTTGCAATAAAACAGGAGCAAGTATTTACAACATATATCAAAAACAAATGAATAAAGTAAATGTAAGTACTACCAGGACATCGGCAGGCGGTCTTTATGGACATTCTTTACGTCCACAAAGTGTACATGTTTGCTTATAACATGCTGGCGCACTTGGCTGAAGTCTGCAAATGTAGTTGGCTGACATAAAAAAGGCATTCAATCCACATAACCACAACATTTCCAAGAAAGGAGCACCGGTCTGCCCTTTTCCTATGGTTTCTATGCACAGAGTTGACCTGGCAACATCTTAACAAGTAAAGGGTGACGTCACTGTAATCAGAAGAATACAACCACTTAGCACCGTGTGAAGACCTTAACGTGCACCATTTAACTGGCGTGATTGGAGAGGAAATACGTACCCTGATGACATATGTGCCCTGCATTCTGTGCACTGTGCCATAGAGCACTGTTTCCTAAACAGTGGGTCGTGACCCATTTTTGGGTTGCATACTAATTTGTTGGGTCAGGAGTAAATATCCCCCTTTTTTCGTTTCTTAAAAAACAAATACTGTATATATTATTTCAAAAGATTTTAAAAAGTTAATAAAAAAATATGAAAACCACTTTCCTCAATTAAAAACTATTTACAAAAAACATTTTTCTAAAGTATTTCATGAATAAAATGAAAAAATAATAATTTCCATAAATACAGTTAAAAAACAAGTTTAAGAATCAGTGAAAATACCACTCGTTGAAAAAAGTGACACGTTGTGAGCTTGATGATCTGCTATTTTCACCAGTTTTCATTGTTTCCTGTATACTATGCACTCACTGACATCAAACAGGTGGTGGGTGTTCACTCACACTGAGGACTGCAGCAGAGGGAAGTATTTGTGGTTAAAAGCCTAAGGGTAGAGCATGATGGTGGTGGGGGCGTATGTGTGCGTCATGTGTGTGTGTGTGTGTGTGTGTGTGTGTGTGTGTGTGTGTGTGTTTACTTGTACTACTATACTTGTGAGGGCCAAATGTCTAAGTACAGTCGAATGTGAGAAATAGACATTGTGAGGGCCATTTTCCTCGTCCTCAGAAGATAAATAGTTGTTTAATAGTTAGAAATGATTTGTATAGTTGGCTTACAATTAGCGGTTCTAGTTCTCCCTATGTTATACTTAGTGCGGCGGCGATGTCACAAACCTAAAAATAGGCGATCTACAAGCTCCTAAAATCTAAGTTTAATATTTGGCAGTGTGCACAAGACATTTGGCTCTGATTGGTCCAGTGGTTTGCAAGATTAGCTCTTAACTCAATCACTCTGCACCTGTTGCACACACTGATAGGGGTTCAGTCTTGTATGAGCCTTCACAAGGTGTCCTCCTCTTTTTTCAGTCAAGGGTTCTTATTTTGGGAATTTTTCCTTTCCCAACTGAGGGTCTATGGATAATTTGTAACCACTAATACCAACCCCTACCTCCCTCCCACCCACCGCCTGTCTGCCTGTCCAGAGTTAGAGGAAGCCTGAAGGGTTGAACAATGCCACTGAACAAATGAACTTCAGAGCTTTTAAATACTGCTATTGGTGTATTATTATGACATGTTTTATATTCTTCATGTTCTTATAGTTTTTTTTTTTTTTTTTTCATCTCTTTCCTCTCTTTTTGTATTATTAACTATTGCAGTTTTCAGCTTCACCAAGCTGATTGCTGCAGGGGAGAGCAGTTAGGGCTTAGTGTCTTGCTCAGGGACACCTCGACACATTGCTGGGGCTCGAACCTGGGACCTTCTGTTTCCCAGGCAGTGTCTCTACACACATTCAGCTATATGGCCGCCCTCAGAGATGGAACAGGTTCATTTTATTCTTTTTACCCTAAAATATGTAACAAAAAACTACCTTGACTTTGTTTCCTTTGTTAATCTCTTCATATTGCTTGCTTTTGTAGAAGGATTTAGATTGTTGATCATGGGGGGAAAACCACACTATTTCACACTTCATTGTGTTGCTAGGTGACTACCTTTCCTCTTCCTGTGGCAACCTTCCTGTGTGACTTTCACATCAGCATGAGTCACATCTTCACTCTGTCTGTCTGTCTGTCCTACAGCCTGCAGCTATGCACACTACTCAACTCATGATAACTATACATAATAATTACTTGTATTTAGATTGATTTTAGATCAATGGCAGAATGGAGTTTTTTTTTTGTCCAATAATTTAAAACACTTTACAACAATTAATAAATTGGAGGTGGTATAGTTTATCTGAAGGTGTGTGTGTGTGTGTGTGTGGGTGTGTGTGTGTGTGCGCGCGCGCACGCACGCACACACGTGTGCGCGGGGGTGTGGGTGTGAGTGTGTGTCAGAACATATCTGATTGGTGAAATATATATATATATATATATATATATATATATATATATATATATATATATATATATATATACTAGTTTTATATCATATAAAACTATTATTTGTACATTAAAGATAAACAGCATTACCTCCCCATTCATTATCAGTGGGTTTCATCGTACATAGACTCATTCCTGATTCCTGATGTAGCGCTCCTGCCCCTCTAATTATTGATAAAAGCAGGGCCTTGAATTCTTTTTGTTATCTCACGATTAATTTGAATTCTTGTGTTTCAGGCGTGTACCGGTAAGTAGTTTGAATTAACTTCACAGCCCCCTTTCTACTGTAAATATAATCAACCTCTTTTCTTCTCCCAGGTAATTATCCTTTAAGGTAAGTATTTTAACTTTTCAGGTCAACAGGTGAGTATAAGTAAAACATTCTATTATTTAAATACCCATAAACCACTGTCCATTCAGGTAGTTATAATAAAATAATATCTTTACTTAGACAAACACACATAAACAGACAATAACATGAATTGGCTTTTTTCAAATAGAAACAAATAATATTTTCAACCTCAGTTGTACCACGGTTCTCCGTTTGACTTAATAAAACCGGGGTTACCTTAGTAACCTATAATTGTCACAAACCAAACCAACCAGAAATATACCTCTGTAGTATTATTTCAACAAAACAAATATACCTCTTGGGATTATTTTAAACGAACAAATACCTTCCTGTATTAGCCTACCTAAATTTAACCCTGTATATATTTCTAATTAGATTAAATAAAAATAACCGTTTGAATTTGGCCTATACTAAATTATTCCTATTTAGTTTATAACCTAAACCCGGTGGATTACCTCATTAAATCAAACACTTTGTTCAAAGAACAATATTTCACATCAAAATGAAATCAATAAATGTGGGCCCACAACCTTTCATACAATAACAAGCAGCAATAAGCAATTAAACCCACTGATTTAAAACCCCTTGTTGCAGATCTGTATCGACGCTTGGGTGCGTTGTGGCCAAAAACTGGTGACCCCTTCACTCTCCTGAGCCAGGAAAATAAAACGGTACCTTTCACGTGTGATGAGTGTCTATGGGTGAATGTAATAGTTCAGAGCCCCTCTCCAGCAGCGCACCTCGGTCCAGACTTCCCAACGACGAGAACAGTAGACGAACGTCCAGTAGCGGAGTCAACAGCTCACCGCAGCCGACGCCTCTTCTCCACAATCCCGACGCAGCAGAGTCTTCAAAGGCTTTCTTTGACGGCGTTTAGCTCCACTATGCCTCTCTATACTAGTGAGACTGAAGCTAAACAGTCACTTAGCTCTCGCTGGTTTAGCAAACAGCACTGAATCACTTCACTTGTAGAATATATCCTGGTTTAAACGTCTTTCTGGCGTTCAGTCCAATTCCACAAATAATTACTGCAACTTCACTGTAGTTGTCGTGCAGACACACACAGAAATTACAGTTAAACTTATAATATCATTTAGTATGACAAACTTTGGATCACACAGCAACTGACACAGCCTCTGTGCTCCTCTCTCCTTCTCCTCCTCTCGCTGATCTGATTGGGAACCCTGGACACCTGTCACTCACTCATCTCTCTTGATTGGGAATCCCATTCACCTGTTCACTCACTCACTCTGGCCCCTGAAACCACCCATTCCCCACTTCTATCAATCACACATCAAGGTAAGTAATCATCATCACTAATAATGACATCATTAATTTGTATGCTTTTCAGCTTTGCCCCAAAATGCAGACAGATACACTTCAAAATAAAAGCATCAGTACATGAGACAAAATAAAACACAGTTCCACCATTGTAAACAAATAACCCACAATATAAAATATCCACCGGGTTACACTGACATTTGAATAAACTGGATCAGCTGCACGTTGTGGTCTTGATGATTCCTGATTCCTGACATTTGAATAAACTGGATCAGCTGCACGATGAGGTCTTGATGATTCTGTGACTGAAACATGAGTTGAGAGATGATTAAAAGCTTTACAGAATGTGGGTCATACAAGGTACGTTGTCAACTCTCATCTCTCTGAGTTCAATTCCCATTCCATCTTAACAAATCACATTTACTCAACAATCACTTATCAAAATATGAATTATGACATGAGAACATTTAAATTGTATATACTGTACCATTTTCATAGTCCTCAGACCGATTCATTACTTCATAGATGCTTTTGTTGCCTAAAGGTAAATAAATAAACATTAATGTTGACAAAATGCCAAAAAAAGGGGGGGAAAATAAGAATATATATATATATATATATATTTTTTTTTTCAATTGTGTTAATGGACTTAATGCACTAATGTTCAGCAAAGACTGACCGTGCTGCAGTGGACAGTAGACATCATCAGGAGCCCCACTTTGATTGGTCGTCTGGTCTGAAGCTGAGCCCTGATTGGTCCCCTGAGACTCAATGGGTCTGTTATTAAAATATACATAAAATATTTATTAGAAATGAATTAGAAAACAGGATGGAATGTGCTGCTGTCATATAGAACAGTGATTCTAAACCCTTGGGGATGGGAGGGGGGTCCCCCAAAAGATTTTGGGGCGGTCCCCAGGTGATTTGCTTAATGTGCAACATTGCTTTATCTCAACAGTAAACAAACCAACATACAGTATAATTGTATACAGGGTATCAGCACATTTCTAAAGTGACAATTTAAGGACCTTTAAGAACTTTTTAATACAGCAAAAAAAGAAAGAAATAAGACTATTGCTGCGTCAAAAGTAATCAACAAACTATTAAAAAAAAAAGTCAAACCTTGGCCAAATTGTGAAATATTACCTGAAAAAGAGGCAAACATTGTGAAATCTCTGATCTACATGCTCACAACACCTCCCAACGTGTAGATCGGCTATTTTCACAATATTTATCTGTGGAACTGAGTCAAACGAAATGTAATGCCTCAACTCCTACAATTCCTTGTGCTTGTCAGGGTGGGGGGTCCCCAGTTCAAATATGATTCTTTTGGGGGGTCACAAAAAGGTTGAGAACCACTGATGTAGATAAACAGACATAAATACAAAATACTGTGCTTACCTGACACAGCGTGGATCTGTAAATACAAAGGGGAAATGGACACATGCAGTAAGTTGCATGTAAATCTTTAATCCGTCTTATTGCTATATCATGGTACTCAGTATGTTTTATAGAGACTTTCTCAGTGATTGTAATCTAATGTAGAAGTAGCCTACTCACCTTTAGATGTTCTGTATAGATACAGCAGCACCAGAAGGATGGTCAGTAGAATCACAACAACAACTCCCACGATCAGACCCACTACATGTGGAAAACTCAGACGCACTACAGGAGGAGGAGTGTGTTCTGGTACAGGAGGAGAAGTGTGTTCTGGTACAGGTGGAGAAGTTTGTTCCACTGATCCAGACACTGCTGGCAAAGAGAGGTTATTAGAAATGTATTGGTCCCCAATACGCACCGTACTGTGGCCGTGCGTGCGCCATGTGTGTGAAGATATTACTGGCCAAACGCCGTCCTACCCCGTTTGGCCTCCATGACACCACTGCTGGTGGTATTCAAGTATTCAACCTCAAGTATTCAAGTATTCAACTGAGAGGCTTCAATGTGTTTATTACTGCTGTTTGGTAGATTTTTTATTCCTCCTGTAAGGATAATTATTGTTCTAATATACAGTAGGAATATGCAGGAAAACAGTAAAAGTAATATGTAATATAATAAGTAATATAACGTATTACTCTACCAAGTAATAAGTAATATAATATTATGACTTTTTAAAGGAGTAATAAGTCTAGTAACTTATTACTCTCCTTGAGTTGCTAATATACCCAACACTGGTCATATCAGCCCTAGGGGTTATACAGCACAACCTCCTTGCATGCAGGTCAAATAAAGTCTGAGTTTGTGACACAGCGATCTCACCTCTCACATCCATCCAGTTCTCTGGTGACTCTCCAAGGCCAGAGATGTGACACTTGTAGAATCCTTCATCAGACTTGTTAACACTGTGGATGGTCATCTGTCCTGTAGACTCAGTGCTGATGAGGGATCCATCTTTATAGAAATCAGCAGGACGGTCAGAGGATGGTTCAGTAGTTCGCTTGGCTTTGTACCAGCAGTGCAGAGTGACATCACTTCCTTCCATCACAGGAAGTACAGGGCTCTGCAGGATCACAGCTCCATCTAAGCAATGATAAATAATCAGAATAGACTGAAGTTACATCACTCTGAACAATGCAATCCCAACATGATGAGGTTTTATCATTATACTATTTAACAGACAACTAAATAAATAAACAGATCAATTTGTTGATTTGCTGAACGTACCAATCACAGTGATATTAACAGTGTTACTCTTTCCATTTGAAGACTCACACCAGTAAACTGCATTGTCTAAGGCGAGCATGTCTCTGACATGACAGCCGGTGTTGTTCATCTTCCCCCAGCCATCATCACAATCTGAGGTGACGTTTCCAATGTTGGTCCTCTTCACTCTCCAGACAGTAGAGTTAAACTGTCTGTCCTCACAGCTCAGAAAGACAGACTCAAAATTAAAGAACTGAGATCTGTGAGGACTGAGTCTGAGAGAGGCTGTGGACATGGAATTAACCACTAGAGAGAGAGAGAGAGAGAGATCTTGAGTTGTATGTAAAATCAGGGTATTCTAGCTGTTTTGAATTTCTTCTTAAATGAAAGGAAAATTACAATTTTGCATACAACCTGCATTATCAAAATATACATTTGAGACCCATCTTTGATTCACTTCATATACCACTCATCATCCAATGATCAACTGCCTTAACCTTAAGTACGCTTAATTCTAACCCTAATGTAGAAAGAATTAAAGCCCTGACCATATAAGCCGCGATCTGTGGTATGTGAGGCAAATTCTGCATCTTGTCTTGGACAAGATACATGTAGGTCAGGTAGTAGGAAATCACACACATAACAATTAATGCATAAGTGAATCCTATTGTGTTTGTACTCACAGACTAGTAGGTAGAGTGATGTTAACTCCATGCTGTGTTGCTGCTCACTGACTGACACACTGTTATGACAGTTACTGACAGTCTCTTCCTACTGCTGTTGTGTTGAAGAGGAGGCTACACTGAAGGAAGTGAGCTCTTGCTCATTACGGGGCCAGAGCTCAGCTCTGGACCTGTTTTGTTATTGGCAGTATTCTGTCACTTCTTCTTCTGCCACTTTTCGCAGTTCTGGCTGAACCGTGCTGTCGCTTTTTACGAAACTCGGCCATATGGTAGATGGTCATGAAAAACGATCAAAAAATAATTGTCACAATCTTTCGTCAACAGGTGGCGCTATAGCACTCAATTGAAAATGCCAACTTTGAACAGCTACAACTCATGCCCTGTTTGACCTACAGCCATGAAACTTGGATACACATATGCGTCTCCTTATGCTGAACAACTTTCACCCTCTGAATTTTGACCTCTGACCTTTAGATCTCCCACCATTTTGAATTATATGAAAAACAGCCATTGGCTCCTAACTTCTGCATTTTTTCACTTATGGAAAATCCGCTGTCGGCAGAGGTCCAAAGTTCAAGTGTTAAACGTTTCGTGCAGATTGCTCCAAAATCCCAGGATTCCATAGATTTTAACTATTGCAGTTTTATGAAAATTATTCATCTGCGCCTAAAACATACATGCAGACTCACATTTCTTTGAAACTTTGCAGAAATGTACAGGGTCATTCCAAATATCACTGAAACCAATCTTACTCCAATTGGCCAAAGGGGGGCGCTATAGCAATTTTTTGAAAAGGCAGACTTTAAACAGGCATAAGTCATGCCTCGTTTGGCCGAAAGTCGTGAAACTTGCTTACACATGTGCCTTGACTCATGAGGAACACACGTATCGATTTGACCATTAAGCTCCGCCCTTAGATTTTCCGCAATTTTGAGCAGTTTGAAAAATACTTGTTTTTGCCAGTTCTGGCTTAACCGTGCATACGCTTTTTACAAACTCGGCCATATGGTAGATGCTCATGAAAAACTACCAAGAAATAATTCTCACACTCATTCGTCAAAGGGTGGCGCTATAGCACTCAATTGAAAGTGCCAACTTTGAACAGGTACAACTCATGCCCTGTTTGACCTACAACCATGAAACTTCGATACACACATGCGTCTCTTCATGCCCGACAACTTTCGTGGTCTGACTTTTGACCTCTGACCTTTAGATCGCCCACCATTTTGAATTATATGAAAAACAGTCATTGGCTCCTAACTTCTGCATTTTTTCACTTATGGAGAATCCGCTCCCATCATTATGTCGGCAGAGGTCCAAAGTTCAAGTGTTAAACGTTTCGTGCAGATTGCTCCAAAATCCCAGGATTCCATAGATTTTAACTATTGCAGTTTTATGAAAATGATTCATCTGCGCCTAAAACATACATGCAGACTCACATTTCTTTGAAACTTTGCAGAAATGTACAGGGTCATTCCAAATATCACTGAAAATTGGCCAAATTGGCCAAAGGGGGGCGCTATAGCAATTTTTTGAAAATGCAGACTTTAAACAGGCATAAGTCATGCCTCGTTTGTCCGAAAGTCGTGAAACTTGCTTACACTTGTGCCTTGACTCATGAGGAACACATCTATCGCTTTGACCAGTAAGCTCCGCCCTTAGATTGTCCGCAATTTTGAGCAGTTTGAAAAACACTTAATCGCAGGATTTTTCATCTATTTGCGTGAAACTGTATCATCTGTGTGCTCTCCTTTTTCACAGTTCCTTGTCTGTTAGTCCAATGGCGTCTCCCTTAAATGAGTGCTTCACAATCTCAAGGTCGCCAGTTCAAGCCTCACTTGGTGCAGACTTCATTTAAAGGCATTGTAGGGAACATTAAGCCTAAATTTAAAAAATATTTATATATATATTTTTTGCATTTTTTCCCCTCTATCAGCCACTATATAATGATGCTGGGGTGTTTTCCTGCATTGAAACACAGTACTCTTTCTGAAAACCCTATTTTCCCTGCATTGTTTGTAAACAATGTTTGTTTGTGCAGTTTGTTTCCCGGCCACCAGGGGGTGATGCCTCCATAGACTTCCATAGACTTCCTTACCACCCGGACAAACATAAAAACAACAACAACAATAGGGAAAATAGGGTTTTCAGAAAGAGGCCTGTGTTTCAATGCAGGAAAACACCCAGCATCATTATATAGTGGCTGATAGAGGGGGAAAAATGCAAAAATATATATATAAATATTTTTTAAATTTAGGCTTAATGTTCCCTACAATGCCTTTAAGTTGAATTGCAAACAACATGACTGTATCAACGAATACATGTGCAAATGGTAAAAATAACCTGAAATGCTTATTTGAGAGTACGTTTTTTCAATGTATGACATACTTCATTCTGAAAATAGCCGATGTACAATCTCAAAACTTTTCAGATAGCAACGTGTTTCTGAGCTTGTAGATCGGCTGCTTTCACTGTTTTCGGTTGCGAGGAGGCATACAATTCTCTCTCTCTCTCTCTCTCTCTCTCTCTCTCTCTCTCTCTCTCTCTCTCTCTCTCTCCAGTTTCCATGTCTCTCTCTCTCCAGTGTCCATGTCTCTCTCTCTCTCTCTCTCTCTCTCTCTCTCTCTCTCTCTCTCTCTCTCTCTCTCTCTCTCTAGTATCCATGTCTCTCTCTCTCTAGTATCCATGTCTCTCTCTCTAGTATCTCTCTCTCTCTCTCTCTCTCTCTCTCTCTCTCTCTCTCTCTCTCTCTCTCTCTCTCTCTCTAGTTTCCATGTCTGTCTGTCTCTCTCTCTCTCTCTCTCTCTCTCTCTCTCTCTCTCTCTCTCTCTCTCTCTCTCTCTCTCTCTCTCTCTCTCTCTCTCTCTCTCTCTCTCACTGGCCCCGTATTATCGCTGCTTGCAGCTATATTTTGATTTTGCTATTTGTCTCATCTGTATAAGAAAGTAGGTAGCTGATATATTGCACTTTTACCTTAGCGCTAGGTATACTCTTGGTTGCTTGTTTTAGCAGAAAATGCACTTAGGACTTCTGGTGATTACTAGCTTTGTTCCCTACCGATGTTGAATGCACTTATTGTAAGTCGCTTTGGATAAAAGAGTCTGCTAAATGACTGTAATGTTGTGGTCGGGAGGACGCTACATTGAAGGAAGTGGTTGTGAGCAGGTTTCATGAAGAAGTGTGGGCTTATTTAAGGCATTCTAGAGAATAAATACTATACATAGTCTACTAAATACATTTCATATTGTTAAATAAAAAGGTGAATAGGTGGAATTAACCTCTGGTGAATCAGGTTAACCACTTAAACCCTATATGGTTGACCAGAGTCCCTCAGGGCTCTATACTAGTGTATTTTCTGTTTTCTATTATTGTGGGGAAAGCTTTCGCAGGAAAATAGCCCATCGATAAGCTCACAACGTGTCGCAACGCTATGCGTTGTGAGCTTGTCGATCTGCTATTTTCTGCGAAAGCTTTCCTCACAACAGGGATGCTGGGGTTTAAGAGGTTAATACTCAACTGAGCCAAAATGATAAACATTGCATAGATTATAAAATATCCTTTGTGGCTACCAATGCGGGGGCAGGGGTTCTGAAACCAAGAATCTACTGCCATTTTCCACAGCAATTGGCCTGGTGTGCGTAGATGTGACAATGGGCTTAATTCACAAAGCTCTTTTTTAGTGTACTGTTCCTAAATAAGACAACATTGAATTATTTTTGTGTGCATACACAGCAGAATTAATGCATTTGTATATTGGATGCATGTTCATGTGTGAATCATTGCATAAATCAACACCCTATTTAACACCATAAAAAGCATGCACCGAAGGCACGTGTGCAGCCAGAAGAGGAGCCTACTCCACTCTACTACAGTCATCAAAAATAACAAATCTACAGGCTGACAATTCTTTGCATCACGACACCTTGTCAGCAGCGATATATTAACTGAGGGAGGCCCTGGGCTAATTATCTTTTAGGGCCTCCCCACCGAACCAATCCCGTGCTACTCAGAACGGGCAGTCAGGTGGGCATGCAAAAACACTCAAGTTATAAGACATGTGTACACAGTATGTGTAGGCCTATTAACAATGACACATGGTATTTTCATTGGTTTACAGGACAAGTGGCCCCTAGAGAATCGTCTCTTATTTGGAACACTGTAACATTGATAATACATTACAAATTATTATAATGTACACCTACATGACAATCATAATACACTATGATTTTTGCCACCCACAAAATTACAGCAACTATGAAGTGATTTAATATTTGACCTTAGTAATTATAAAATGCTCTGAATTGCAACAAATGCCTTAAGATAAAGAGATGAAGAGAAGTCACAAAGGTGATTGATGGGTGTGACCCAGTCACACAAAGAGAATGGCTTGATTGATTAAATACTTTATTAGCAGTTTGGAAAAAACAATGCACAGTTTAGTACAGTACAATACTAATCGAAACAACATTTAATGACAGACAAATATACACTACTATGCAAAACATCATATAAACTGAAAACAAAAATATGTACAGTAAACAGCTTGAGGGGGGGGGGCTAGTCTTTGACAGGGGCCAGTTTTGAATTGCAGCCACCTGAAGGTGCTCTTTTTATTTTATTTTAAATCCCACAATTTTGTAAACCATTTTTTCACCCAGTGCCAATTGCCTATGCAATCCTGAACCCAGGACCTTCTAGCTGTGAGGCGACAGTGCTACCGACTTCACCACCGTGCCCCCTTAGAGCGGTTTTGAAGGAGAGTAGGGATTTACACTCCTACTACGACTGTTGGTAGGGCATTCCACATTTTTTGTGGCATAGCAGGAGAACAAATTTAACCACTTGTTTGAGCCAAATCTGGGTTGAACGTGATTAGTGGAGCTCCCTCTGGTGTTGTGATTGTGGACTTCATTGACGTTTGTGAAGTAGTTTGACAGATACATGGGTGTCTTTGTGGTGTAGTGTCTTGTAGACCAGACCCATTGCAAGTATCTGTACTCTGTCCTCTACCCTGAGCCATCCGACCCTAGCAAAGTGAGCAGGGGTTAAATGAGTTGTAGATGGCCAAGAAGTAGCCTTACCAGTTTCTTTTGGGATGTCTGGAGTCTTGTTTTTAAGGCCTTTGTGGTGTTGTGGTACCATGAGGTGCATGCACATAGTCTAAGTAATAATAATAATAATAATAAACTTTATTTGTATAGCACCTTTCATGACATGAAATGCAGCGCAAAGTGCTTTACAGAGCAAGAATACAAATACAGTTACAACCAATTTAACAATTGATAACTTAGAATAATGATGGCAATATTATGCCCTAATTAGCCCAAGCTATCACTGAAACCCGGACCCTGTGAAAGTGTAATTAAGTAAAAAGGTGATCGACTACAAAGTAATAGTAATATAGTAATAATAAATGAGACGACAACGACAGGTTAAAATAAGGTAATTATTATTACAAAATGAGTTATTAATTACAGTTACAATTAATTGCAGTTATATTGAGTTTGCACAGAGCTATGAGATATAAAGGCGATACAAAAATAGCGATCTAAAAGCGATCCTTAGTGTTGGAGTAAAAAGTCATAGCTGGATTATGGCAGAGAGAGATTCAGATATATTGAAGGGGCAACAGTCCGTTATCTCCAGTAGGAGGAGGAGGAGGAGGCCAGGTTTGACCTCGCAGGCTTCAGATCTGTCTCCACAGATCTCGGCAGTTTGATGACGTCAGAGGACCCAGGCTGGTAGCTGCTGGTCTTGGGAATCATATCCATGATTCGGGGCAAGAGTCAATTGTGATAGGAAGGCTCCAGGAATCCATAACAAGACCTTTTCTCATGGTGGTATAGACACAACTTGCATGTGCAAGTGACGCCTTGGCTACAGACAGTTCTTGTTCAAAGTTCATGACTGCACTGGGGTTGGGGGCAGTCTGGCCTTTGTGTAATGTCCAAGGTGGAAAGATGGCCTTCACGTGATGTTAAAACCCTTTGCATACATATGTCTTATACCAACAGCTATTATATTAATTTGACATTTAAAGCAGGTTTTGGACATTAGACAAATTATGATTAATCAAAACATTTCTATCAACAATAAAGCAAAAAAATAAAAAATAAAATAAAAGCAAAAGCATAAAACAACATTAAAATAGGCAATACAGCGAGGACTTAAAAATCAACCAATGAATCAGCTAAAAGCAAGAGTGAAGAAATAGGTCTTGAGCTGTGCTTTAAAGCTATCGACAGAGGCTGCCTGTCTTAAGTGTAATGGGAGTTTATTCCACACTGTCGGTCCGTAAAAAAAGTAACCTTGGATGAGTGCTCCTGTTAGTATTCTCAATGTATTCTTACTGACCAGAGAGGATATCCTGTTCAAAAATCTTGTTCTTTGGTTCACTTTGTTGATTACTCTAGTTGCCATTTTATCACTGGAAAGATTTGCCTCTAAAATGGAACCTAGGTAGGTAATTTCCTCTTTTCTTGTGATAACGCTGTCACCCACTTTGATTGTGAAGCCGTCGGCCTTTCCAAGGTTAATTCTGTACCCATGACAATGGATTCAGTTTTACCTAAGTGTAATAATGATATAGTTTGTTATCAGCGAGCCAGGTGCAGATTATACCAAGTTCAGAGCTAAGGGCTTTTTCAACCTGCAACTTGTCCCTGTCCGAAACCAGCAGAGCCGAGTCATCCGCGAACAGGAACAAGTTGCAGTCACAAGCTGATGTCACGTTAGGGTATGCGCATGCTTAAAGTGAATGGCACATCGCAGGCAGGCAGCGGCCCCATTTAAAGCATTATCATCAGACCCCCCCCCCCCCCTCCCCCCTCAAATGTATGGAACAGAGAGAGAGAGGGACGGAAGTGCAAGTGGAAGGTGAGGCTACATGACCTTCATACCTCAGAGACACCATTCTCAGACCTGGACAGAAGATAGTGACGGGGGGAGGGGGGGGGGGGAGAAAGGAGACATTGTATTGAAGTGTAGAACGACCATTTGCAAAAAACAATGGTTGAGGTAAAAGACACTGAGGTAAGTTGACATGAATTCCAGCATGAATCATTCTGTACCTGTCCTTGGTGTCAGCTGGATTTGCACGTCTGCTGAATCTGCTGCCAAACTCCAGAATGCTTCGTCTCTTATAAACCACCAGGACACTGATGATGATGATGATGATGCAGAGGCCGATGATAAGACGCACATCCCACCAGGGAAACTCTACCCGAGAGATAGAATGACAGATATAGAACAGAGGTTTAGTCATCCATCCTCCTTACAGCTCCATGATCAACTATTAACAACTCAATTATCAATAGCTTTTATCAGTGATTTTTCCCACTCAATGATACGATACACAAGTATACAGTTACTGAACACACACACACACACACACACACACACACACACACACACACACACACACACACACACACACACACACACACACACACACACACACACACACACACACACACACACACACACACACACACACACACACACACAACATTACAAATATCTCAACTGCCCCTTTCTTTTGCAGCATAAGAAAAAAGGTCAAAAGTTATATTTCTCCACAGTGATTAGTAGAGGTGTGAATGCAGTTTTGTTAGTACAGCAGTAGTAATAGCTGTAGGCAAGCTTATTTGTGGAGCACAACAAGGCAATTCAATGTGCTTTATATAAAACATTAAGCATGAAGACCTTAAGACACAGTGTGTTAAGAGAGTGCAATTACTGGAACTGCTGGTACTACTGCTTGTATCACTGGTACAACTGCATTACTGGTACTACTGGTACTACTGCTTGTATTACTGGTACTACTGCATGTATTATTGGTACTGCTGCATGTACTACTGGTACTACTGCAGTATTACTAGTACTCACCAGGGACACTGGATTGAAAGATGGTTGGATATCTGGATTCTGTAACGACACAAGGGTAAAAGTTAAGCACTTCATTAACCAACATAATCTATTTATCTGCCTGTATACTGTTACTAAGTATTACCTACTTCTACTGTTACTATTACTACCACTGTTACACATCAGTGCGTCAAAATCGCATCACCAGTTTGAGACGTTGCGTTGATATCGTCACTTTTTTTTGTTTTTTTGTCATTTTACCAAACTGAAAAATACTTGTGAATTTACGGAGGTGCAAGGACATGCAAAGAAGGAACAGTCACATTCTATACCATGGCATGCGCAATGGACACACTTGTTTTGGGTCAGATATTATGTTTTGCTGGTGAGCTATGGTGTCGTACTGAACCATAGGCTATTCTGGCAAATGCACCTGGAGGTTTTAGAATGTTATTTCTCCTGCAATAAATGGGTTAGGCCAAATCAATTCAGAAAAACAACAATAAAATAATAATAAAATAATAAAACATTGTCTAGAGAGTATACCGTATATACAATAATATTCTTTCTGCAAAACAGACAGACCGCCCCTATGGCTAGGCCATACTCTTTTATACAACATCTTCAAGTTTGTGTCTATCTGCAAAATGGTGTGCAACAGGAGATGCAATATATCGCCTTCTATAATGCTGCCTGGTGTTCAGAGATTAGATGGGAGAGACTGGCTGGTTACCCTCAAAGTGATGTGCAAGAAGAGGCTGCTAAACGATTTGTGTATATATAAACCTACGTTTAACAAAACAACTACCAGGCAATCTACTGTAAGGACATTTCAAAAGTGACAAAGCCTGATCCATGAAAAGTATTTCAGCAATGTATAACACCTTTTTGAATGAACGTGTTCTTTGTCAATAATAATTTCACAGTACTTACCAACAATGAGCTGAATAGTGAATTCCTTCTGGAATGCAGGAATGAAGCATGTGTAGTTTCCCTCATCAGATGATTCCACTTTGGAGAGTTTGAGGGACACGTTGCCTTTCTTCAATTCATCCTTGAAGAGGGATGTTCTTCCCTTGTAGGAAGAATACTTATGATCAACTAGGTCTTTCCTGTTCCTCTGGAAATGTACATATTGATTATGTGGTAGATCCGGCCTGGACCAGTGTACAGTCAGGTCAGTAGCATCAGTGGTAGGATCAACCTCACATGGAAGAACAGCATCATCTCCAACAGATGTTTTCACTAGCAGACATTTCCCTGGAGGAAGATGAGACGAGACGAGACGAGATAAGATTAGATGAGTTGAGATAAAACATAATTCATCCCCATTCCCCAGACGTAAATTCAGGTGTTGTAGCAGAATCAGCAGTTAAAATGAAACAGAATACACACCAGGATTGTTTTCCTGAGATTAAATCACATACATTTAAACTGCTGTTTGTGTAATGATTACATCCACACATCACGACTATTAGATGGCGATGAAGCAATATTTACCAGAAAAAAGGAACATTTTCCACTGAAAATAAAAGCATGAACCTGTATGAATGAGGCATTACCAATGAATAGTTTGATATGAAATATCCACTTTTTTCCTGACCATTTATTTGTCATGCTCCCCAAGGAGCCCAAGAGTCAACCAAGATAAATAAAATGAAATAAAATTAAATAGTTAGTCTTGGATATTAATGTTTTGTGTAATACTATGTGTGAACAAGGGGAACAATTCTGCCAATTTTGGTGATAAGTAATAACTAAGTTAACAGCTTTTCCTCAATCACTTGATTGAATTTCTAAAGGCAATTGGCCTTAAAAAATGCACAATTTTATGCAACTAAACGCACTCGCAGCTGTCATAGCGTAAATGCAATTCTCATTCCACTTTGACAATCAAAACAGATTGTTGATGTCACAATTCCCATTCACATTGACACAGTTGTCATTGCATGCCAACTACTGTGTACAATGAGCATGGTGTTTGTACAAAAGATAAGGCCAGCATGATGTCAATTCCATGCCACAGATGCAAATTGTCGACATAATACTCAAACTTAAAAATGCTATGGGTTCCAGTGCACTGTTTCTATGTAAAAAATGGAGCAAGAAAAATGTGTGTGTGTGTGTGTCCAACTTTTCTTTACATTGAGAACAACACTATGTACACAGTCTGTCCTGTTTTGACGCAAATACTGTAAATGGGGTTTAGGCAATGATCAGAAGGTGCTGCACAATTTGATGACATTGTTGTTGTAGCGATTGACCGACTTAGTGTCTTAATTAATTAGTAATAATTTAGACCGTATTTGAACCTAGGGAAATTCAGTTTTACAGATTCACCCAGCTGATTGCTGCCTCATTGTTTAGACTTGAGCGCATAGGGGAGCAGTTGGGGTGAGTGTCTTGCGTAGGAACATCTCGGCACATTGCCAGGGCTCAAACCTGGGACCTCCTGTTTCCCAGGCTCTCTGACCATTCAGCTATGGCCGTACAACATGGTGCATGTGGTCATATTTTGTATTGTGATAGACCCTTTTGCATGGGTGGTATTGGTGCCAGGAGAAATTATTGCACTGTTCTGAGAACAGTTTTGGCCCCCCACCTCGTTTTTATGTTATCATGAATTGGTTTAAACTATATATTTTGATATTTTGTATTGTTTGTTGCACTGCTGCTTGTCCAGTTAAAGTGTTTGAGTGTTGAATGTTTAATGGACCACAATACAATGGAAACAAGCTTTTTTTTGGTGTGTTTCATACATTTGTAGTTTTTAACCCTAAAAATGTCAATATAATATTAAGTAAGTATTTATTCATGAGTCTGGATGATCTGAACATTTTATGTAGTTATTTAATTATTAAAATTCAAAAAGTTGGGAATAGACTACAAGATGCACAATGTATGGGAACATTGATCAGGTTTGATACACATAATGTCAACACTTTGAATTATTTGAATAATTTTCACATAATTGATAAAGATGTAACAAAGTATAATTTAATATAGCCAATATACAGTATGAATATTTGTTCAGAATCAGATTGGTTATTTTTGCAATATTCGACAAAGAATTTATAGTATATTTATAGTGTTGTCAAATTGCTGCAGCTAGTTAGTTAGGTTACCTGATTAGATACTCAGTTACATACTTAATATTTGTCTGTTGCTGTCCATCCTGGGTGGACAATAACAGAGAAATTCAACTAAAATCCTTTTCAGTAAAATAATCTGTTTAGTTTCTTTGAAAAAACTATCATTATCATAATCATTGGTCAACGACAGCCGTTTCATTTCTATGAAGTTCCACTTTCACTAATGTCTAATCAAGTCTACTTGGGGCGGCCATAGCTGAATGGTTAGTGAGCCCGCCTAGGGAGTCAGAGGCCCTGGTTGCCCCAGGTTCGATTCCAGGCCATATCAGCATATGTGTCGATGAAATGAAATTTGTCCCTGAGCAAGACTCTTAACCCCTAATTACTCACAGGTTCTCATTGGAAACAAGACCGCAAGGACTTTCATGAACGACCTGTTAAAAGGAATTATCCTTTATCCTTTACTGTGTGTCAGAGTAGACGTTACATATTTTGAACACATGGGGGCGATATTAGACAAATAATGTGATGTAATGTCACACACTTGGGGGGAGCAGAAGACTGTCAAAGGTTTTGCTCACTTCCACTTGACTCCCTGCTAATTAACTATTTAGACAAACGTGTTATGTTATGTTATGTTATTTGTAGACAGATGTTATGTATGTTATGTTAGACACATGTGAGGGGTGTATTCCAGAAAGCTGACTCAAGATCTGTTGAATATAAAGTTGTATTTACAGATTTCTCTGTTAAACAACAGATGATTCAATTTGGAGGCTGAGAATTGATCAAGCTGGGATTGATTGGTTAAGCCAAAACCATGCATGTACACAATTAACTTTTAAAGACATCATCAATCAAACATGGAGAAACTTATTGATTAATTATTATGGATTTTCAGACAACCAAACAGCACGATTCATTGTTCACACCCACTGAGCAATAAACACGTACAATACAAACCCATATAATGACTCATAAACACATACAATGAAAATACCTCACCTAAACATACTTCTAATGCTATATAATCTACTTATAATACTGTATAAATATAATACTCTATAGTTAAGATTACATTAATTAATTGTCATTTACCTCCACTGTAGAGCTGATACAGAAGTGAAATTAGCAGAAGACTTGAGGAATGTCTCTGATCGTAGATCACATGTGGGTACGTCATCTTCATACTTCAACAATAAGACAAAAAGAAAGCTTAGTTCCATATATCAATATGAGTTATATCATGTAGCATCTTGATTCTGATTGGCCAGAAGATGTGCATTATTTGCATATAATTGCACACCTGTATGTAGTGACCGCATCCCTGTTCTAAGCACATACACATAATAAAGATTTTTTTAATGATTATTTAATCAAACTAAGATATCCTTAAAAACTAAATAGAATTATAACTTAAACTTTGCGGGAATGTAAAACATACAGTATGTGTTGACTATATGTGTATCTAATACATGTATACAGGGTATATCTAATACTACTCCCCCCCATGTGCCTGCACGTAGTCTGAGATCCTCAAACCAAGCACCCCTGGCCATTCCAAAAGGTCTGTTAAATACAAAAGGTTGCATGGCCTTATAGTCAGGGGATATTAAAAAAATCTTGGAATAAATTCCTTACCAAAAAAAATCTTCACCAATGTGTTTGTAAAGGTGTCTAGTAGCACATCTCATAAAGACTGAAATGCAGTTTCCCTAGGATAATTCTTGACAGCTGCTGAAAGTTGGGGTACCCACAATTTCCCTGCATTTCCATGCAGGAAAAAAAAATCTATTTTTAATTCTGTTTTAAGTAGCATGTGAGGGGTCAAACTAGGGTGTTTTTATGATTCTGAATACATTGCAAGCATTTGTTTAGCACCAAAACCACTCCTTGGGCTAACAATGGCCATAGCCATCATTTTCCAGGTATACTTTTTGAGTAAAAAGCCCATTGAGAATGGGCTGTTTTTAGCCCAAGGAGTGGTTTTGGTGCAAAACAAATGCTTGCAATGGATTCAGAATCATAAAAACACCCTAGTTTGACCCCTAACATGCTACTTAAAACAGAATTAAATTTTGATCTTTTTTTTCCTGCATGGAAATGGTGGGTACCCCAACTTTCAGCAGCTGTCAAAAATTATCCTAGGGAAACTGCATTTCAGTCTTTATGAGATGTGTTACTAGACACCTTTACAAACACATTGGTGAAGATTTTTTTTGGTAAGGAATTTATTCCAAGATTGGAAATGTTTCTGCTAATATCCCCTGACTATTTGCCTTCAGAGCCCCTACCCTTTGAAATGCCATGCTCCTGGAGATCAGGCTCACTGAGTCTGTCCCCCGGTTTAAATCCCTCCTTAAAACCCACTTCTCTAGATTAGCTTTTAATGCCCAGCCGGTATGAAAAGTGGTCTGTTCATGTGCATCTCTGCATTGTTTTCTGCGTTGTTTTTAATCTTTAATCTTTCTTGGTTTTGTTTTGTGTGTTTTGTTTTGCTGTTTTCTTTGTAAAGCACTTTGTAATCCAGTTTTGAGGTGCTATTTAAGTAAAGTTTTATTATTACCAGATGTTGGATGAAGAGTCCAGGGAAGTGTCTGTATTAGAGATAGCCTGCATCTTTGATCATAGCCTAGAGGAAGCCTTTATGACCCAGGTCATTAAATACCGACCACTCCTACATACCATCTCAGAGCTAGGTTATAGGTGCAGACTAAGTTTTATATTTGGGAGCCAAGAGCATACCCACAGACTGGTTGTTAGAGGGTTCCAACAACTTGGGTTGCCCAAAAAGGCTGGCAAAATATTGTGCTGTCTATTGGCAGAGACGCCAATAGACGGTGTTGCTTATACTCATAGAGTACTGAGTGGTATGCTTATTATGTATCCTAAATGTAACCTTACTGCACCTTTAATATTTGTGTCCTTGTACACAATACACTCCTATATGAGGACATGGATAAATTGTTAAAAACACAGGACTACTACAGAGTGTGCCGACATTGAAACACAACGAGCATTCAAACGTGAACATCCAGACATCAGATCCATTTTAAGCTGTGCAGGAAAACAAACTAGCTGTAAGCCCATTTCTTTGTCTGTCAGGGTTAATCTAGCGAACCACTGGACTGATCAGTGCCAAATTAATTTCTCGTGCCAGTAGACCAAGGACATAACACTTATTTTTTTCAAATGATGTATATTTTTGGAAATATTTACTTTCAAGAAGATTTACAAAAAATTAATTAATAAAAATTATAAAATAATACATTTTATTGTCTCCGCCAGGCCGAAGGCATGGCGAGAGAGTATGTTTTACCCTCCGTCCGTCCGTGTGTGTGTGTGTGTGTGTGTCCGTCCGTCCTTCTGTCTGTTACCAGCTAATCTCCGCCACCGTTGCCCCAGTCGCTGTGAAACTGCACACACACACTCCCTCGATGCCACAGCAGAACCTCTGCCCCAAATTTTTCACATGGGCCTGTTATAGCGCCACCAGGAGGCCGATTTGTGCAAAACACATTTTTGGATATTACTCCTACAGATTTTATCCAAATATCACGCAAATCGGTACACAGTATCTCTATAGTCATGTGATCAAGACGGATCTGTCCGATATTTCATATTACATCCTGATTGGCTAAGGTTGGCTTCCAAAGTCGGCAGGATTGGTCCGTTTTGAACAAAATGTCTCAAATCATGAACGCAGCGTGTGATTTCCGTGAAAATTTGCACACACATTCCCACTAGGCCAAGGACGCAATGACCCCCTTTTCACATTGCCCTGTTATAGCGCCACCAGCAGGTCTAATTTAGCAAAACACATTTTTGCAACAAAATGCCTCAAATCATGAATGCACGCTCATTCCCACTAGGCAGAGGAAGAAATGCCACCCTTTTCACATTGTCCTATCATAGCGCCACCAGGAGGCCACAATAACGACGTGACCTGGCGGAGACCTGTGCTCCGAGGAGCACTTTTTCTAGTTTTATTTTCATTCACAAGGAATCTCAGAGTGCCACATGGTAAAACATCATCAGCGTTAATGCAAGCGAGAGAAACGTGAACAAAACACAATATGCAAGTATAGTTTTTTTTTTTTTTTATATTTTATTTCTAATTTTAATTTTTTACAAAGTAAACATACAACCCCCCCAGATCCCTCCCCACATACAAACCCACATACAGAAAGGATAACACAGATAAAATAATCAAAACATAAACAAAAATAAAGGTACACAAAAAAACAAAAAAGGAACATCAAGAAGAGACAAATCTGTTGTAAAAACATTAAGCAGCTTTGAGAAATAATAGAACTAGACCGAGATAGCTGTAGATAACAAATAACCTATACCATCTCTGATACAGGTTGAGGTAAGGGCAATGTTTCAATATAGTCCAAATAAGGTTGCCAAATCTTCAAAAAGGAGTCAAACCCATTTCTTAAACTATAGGTAATCTTCTCAAGAGGGACACAACTGTTCATTTCTGAGAACCATCTCGCAATATCGAGGGGGGAGTCAGACTTCCATGTTATTGCAATACACTTCCTAGCCACTCCAAGTGCCACCTCTATAAATTTAATTTTGTGTTTTCTTAGTCTTGCACTGATAGCAGTGAAGTTGCCTAAGAGGCAAATTTCAGGATCTAACGGGAAGGGAGCTTCTATAATTTTAGCCAGTGTGTCACAGAAATCATACCAGAATGTTTTAACTTTTATACATTGCCATGTACAATGCAAAAAGGAGCCTTCTTCTGTACCACACCTAAAACATAAATCTGATATATCAGAATTATAGCTATGCAACTTTTGAGGTGTGTAATAAAGCTGATGGAGAAAATTATAATGAGTCAGTCTATATCTAGAATTAATAGTAGCAGATAGGCTATCACGACACAAATCAGACCACAAACCTTCATCAATAGTAATATTTAAATTAGACTCCCATCTCTCTCTAGATTTGTGTAAGCCTACTCTCGGGCATTGACTCAGCAACAAAAAGTACATATTGGAAATGAATCTGTATGAACATGGGCCATTGTGTAACCAATTTTCCACATCAGTAAACACTGGTAAAGTCATCTCCGGTCCCAGAGTCCTTCTGAGATAATCCCTCAGTTGCAAAAAACAGAAAAAATGCCTGTTTGATAAGTCATATTTCCCCCTCAACTGTTCAAAAGTCATGAGCTGTCCATCTTTATAACAGTGTTCCAGGAGTTTTATTCCATTGTCATGCCATGACTCCAGAATTCTATTGCCCACAAACATGGGTAGAAGCCCATTTTTCTTCAGTGGAGTTCTAGGAGATAAGTCCGTTCTACACTTAAGAATCTTGCGGACCTCATACCAAGTTTTGATTAAATGAATTGAGAAACAATTTTTGGATTTGGCCACAATAGTTTTAGGGTTCCATTTATAAATAAACTCACTGGCCTCTGTTTCTTTTAGGGCATGCATTTCCATTTGAACCCAGGAGGGGGCATCATCACCCTTAAAGAGAAAAGAAATGAACCTCATCTGAGAAGATAGATAGTAAATATGCAAGTATAGTTGGGAAGTGGCTTAGTCAGTGCCGGCTGCAGACAGTAATAAGCAGGGGGGCATTCATTATTCTAGGGGGGGCACCTGTCTGTCCCTCACGCACGCGCGCGCGATTTTTTTCGGTTATTGGATGGATATTTAACTTTTTTGGGGTGTTTTGTAACTCTATTTCGGTTAATTCGGTTCATTTACCTTGCCCCTATATGCACCAACAACAAATACAATTACAGCATTATAATGTCTGTAAAAAAAAAAAAAAAAAAAAATTAAAAAATTAAAAAATTAAAAAATCTGGCCAATCTGAACTGGGGGGGCACAAAGTCTAATCTGGTAACAGATTGCCCCAATGCCCCCCCATAGGGCCGACACTGGGCTTAGTTTGGGTTGAGTTGCTGGCTCGTCTATAGCAGAGAGGTCTGTACTCTGTAGGTGCAACTGCGCCGCTGGAATCCGGGGAGCAGAGGCGCACTTATGGTGCTGCTGGCCGCGGAGATGGTTGCTGGTGGTGGCGGGTCTGGCGTTGTGGTGGGCGCTGCTGGTTGTGGGCCAGTGGGGCTGACGGTTGCCCGTCAAACCGGTTCTCTTGCCAGGCTGGCAAGAGAACCGGTTTGACGGGGAACCGGTTTTTAATGGCCACCCATTAACAATTCGGCCGAATGCAAATAAGCCCGATTTGAAAACAAAAGGCGAATTTCTGTGGTTGGCAACAACAGAATAGGGTGAGGGGTGCTAATGTTGTTATGTTGATTTTTTTGTTTTTCTTTCCCCTGGGGGAGCAGAGTTTTATAGACCCGGCCATGGCCCCGTTGGCCTCTATGACGATACGCCCTTGGAAAACGGCCAGGGGCACATGTATCACATTATTATGACTCACAACAAAACACCAAGAGAGTAAAACAAAAACAAAAAAACGTTTATCTCCGCCTAGTAGGCGGAGTAGCCTATCTCCGCCTACTAGGCGGAGATATCTGAAAGTCTGTAATGTCGAAACTGAGCTCAGTCAGTTCTGCTCCAGGCAGCAGCAGCAGCACTGATGTCTATTTATAGACCGTCTATATTATAGACGTTGAAATGACGTCTATAATATAGATGTATATAAATAGACGCTTAAAAAACAGCTAATCAACGTCTAGGCTAAGCCTAGACCGCTAAAAACTTTCACCAGTAGACCAATTAGAACCCCGTTTTAGACGGAGGTCTAATAGACGACTATGGCTCAGTGGGAACTATAACTCACCTTAATAGTTGACTTGTTCCTCGATCTCTCCTGCCAAAACTGAACATGCAGAGAACATGTACCCTCGGCCCCACCCAATAGCTTTGCTTAGTACTTGTTCTTGCATCTGTTGCGCTGAACTGAATAGACATAGACAGACAGGGACTCGAGTGAGTTCAGTCTTGTGTAGAGGGTTGCGGTTAGTTTAGCCAGCCTCTCTCTTTTTCACAGCTGTGTTCCGTGAGCAGAAATAACGGAGCAGAAATAAGACTTCCGGTTGACGATCCCTTCAGAATAAGAGTACCCTCTAGAGTAAAAAGAAACCATTGAAAACCATTGAAAAACGGTTCATTTGCACATTAAAACTATAAATTAAGCATTTAAACGAAGCTATACAACACATATTATGTTTCTGTGTAACAAAAACGTTTTTTAAAATATAAAAAATGTATCTAAATGGATAAATGCTGTTCAAAGGAGTGCATAGCCTATAGAAATTGGACACTGGACCGGAGACGGACACGTGTGCCAACACTTGTGACATATTCACGCGTTCGGGGAGACCCCCTCTACAACGCCACACTCTCCGCTAAGCGGCACAGGTGTAAAAAAAAGTTTGGCGGACCGTCCAGTGAGGTCAGAGGTCAGAAAAGTGCCGTTTACAGTGCGTAGCCTATACCAATTGGACACTGGACCGGAGACGGACACGTGTGCCAACACTTGTGACATACTCACGCGTTCAGGGAGACCCCCTCTACAACGCCACACTCTCCGCTAAGCGGCACAGGTGTAAAAAAAAGTGTGGCGGACCGTCCAGTGAGGTCAGAGGTCAGAAAAGTGCCGTTTACAGTGCGTAGCCTATACCAATTGGACACTGGACCGGAGACGGACACGTGTGCCAACACTTGTGACATACTCACGCGTTCGGGGAGACCCCCTCTACAACGCCACACTCTCCGCTAAGCGGCACAGGTGTAGAAAAAAGTGTGGCGGACCGTCCAGTGAGGTCAGAGGTCAGAAAAGTGCCGTTTACAGTGCGTAGCCTATACCAATTGGACACTGGACCGGAGACGGACACGTGTGCCAACACTTGTGACATACTCACGCGTTCGGGGAGACCCCCTCTACAACGCCACACTCTCCGCTAAGCGGCACAGGTGTAGAAAAAAGTGTGGCGGACCGTCCAGTGAGGTCAGAAAAGTGCCGTTTTCAGACAATAGTGGACACTGGACTGGAGACGGACACGTGTGCCAACACTTGTGACATACTCACGCGTTCAGGGAGACCCCCTCTACAACACCACACTCTCCGCTAAGCGGGAGAGGTGTATTTTGAAAAGTGGCGGGCCGTCCAGTGAGGTCAGGGGTCAGAAAACAGTCATTTTCAGACCCCCTCTAAAACATTTTTGAAATAGTGAAAATAGACGATTTGCATACAGATATACGTCAGAATCACTTGTCAGTAGTGTCAATTGGTCACCTGGTAGTACCAGGTGACACTTTGCCGACTGGGACTGTACGTGTGGGACTGGGACTATTTTAAAATAGTTAAAATAGGCGATACAAGCTCACAATGCGATTTACAATTTATCCATTTAGGCATTTAGCAGACGCTCTTAATCCAGAGCGATTTACAGTAAGCAAGGTAATACATCAAATGCATAGAAATAGTAATCTAGGATCATATGTAAACCAAGAAACATCAGTCGAACAGCTTCTTATCCCCCCAAAAAATCTATAATCTCTACATTGAAACTATTCAAACTATAGGATGGCAGGTCAACAATGGCCTGGCATCTGTCTACATAACATGGTATCTAATTACATTTTAGCCTTTGCATAAGCCTGCAAGCCTGCAATGCGTTGCTGTCTTCTATTTTTGCACATTTGGCACTGCTGCTACAGATTATCATACATGTTTTAAGAGGTTTATCATACATACCATTCCATCTGTACTTTAATTTTATTTCTGTTATCTATAATTTTAAAAAGACATTGGTTGTGTTAGCACAATCTCTGTAGAAACAGGTCCCAACATTTCACTGCTTGTACCTGTATTGAGTAAGTGACAAATAAATCCCTCTTGAGTTCTCTTTGAAAATGTCACACATTTTGAAATGGCTCCACATCCATTACCTGATTGATATTAAGCTGGTACACATGTAATAGACATGCCACTAAAAGTATGCACTTAAAAAGTTTATTTTCATTCATTATTTATATTCTTTATAATTGTGAATGTTAAAAATTGTGGGGTTCTGCTATAGTCACTTACCTAACGTCACTACATAGTCACTTACAAAACGTATACACTATTGTAAAGGGATAGTTCACCCAAAAAATGACTTATTTTCTATCAATTACACACCCCATAAAGCCTTGAATTCATGTAGATTTTTTTGTTTTTGTTGCATTCCTAAGCCAATAATTTGATAACCGGCGTAAAGATGCTAATGGTAGGAGACGCCATTAGCTGCCGCCGGTCATCATATTATTGGCTTAGGAATGCGACAAAAACTAAAAAAAATCACCATGGGGTGTATAATCAATAGAAAAAAAGTCATTTTGGGGGTCAACTATCCCTTTAATGTTAAATGACAGTGTTGTTTACTGGAGTCAAATTGGGGTTGTGTTAAATATACTGC
Organism: Gymnoscopelus microlampas; assembly: GCF_963454915.1. Taxonomy (NCBI): domain Eukaryota; kingdom Metazoa; phylum Chordata; class Actinopteri; order Myctophiformes; family Myctophidae; genus Gymnoscopelus; species Gymnoscopelus microlampas. Next base: position 51,199,209 of record NC_139946.1, on the reverse strand, counting down.
AGTTCTCGCATTAGTTTATATAGTAATACCTATCACCGTCATTTGACTTTGACTCTGAGTGAGCAAGACTGTTACTTGAGTCAGCGTTTAATAGCCTATACAGCCAGCAATTGTTTCTAATTATGACAAGCACAATAACACAAAATAATAGTGTAGAAGAGAGTTGCAGATTTTCATGGAACTTGGTAGAAATGATCTCTAGGCTGCCCTATAAAAATGGCTCAAGTTCACAATCATGGTCACAGTCAATGTTACATCAGTCATATCTCAGGAACGGAGAGAGACACAGAACGAGATGTTGGTGTGTGCCTTTATTAATGGTATTGAAATTTTATACTGATGTCAAACTGGGAAACTGAAGTAGAAGCAAGGCTTGTCCATAGCCATGTCTGTTTTGTGGGAGTATCCACACATATCTATCAATAACTCCAGTGTCCAATTTGTATAGGCTATGCACTGTAAACGGCACTTTTCTGACCTCTGACCTCACTGGACGGTCCGCCACACTTTTTTCTACACCTGTGCCGCTTAGCGGAGTGTGTGGCGTTGTAGAGGGGGTCTCCCCGAACGCGTGAGTATGTCACAAGTGTTGGCACACGTGTCCGTCTCCGGTCCAGTGTCCAATTTGTATAGGCTATGCACTGAAAACGGCACTTTTCTGACCTCTTACCTCACTGGACGGTCCGCCACACTTTTTTCTACGCCTGTGCCGCTTAGCGGAGAGTGTGGCGTTGTAGAGGGGGTCTCCCCGAACGCGTGAGTATGTCACAAGTGTTGGCACACGCGTCCGTCTCCGGTCCAGTGTTCAATTTGTATAGGCTATGTACTGTAAACGGCACTTTTCCGACCTCTGACCTCACTGGACGGTCCGCCACACTTTTTTTTACACCTGTGCCGCTTAGCGGAGAGTGTGGCGTTGTAGAGGGGGTCTCCCCGAACGCGTGAATATGTCACAAGTGTTGGCACACGTGTCCGTCTCCGGTCCAGTGTCCAATTTGTATAGGCTATGCACTGTCCTCTATCTTTTTTTATGCTGTGTTTCCATGTTGTATATATGTTGTTAAATAATATACATTTTTAATGATTTTTTTCTGATTACATTTGTATTTGTATTGTATTTTAGTTTTTAAATAGGTGAGATCAACTTTATAAACCCCAAATTCTTCTTTTTTTTTAATCTCACCTGCACTATATACTATTATTATTTGTAACATATTTTGTGGTCTCTTTTATCATTGTTTATTTGCTTCTGCAATATATATGCAAAATACGATAGGGGTATCGCAACTGGCTCACCTTTACAGGTACTCGCCCCTGCGCCATCTGTGAGCCAGTGGCATCGCTCTCTCCGTCTCTCCTTCCCTCAAGGCACCGACGGGACTCTGCATGGCAGGGGCGTCCTCCTCCCTGAGCCAAGACTAGGCTTGACCGCATACCACAACTGGACAGGAGTTGGGTGGCTTCAGCAGGTTGTCAAATGGGCACCCCCCTTCACTGATGTTTCGTTGATTTAAGCCCATGACACCTCGGAGGGGCTCAACGGCAGATCCAGCGTCCTGGCTCTACCCCCGCTTGAACACCACCCAACTCTATGTCTTTGGTCCTTCAGTAGGTCGTCTCTGCCACCGCACCTCTCTTTGTATCCAGATCCAGCGTGAAGCTTCCTCTGCCCGTTTAGTAGTGTTTGCTACCAGCCGCTTCCTAGCCAGCCCTTCGATCCCCAGCAGTCCGAGGGCTCGCCAGAGTGACCGCCCAGCGAACCCCCTGCAGCCCACCTCCACCGGCAAGTTCCAGGCCTTCCATCCATTTTGCTGGCTCTCGAGGATGAGGGCTTGATATTTCTTAAGCTTGCGCTCATACGCCTCCTCTATCCTCTCTTCCCATGGTACCGTCAGCTCCATGAGCACCACCTGTTTGGTACCTTTAGACCACATTACAATATCAGGTCTCAGGTTAGTGTGGGCTATCTCCTCTGGGAATTTGAGCTGCTTTTTCAGGTCGGCCCGCATCTCCCAGTCACTTGCTGTGGCCAGGACCCCTTTGCTCCTCCCTCCTGCTGCAGAGCTTTCTCCTGCCCTGACAAACTGGATGAAGCGAGGCCCCTTAGAAAGCTGTCTTGCCTTTTTCCTCGCCTGCTCAACACCATCTGCCAATTGTGCGAGGATCTGATCGTGTCGCCACCGGAACTTGCCGTCTGCTAGGCTCGAGTGACATGAGGAGAGGACATGCTCGAGGTTAGCTATCTTTCCGCAGAGCGTGCAGCTTGGGCTCTCCACCAATCCCCAAGTATGGAGGTTTGATGGGGTCGGCAGGACATCATATGTAGAGCACAACAGAAACTTGATCCGGTGGCCTTCCATGCTCCAGATGTCCTGCCAGGTTAGAGCTCTCTCCCTCACACCCTCCCATCTAGTCCAGCTGCCTTGTTTGTTCATGGCCACAGCCTTGACATGCCGGCTTTCCTCCTCTGCCTTCCGCACCTCTCTCTGCACCAAGCCTCGCCGCTCCTTTGGGTCAGCTTTGTACCAGCTTGTTCTGGTGGAGCAGCCCAGACCCAGCCTTCCCTGGTTTACTGACCCAACGATGTCAGCATGATGCAGTCGATCCTCCGCCTCCTTCAGTGCTCTGCTGGCTGACCACTTTCGCCCTGTTCTGACAACAATGCCCGCCTGGCGCACTCTCTCATCGTTGCTGTCTCGTAGCATCATGGCCTGGCGTGTCTTTGTGGCCTTGTACTCCTCCACTACTGATGTTATGGGCAGCTGTAGCTTGCTACCTGTGCTGTACAGGCCAATGGAGCAGAAGCTTCTTGGGACGCCCAACCATCTCCTCAAGTAGGTGTTCAGCTTCCTCTCCAGCCCCTCAACTGTAGAGACAGGTACCTCATAAACCAGGAGTGGCCAGAGCAGTCTGGGGAGAACCCCATGTTGGTAGCCCCAGGCCTTATACTTGCCAGGCAGACCGCTCTTCTCCAGAGATGTCATCCAGGTTTCTGCCTGGCTAAGCATCTCCTTCACACTCTGCCTGTCATTGAGGTCTGCCCTGTACCACTTCCCCAAGCACTTCACAGGTTTCTCTTGGACAGTTGGAATGATGTCCGCTCCTATCTTGAAGCGAAACCGTTCCTGGACACGCCCCTTTTTCAGTACTAGGCTTCTGGATTTTGCCGGTTTGAACTCCATCCTCGCCCAGTTTGTGAGCTCAATCAAGTCCTCCAAAATCCATCTTCCTTCTGGCACTGATCTTGCCGTGATGGTGAGATCGTCCATGAACGCTCTTATGGGCAGCATCTGGGTGCCACTTGCAAGTACTGCACCCCGACGCAACTTCTCTGCTGACTTGACGAGAAGGTTCATCGCTGCGGAAAACAGAATCACTGAAATTGTACAGCCAGTGACAATGCCCACCTCTAGCCTCTGCCAATTAGTGGTGAATTCTCCGCAGGTGAAGCGCATGTTGAATCTGTCGAAGTAGTTTTGCAAGAGCTTTTGGAATCGCTCTGGGATGTAGTAGGTCTTCAAAGTCAGCTCCACTAGCTTGTGGGGTATCGTTCCATAGGCATTCGTTAGATCAAGCCACAGAACTGTTAGGTCACCGTGGTTCCTCTTTGCATCCTCGATGATCTTGGAGATTACGCTGGTATGTTCAAGACAGCCAGATACCCCTGGCATGCCACCTTTTTGAACTGAAGTGTCGATGTACCCGTTGTCCAACATGAAGGTGGTCAACCTCTTCGCCAGAATCCCCAGGAAGATCTTAGCTTCCACATTGAGCAGTGAGATGGTACGAAATTGCTTAATCCCTTTAGAGTTTTCTTCCTTAGGGATGAAGCACCCCTCAGCAACCAACCAATCGTCAGCAAGGAAGTTCTTTCGCCATGCCACTGTCAGTAGCTTCCAGAGTCGTTTCCTAAGCCTTTCGCAATGCAATAAACAATATTATATCATCATCATTTTCCAAGAGTGACCTGGCCTAGAGTCAGCATTATTACAACAATGGACAAACAATACAAAAACAATACATATATATATAACACACACAAATCAATATCCAGTTAAAGTGCAAAACAGTGCTAAGTGCACATTTAATGGGGGTCAATAGCCAATTTCAAACTGGAACAACCATTTAAAAAGACATACTGTACATCATAAATTTATTTTTTAAATACATTTGTGTCTTTTTTTTTTAAACTTGCCACTTAGAAGTGTTTTAGTATGAGCCATTTAAAAGGCATACATCATAAATGTATTTTTAAATTAGATTTGTGTCTTTTAAAAAACATAAAAAATTCACGATCTTATTTTGAAGGCAACCGGAACCCTTATTTCTGCTAGGTCGAAAACCGGAAGTCCAATTTCTGCTGACGGAACGGAGCTCTCTCTCTCTCTCTCTCTCTCTCTCTCTCTCTCTCTCTCTCTCTCTCTCTCTCTCTCGCGCGCGCGCATGCGCTCTCGCTCTTGCTCTCTCGCGCTCTTGCTCTCTCTCTCTCTCTGGTTTAACCCTAACCGTCTCTCTCCGAGCTCAGTAGTTCCAATCACTCTGCTGCTCCGTCCAGCTCCATTCATATTATCCCGGTTTTCAGACTCAGGGTGAGTTGATGAAATTAGGCTACTGTATTTATTTTTTGCAACACTGGCCAGGCAAGGCAGAGGGACGACAGGTGCAGCGTTATAAAGAGAAACAATTGTGTTATTTTATGTAATCGGCTTTAGTGTTTATCTTAAGAAATATATTATAGCCCATAGATAGGAGAATAGTACTGTAGACCAGGGGTCTTCAATGTTTTCCAGGCCAAGGACCTCTTGAGAGATGAAGCAGGGACCCCCCACTGCATATTGTATAAAATTGTGTTGCACGTTAAACATTTTCATAGATTTCATAGACAGCTTCATAGACTTGTTTGAGAGCACTATCAATGTGTTGGATTCATGTTAAGTTAACCACTTTGCAGCACGAGGCGTTGTGAGCTTGTAGATCTGCTATTTTCGGCTAATGTTCCCCTCAGAATAGGGATGCTAGGGTTCAAGTGGTTAATGTAACACAAATATTTGGCCCCTCTGTAGTAACACTGAGGATCCCCTAGGGATCCCGGACCCCCAGTTGAAGACCCCTGTGTAGACTATTGAGAATGTATCAGTGATGGTTACAAAAATACTCGTTTTCAGTTTGCTTTGTTTTGTTACATATAGACCACCGAAGTCCTGACGTCACTCGTTCATCCCCAGGTTCGTAAAGTAATTTCGCTATGGAGAATAACATTGGGTCATCATAGAATCGTCTCATACAAGAATTGTGGTCCAAAAATAAACAAACTGTCTCTGCATAATTGTCAGGGAGGAGGTTCTGTATCGTTTATGATAGTCAGTCACTTATATGTGACACAGTCTGTTTCTGGCGAAGATTTAACTAATTCGGCGGAAGTAACATTATCGTTTTCTCACCGTCAGTTGATGCTTCATTTCCATAAGAGTCAAACCGCCGGGGTCACTTGTTTATTTTTGGAACACAGTTCTTATTTGATGCGATATTAAAGACGTCTATGGGATTCAGAATGGGTGTGGAAAACCGCAAACCAGGTAGACAAACCAAGGATGTGTAAATTACGTCAGACTTCGGTGGTCTATACCTAGTCTAGCAGCCAGAATGATTATGCTCAACCTGTAATGTCAATTTTTGTGTGTGAGAACATTTAATCAAATATGACATTGACAGAGAAGTTGGTTCGTGTGTGCACTACTGCACTTGTTACCATTGACAGTAATGTGTTTTAGTATGATAATTGTAAAGAAAATAAAGTTGTTTTATGTTATTAGTGAGGTAGAGGCGCTTCATTGTGACCAGCACTCAACAATACACGCCTGAAAGGCAGATATTTGTGAGGGGCTTGTATGTGAGCTTACAGTAGGTTTGCATTATTATTTGATATTCTGTATAATGATACTGTGTTTATTTTATATTATCAAACCTTTCTTTGTTTTCCAGTACGATCGAGGACTGAAACTCTGGCTGCCTGCCTCTCCAAGACCCCATCTACTGCTGAGAGAGGAGTTTGTGCTGGATTTTTACCAAGACTGGTTGAGGCAGATATTCCCCTTGAGAAAGCTCCCACACTGGCTGCTTTTCTGCAGAAATACTGCAAGCAGGGAGGATCCCTTCCAGCTCTGTCCCACTTCCGCTCAGACTACCTGCTAGAGCTGTTACCTCAGTATGTGGAGGACATCAAGGGAGGACATCAAGGGTGGAGTGAAAGGCCATCTATGTTTTATTAGATGAGACAACAGATGCCTGTGGTCGCTGTGTCCTCTGAATTATTCGGCAACCTGTTGGCGAGCCATCTCTGGCAGCAGATATTGTGTTCCTTGAGAGAGTCAACTTCAACACTGTGTCACAGGCAGTCATCTCTTGCCGCAACAGCTACAACATCAACCTCAGTGACGTGTGGGCTTTTGTCACAGACTCAGCAAGCTACATGAAGAAAGCCTTCAACACCATTCTTCATGGCCTGTTCCCCAACTCCAGACACATCACATGTCTGGCACATCTCCTCAACAGGAGACATCCAACCCTTCTGCTTCCACTATCCATGGTCAACTCGACAACCTCTACATGTTTGAATACGGCTGCAGTGCAGGGGCTGAAGACTGGCGTCCTGGGACCAAAGCTGAGGGAGCTGGATCAGAATCAGGTTTATTGTCACATCACAGGTTTACAAGGTAAAAAAGTGGGTGAAATTCGTTTTTGTACAACACTCCCATCGCAACGTTAAATTCCGTAGAAAGAAGAGTGGGGAGAGAGAAAAAGAAGAGGGGTAGGGGGTTAAGTGGGAAGGGTATCAACAGAGAACAATAGAAGGCCAAAAACAAGTTATCTACATATTTACAAAGTACCTGAGATAAGAGACAAACTAAGGTGCCTGAGCATAGCAGCAATGTATGTATACTGTGCCTGATATACTTATAGACGCTAAGGTGCTTAGAGAGAAAAAGAGCGCAATAATAAAAAATCAAAAAAAAAGTTTGTGCATTATACATGGGGATTAAGGTGCAGAGGGTCAGTGCGTGTTCACCTAAGGGTGGACTGACCCTGGTATAATCCGCAAGTAGCTCCATGAAGGAGAGCAACAAAAAGTAATCTTTAGCATTTTGACTAAAGCTTTTGCCACAAAGAGTACATTTAAGCCCTTTCTCCTGTGTGTATCAACATGTGTTTCTTAAGATTAGCATTTTGACTAAAGCTTTTGTAAAAAACTGTACAACTGAACAACTGAAGGTTTTTTTCCCGCTGGTATGATTCCTCATAAGTCCAAGTCATTTTTCCTGGTATAATAATCCACAGGTGTGTTCAGGAAGAGCCAGAAAAGTCTGCAACCAGCTGGGCATTACCGCCTGTTGTCAGGCTGCTGAAAAGGCTCATGCTTCATTCAGCATTCTGACAGCAGCCGGGTTAAAACTACTCCAGAACCTGGTGGTAGAACTCTTGATACTGCGGTAGGTCCCCTTGCCCGATCGCGGTCGTTGTAGGGTTCTGAACAGTCTGTGACTTGGGTGGTACTTGTCCTTGATGATGCGCTTGGCTTTGACCACCGATCGCACTACTCGCTGTAGGTTGATCTTCTCTCGGGCAGTGCAGTTCCCATACCAGGCCGTGATGCAGCCTGTTAGGACGCCTTCAACCGAACTGTTGTAGTACAGCTTGAGGATGCGCTGTCCTACTCCAAGCTTATTCAGGCGGCGGAGCCAGTACAGTCTCTGCTGAGCCTTTTTCTTCACGTGTGTGGTGTGCGTCTCCCATTTAAGGTCCTCCTCGATGTGTGCTCCGAGGAACTTGAACTCGCTGACCCTTTCCACTGCAGCACCGTCGATGAGGATGGGCGCATGGTCTCTCCGCGGCCTCCTGAAGTCCACGATCAGTTCTTTGGTCTTGTCGACGTTGAGAGCGAGGTTGTTCTCCCGGCACCAGAGCGCCAGTGAGTTGATCTCATTTCTGTAGTCAGACTCGTCGTTGTTTACGATTCGGCCTATCACTGTCGTGTCGTCCGCGTACTTTATGATGGTGTTGGAGACATGTGTGGCTATGCAGTCATACGTGTACAGGGAGTAGAGGAGAGGGCTCAGCACGCATCCCTGGGGTGCTCCGGTGTTGAGGGTCAGGGGGTCAGATGTGATGCTGCCCATTCTCACCACCTGATGTCGGTTGGACAGGAAGTCCTGTATCCAGTCGCACATGCTTGGGTGTAGCCCTAGGTCTCTGAGCTTTTTGTCAAGTATTGCTGGGACAATGGTGTTGAATGCTGAGCTGTAGTCCACGAACAGCATACGTACATATTTGTCCTTCAGCAGCTTGTCCATGTGCGAGAGGACGGTGTGGAGAGCCATGGCAATAGCGTCGTCGGTGGATCTGTTTTTGCGGTATGCATACTGCCACGGATCCAGCGAGGCAGGTAGCGTGGAGCTGATGTATTCCCTCACCAGTTTCTCGAAGCACTTGCTGACGATTGGGGTGAGAGCGATAGGTCTCCAGTCATTCAGGCATGTCACTCTGGCCTTTTTGGGAATGGGCACAATGGTTGACATTTTGAACCCTGCAGGGACCACAGCCTGGGAGAGGGAGAGGTTAAAGATGTCAGCGAAGACACCCGCCAGCTGGTCTGCACATGCCTTAAGGACCCGGCCTGGGATTCCATCAGGTCCGGCTGCCTTGTGGATGTTGACCCGTGCAAAGGCTGTACGCACTTCTCTCTCCGAGATGATTAGAGGGTTCTCCTCTGCTGGTGTTGCTGATGCCCCCGCTTGGCTGCCGCGGTTGGAGCTGATCTCAAACCGGCCATAGAAAGTGTTCAGTTCGTTGGGGAGGGAGGCAGGCGGGTTCACCTCGCTTCTGGTTCTTGTTTTGCAGTCTGTCAAGGTGTGTACCGCCTGCCACGTGGATGAGAATGAGCATGATGCCTGCTCTCAGCTCTTCCAGAAGACCATGGCTAACTGCTTGCAAAGCTGCAGGCTGTGATGGAGAGACACCTCAGCATGGATCTCTTCAAAGCCCTCCCAGTGTTTTACCAAGCAATTAGCTGGTCTAAGAAAGTACATTCAGGACTATGTCCAGGTGGCCCCTGCCCTTACCCTTGTGTCAGCTGAGGAATGACATCGTTACATCCACATGGACTAGACTCACTAGAGTGATGCTGAATATGTCAGTCCTGTGGAGTGGAGTCTTTTCTCACACTACACTATGCTGCTTACACAGTACCAACGGAGTCTGACTGAACACAACATTACAATGATGCTTATTGCCAAATTCAACTATCGGCAGAATAACCCCCACTAACTGACTGACTGAAAGCCAGAGGCTGGCTATCTGGCTGGCTGACTGACTCACTCAGAATGCCTTACTGACTGACTGACTGAATGACTGACTGACTCACTCAGACTTTAATGGTTGTTAAATGTTGGCTTGTCTTGTATAGAATGTTAAATTTGTTCTTTTCAAATGCATAGACTTGCAGAAAAAAGGAAGTGCTTTGTATCCTCTCTTGAACAAGCACTATATCTGTTGTATGTATTTGTTCCCAATTTATTTATTGAACAAATTAATTAATGTATGTTTAACGATTATGTAAAATGTTTTCCTTTTAATTAAAAAATAATAATAATTAGCATCCATATTCTGGGGAGAACATTAGCCAAAAATAGCAGATCTACAAGCTCACAACGTGCCACAATGCGGCGCGCGATGTGAGCTTGTAGATCGGCTATTTTTATGAGAGAGAATTGGTGTAAAAGAAAGTACAGTTGCAACTCAGGTCTATTTGTCTTAGAATAGAGAGTTTAAGTAGTTAAAGTAAACTGTTCCATTCCAATGTACAGACTTGCATACATACAGAAAAAATAAACATCTGCGGTTTAATTATAAATTATTTTTATTTAAATTGTTCAAAAAAAATATCAGTTCTCTATAAGCATTTGCACTATACTTATGTATGTATTTATTACAGTATTTATATAATTCATTTATGTATATGTATGTTCATGTTGGACCCATGGTTATTGGTAAATTATTGTTTTCTTAGATTAATGTTTAATCTATGTTCCCTATGCATTTCAGCAGCAAATTTTAATTTTATTGCACATTTATTATTTGAATTGAATATGTACTAAAGAATGTTCATGAAGGAGTGAATTAGTATTGACTAGTATTAAAAACTGCTCAATTTAAGCCAAGTAGGACATTTATCAATAGTAGGCTACAGATTACAGAATATGCAAGGCATTCAATAAAACATTTTATTCACAATGTAAGTGCAAGCTCTTGAAGTCATCTCTTTTAAGAGCTTGAATCCTCTTCACGAGGCTACTACTGCACAAAGATTAGTACATTTTTCGTTTTGGTGAAGAACATTAAAATAGTAGATATGTAGAGATATACGGTATGTATGTATAGACAGTTCACAATATAGTAGTATAATATAGCATATAGTAAAGTATAATATTAGTTTAGATTAATATAGGCATATGTTATTATGCTTGTCACAATCTAGCCCAACATGAATTGATTTAATAATGCAAACCAAACTGTGACCTCTTGTAGTTAGTACAACTGTTCAGTCAAAGCTATATAGGTATTCATGATTCTCAACCCTGGATACAAAGAAAGACCACTAATAATATAATAATTAAGTATAATGGTTCATTGACATGTATACTAGGATACAGTATGCCCCAGACCTCTTTCACAGCACAACAGAACAGATTATCCACTGGCATGACTTTGTCTAGGCAGGTACATTTTCGTCTGAGGAGTCCAATAACCCTTTCAACATGAATTCTAACATTCGCGTGTTCTCTATTGTCCTGTGGAGAAAGCTGTTTTCCCCCCTTTTGTAAAGGCTGGTGTGACTAACCATGCCATGACAGATCCTACACTATCTGCAATGTTGAATCCTCTGACCAGTACAGTACACAGTCTCCAGGAAAATCTGATGGACGCTGGTGGTGACGCTGATCAAACTGCTGGGCTTTTGAGCAGTAGGCACGGCTTTGTTGGTGGCCAGCGTCGTGCTGCCTTGCCTGGAGTGACTCTGCTTGTAGCGAGGGTTCTGCTGCGACAAGCTGTGTTGGGAGCTGCCTGGAGTGCAGCCAGTGTCTGGAGAGCAGATGGTCTTAATTAGACTCCTTGGAGGTGTTTCAGGTGATTACTTGCAGATGGCTCAAAAACACCTGAGAATAAAATAAACAGGGAATATTACTGTGATAGTACAGACTGGTAGGATATTTAACTTTTAGATCATTTTCTTCTGCTTAAATAAGACAACACTGCATGCTTCAATTTAGGGATGTCCGATTTTATCGGCCTCCCGATATTATCGGCCGATATTAGCATAAAAATTGATATCGGGAAAATATCGGTATCGGTTTTTGAAAAAAAAAAATTTTTTTTTTTTTTTTTTTTTTTTTTTTTTGCTTTATAAATAAGTTACAGGAGTTCTTACTGTATATGGTGTGTGTGATATGAAATTTGAGCTTACCCTAATCACAATAATCCCTGCATATATCGGTATCGGTTGATATCGGTATCGGTAATTAAGAGTTGGACAATATCGGTATATCGGTTATCGGTAAAAAAGCCAATATCGGACAACCCTACTTCAATTAAATAATACATAAAGCATTGTCATTATCTAGTTAAAATGCTGTGGTTTCATTGACCCATCTGGTTTCAGAACAAACCACTCCACTGACACATGCCTTCTCTATTTGAACGACTCTATCAAACAAGAGATCGAAAAGGGCAAATATTGCGGCATGGTCATGCTGGACCTCGAGAAGGCCTCTGACACCGTTAATCACCCAATTATGATCAATAAGCTCAAAGCAATAGGTTTTGATGACACGTCAGTGAACTGGATGAGATGGTGGAAGTAAACGGCACCCAGTCCCCCCCCCCCTCCCAGTGACTTGTGGTGTTCCTCAAGGAAGTATACTAGGACCCTTACTGTTCCTGATATATGTGAATGACATGTCTTCAGCCTGCGACTGCAACCTGTTCCTGTTCGCAGATGACTCGGCCCTGCTAGTCTCGGACAGGGACAGGCTGCAGGTTGAGAAAACTCTCAGCTCGGAACTCAACAAGATCTGCATCTGGCTCTCCGACAACACGCTTTCATTACACCTGGGTAAAACGGAATGCACCATCCTCTTTGGGTCCACTCCTAACCTTAGAAAGGCAGAGAGTTTCACGATCAAAGCGGGTGATGATATTATCAAAAGAAAAAACGAAATTACCTACCTTGGAGGCTGACCTCTCTGGTGACAAAAATGCAGAAAAAACGATCAAAACGGTAAAGGAGTGTAAAACCCTACTCTCTTTCAAAACTGCCCTAAAGATACACCTTCAGGAGGCTGCAATTGGAAAATGGCCCCTGTCTAAGTCCTAACCTAACCTACCCCCCTACCCCCTACCCCCCCCCCCCCCCTCTCTCCTTCTTCTTTTGTACATATTTCTCACTCTTCATACCAGTAACCTGTAAACTGATTGTATGACATTCTATAGTAGTTGTGTATAACTGTCTGTCTCTTATATGTCATCATGATTTGTGTGCGTGGGGAACTCATTTGAAACAAGCTCAGTGCTTTTATGAGTCTTCCAGTTTAGTAGACCTCGTATTGAGAATTTGTACTTCCATGTAGGCCTACTGTTGTTCTCATGTCTTACTAAATAAAGTACATCAATCAACCAACCCTGGTTCTAATGAATTTCAACAATATGCTCAATTTAAAATACACAACTCACGTTACCACGCTTTGACTCAGTCGCTCAAATGGGCCACAAGCACCTTCCTCTGGACTCTTGCAGCGCAGCACCTACATGGGACCAGTCCTCACACAGTCCAGACTTGCAGTCACAGTGTGCGTCAAGCACCGCCCCAGTGTGCTCTGCCATGATCCAGGGAGAGGTTGGCTTCTCCCTTGGTTGCTGTGAGTGCAGCACCTGAGAATAGAGTATTACTGTGATAGAACAGACCGTTAGGGTATTCTTTTCTTCAGCTTATATAGGACAACACTGCATGAGTGCAACAAAAAAAATCAAATAATATCTAAAGCGTTGTAATTATATCTAGTTAGAATGCTGTGGTGTTACTGACCCTGGTTGTAATGTAACATTTTGACCCAGTCTTGTACTGTAAGACCCTGCTTGTAAGACCAGCCACTGTCAGGCATGCAAACAGCCCCGAGGTGAAAAAAAGGTGACAACATGTTGTTTTCTTTTGGCTCAGGTGTCACACAATTGCCCTATTTGGGTTCAAAAAGGTGACTGTAGCTGAAAAGTGACACTTTTGCATGTCTGCGTATGAAAAGTGCTGGGTAACTAGGCTAGTACTTTTTACAGGTGTTTTTTTCCCCTATGAAACTCTCAAAGAACAAAGCTTGACTATCTGCATGCCAGCCACAATGGACAGACTCGACTTTCATTTATTATTTTGGGTCATTAATAATGCCCATATTTGGGCTTTGTTTACGTCTGACTTCTTTGGGGCACACAGTAGTTTAGTAAGTCCAGAGCGTTAGAGTTCTCTCTAAGTTAAGAGAACTCACTAACGCTCTAGAACAGGGCTAACAGAAGCTTAGAGGGGGCGGAGTCTTGGCCCGGCCCCCTCCCTACCCGTAACTTTGTATAATAATGTAAATGAATGATTGATAATTAAAAAACAGGTCAATTTCCGTTTTCCATTCATGTAGATGAAAGGCTAAAATTGAAAATCAAGCCAATTTTTGATTTTTGATTTCACATTGAATAATAGACTGAACGCAAAATACGGGCTTGTAAAGTAATACTTGATATCTTGGCAATAAATTGTGTTTAACAAAAAAGAAAAACGCAATTTTGTATAATACCTAATGTATATGAATGATTGATAATTAAACACGGGTCAATTTCCGTTTTCCATTCATGTAGATGAAAGGCTGATATTGAAAAATAAGCCAATTTCCGATTTTCGATTTTGGGACTTTAGAACGGATATCAACTGAACGCTGCATACACGGATTTAGTTGGTCAGAGTGTTCTTGTTTGTGATTTTAAATGGAATAGCCCGCGGACTCATTACAGCCGGTAGCTTTAATTATTAGAATAATTTAAATCGGGGGGTTTGAAAGCTGCATGATTATTGATTCATAGTTCGCCATACGACGATGTCGTGCAGTGAAATAGCAGACCATCAAGCTTACCCCACTGAGAATCTTTCGGGCTATACTATTAGATGTCTAAACGGCTATAACTGGTCTAAAAGTGAAAGTTCTTTCAACTTGAAACAACGTAATTTCAACGGCTATATTAGTCTATAGAAGACGCTTAAAAAACAGCTAACAGCTTAAAAAAACTTTCACTTTTAGACCAGTTATAACCCAGCCGACTATGGCTCACTGGGACAACTAGTCGTGCATGCAATTCCTTGTGAGCTTGTAGATCTGCTATTTTCGGCGCTCGACACCGTGTGACGGAGCATAATAGGCTTGTAGTCAGGTGGTATAGGCCTACTAAAGAGGCAGGGATTCCCCGACACACGAGAGAGACATATAGCGGTTTCAGACTATGGTTTCGGGTGCGCACCCTGGGCCACTTGGCTGATGTTGTGGTAGTGTGAACGTTGCGTATCGTTCCCCGAAACGGATCCCCGTTCCGTTCCCGAAACCACCTCCGGAGGCAGTCTCGGATCCGAATCATGCGTCCTCGGAGACGGTACGCTGCAGTGTGAAAGCAAGCGTACTGTTTGACGGAAGTGGCCCGCTATTTGGAATAGGTGACGGTATATAAACTCGACAAAAACAGTCAACAAAAAGACGTCGCAGGTAAATCCACAGGGGTTCAACCATGGCCGGATCCCGCGGGTTAATTTCATCATTAAATTATAAAATGAACTCGCGGGATGATGAAAGATTTAGTACCGCATCATCCCGCGGGTTAATTTTATCATTAAATGACCAAATGAACCTGCGGGATGATGCGCTAAAACCCGCATTATTTATATATAAAACATTACATACAGAAATAGAATGAGAGCGCGAGATAGAAAGAGAGGCCGTGTCATGACCATATAATGACAGCAACTATATATATATATATATATATATATATATATATATATATATATATATATATATATATATATATATATATATATATATAGTATATCTTGTGGATATCTTGTGGAGTTTCAGCTACTATGCATCCCAGAAATATATAGCTTATAAGGCTTTGTAATTTGTAAGTAAATATGGTAACTCATTTAGATGTAGGCCTACGTAGGTTTATGGTTTCCCAAGGACTATAGCCGTTTTACTCATGATGCAATTTCTCTTTCATAACAGTTGCATACATGTGCCAGATAATCCCCACACAAAGAGAGTAAAAAAAGAAAAGACGTTACTTTATTTAGTAAGACATGAGAAACAGTACATGGAAGTACAATTCACAATACAAGGTTTCAGTCATTCAGTCCGACTTCACTGTATAGGCTAGTTGCCTTTTCATAAATGATATATTTTGTACTTAAGCTGTCGTGAAAGTTTATAATATTTAGAGAAATGTAAAGTTTCAAATACAAAAGTAGTAGTAGTTGTGAAGGTTAGCAAACTGGACATTTAGACTGAATGTTTCCTGTATCCTCATCTTGCGCGTTGTGTTTCACCAGGTTTTATTTGTGTTGTTTCTCATAAGCGTGCATCCGTTGTCTGTCAACAACACGCGCGCCAACAACACAGCAGTCTGTGCCTTGACTTCTGTGCGCTCAGTGCGCTCCTGACTCTCTCCCCAGCGGCAACCGCAACCCTATATTTATGCGCGACCAGCACAAACATTGTCGCATAGTTGATGACGTCTGTGTCCACTGGCGAAGCACTGTGTGCATGCCGCCACCTATAGGATCGGGGGTATATATGCAAGTGTTCTCGGGCGCGTTAGAGCCTTGGCCAGTGTGAATGCGGGCCAGCCAAGCGCACTCGGAAACGGAGCGGTCTGGAGTGCGCACGCGGAACCATAGTGAGAAACCGCCCATAGAGGCGGTCTAAGCAGCAGAAACGCCCCTCTAACAAAAAGGTTCAACGCTTCCCGTTCCCTGCGACTTCATTCCACTCGTTGCAGATCAAAGGAGCAAGTCAGCTATTAGGGAGCAGTAGTTTAGTTCACTTTCATTATTGTGTGTTTTATGTTTATTCTGCTCATATACAGCATAGATTATTATCTCCCAGCCCTACACAAACAGAGCCACCAGACAGAAATCCGACGAGACTAAGCCAAATTATAAGAACACAAAAAGAAAAGAAAAAGGAAAAAAAACCTACCCAACACATTGGAAAGAATCAACCAACAAACTGAGAAAACTGAAATGCTATTTGGCCATACACAATGGCAGAATGCCTGGGTACTGTGACGGTTCCAATATCAAGATCAAAACGTCATTATTCATTTACACAAAAATGTGTCTAGCATCAATTGTATGGGTT
Organism: Gymnoscopelus microlampas; assembly: GCF_963454915.1. NCBI lineage: Eukaryota > Metazoa > Chordata > Actinopteri > Myctophiformes > Myctophidae > Gymnoscopelus > Gymnoscopelus microlampas. The sequence continues at coordinate 51,182,716 of NC_139946.1, read as the reverse complement.
ATTTGAACAATAAGTGATTTAACTGCTGAGAATATGGAAATCATGTGCAATCATGTGCAAAACATAATAATGGTCACCATGCCTATAACTCCACTTTAAGAGATTTGAGATTGGTCTGATGTCAACATTAAATTTGTTGTTTTTTCAAAATGTAAAAAGCCTATTATGATTTTAACAAGCACTTCACGACATTATCAGACCTAAATGTACTCTTCAATTTCTTCCCTGAAATAACTGGATATCACAGGTTCTGTAGTAATTTGTAGCATTTGTAGAAATATTTAAATGTAATAAAAGAATATTCTCACTCAGTGGTGCTCCTACAGCAAACGTTGAGTTGTGTAACAGGTTGGTTCCTACTACAAGTCATCTTTGCTATTCTACTTATAGTAGCACTCAGTTACTACAGTACACACACTTAGACTCAAAGGACCACAATTAAATTAATGTAATATATATAATAATAAATATACATTTTTGTTTTATCCTTAGAGTAAGTGATTTACTTTGGTTAAAATACGTGTTAAATAGTTTCTATATTCTGATAGTAGTCGTTGCTATAGAGTGTTTGTTCAGTAAAAAGGATTCTCCCATCTCTCCAGCTCTTTATTAAACAGAAATTTCATTTTCAGTGCTCTCTCCTGATTGGCTTAAATTTTGTCAACCTAAAAATGTACTTTCTGTTTACTAAAGAGCTGGAAAGACCCCTGTGACCGAACAAACGCTCTGTTGCAATGATTACTATCAGCATATAGAACTTTAACCTTTTTAACAAAAACAAAACAATTACCAAAAAATATCACTTACCCTACCTTTAGTTTTGACAGATATGTACAAATATATATGTATCTGTTTCACCTACAGTCCCGCCAGAACTGAACATGTAGGGAAAGTGTCCTTCATCCGTTTTGTACTTTGGTGGAACTGAAGGCTTGGAAATGAACTCAATGGTTTTGGCGGGAATCTATCATCAGCTATCCTGCCTATCATCACGTGATGATAGGAGGGATTCTATCATCAGCCTTCCTCTAGAGGCAGGCTGATGATAGAATCCCGCCCCTTTAACAAAACCCTTGAGCTCATTCCCTTGTCTTCAGTTCCACAAAATGTTCCTTGCGTGTTCAGATGGAGAGAGATGGTCTCTCTCTCTCTCTCTCTCTCTCTCTCTCTCTCTCGCTCTCTCTCTCTCTCTCTCTCTCTCTCTCTCTCTCTCGCCAAGTTCACAACTGTTCATTGGTAATAAACTTGTTGTATATGATCATTTATCCACAACTCTCACTTTCCATTATTGGAGCAGAATAAACATAAAACACACACTAATGAAAGTGAACCAGCTATAGCTCTGCTTAGTTGACTTGCTCCAAGTCAGGGGCAGGGTTCTGTCGTTTAGCCTGCCTCTCTCTCTGTCTCTCCCGCTTTCTCTCTCTCTCTCTCTCTCTCTCTCTCTCTCTCTCTCTCTCTCTCTCTCTCTCTCTCTCTCTCTCTCTCTCTCTCTCTCTCTCTCTCTGTATTTGACCATATTTCCACAACTCTCACTGTCCATTAATGGAGCAAGAATAACACAAAACGCACTCGTAATGAAAGTGAACACATCATAACCACTTAAGACTTATATACTTTGTTATATGACTGTCATACCTTCACGCTGTACTTAATGTTCTGTACTGAAAATGGAGGTTTAATAAGAACTGGAGATGATGACACCTTAACATGGCCACCATTCATTTCAATGAAACTTGCTCCCGCTTCTAGGGGACACCCGCCTTCATAGCAGAGTTTCTCTCTTTCTTTCTCTCTGTCACAGCGAGAAACTGTGTGTGTGTGTGTGTGTGTGTGTGTGTGTGTGTGTGTGTGTGTGTGTGTGTGTGTGTGTGTGTGTGTGTGTGTGTGTCTGTCTGTCTGTCTGTCTGTCTGTCTGTCTGTCTGTCTGTCTGTCTGTCTGTCTGTCTGTCTGTCTGTCTGTGTCTGTCTGTCTGTCTGTCTGTCTGTCTGTCTGTCTGTCTGTCTGTGTGTGTGGTAACAATAATTTATCATTATTTATTTGAAATATGACCAAAACATAAGTTCACAACTATGTCAGGCCTGTTCATTGGTAATAAACTTGTTGTATATGATCATTTATCCACAACTCTCACTGTCCATTATTGGAGCAGAATAAACATAAAACACACACTAATGAAAGTGAACTAGCAATAGCTCTGCTTAGTTGACTTGCTCCAATATCTTTCCTGTGGAACTGAAGACACCATAAACAAGTTCAACCTTTTTGTTAGAGGGGCGGGCTCTGTCGTTTAGCCTGCCTCTCTCTCTCTCTCTCTCTCTCTCTCTCTCTCTCTCTCTCTCTCTCTCTCTCTCTCTCTCTGTGTCAGGATTCTGTTGCTTAGCCCGCCCTGCTCGGCCATTGTTATGACCCTATAAGGTAATATTATGTATTTTTCTGTGTTGCCCTGTGTATATCTTTTTCCCTCATTGGTGTGTGAATGAGTGACTGATTACCAGCTGACGTGAATGAGTGGTGTCTGAACGTGAGTGGTTGGCTATATTTTTGTTATGACACCTCATCATGAGGGTTGTTGAAATATGATCATAAACAACAAGATTATTACTAATGAACAGACTTCATGTCAATGTGAATGCTACCTGTAGGAGTAGACTGTGCCGTGTGGAAAAGCCTGGTGACGTCAGTGAGGTTGAGGAGCAGTGAGTGTGAGAAGCAATAGAATCCCGCCCCTCTAACAAAAAGGTTGAAACTGCTTCCCTGTGTCTTCAGTTCCACAGGACTTTTATTAGTGCGTGTTTTGTGTTTATTGTGCGCCGTTAATGGACTGGACAGTGTCGCGGGAAGGGGGGGGCTACGGGGGCTGCAGCCCCCCTGGTGATGGGAAGGGATTTTTTTTTTTTTATGAGAACAAGAATTAAATAACGTAACCCTAACCTAACCCTAACCCTAGCCCTAAAACCAAAATAAAGTAAAGGAAAAAAAGTGCCAAAACCTACCCAAACCCGCACATTTTTCGATATGACTGTCACACTTTCGCTGTACTTAATGTTCTGCACTGAAAATGGAGGTTTAATAAGAACTGGAGATGATGACACCTTAACATGGCCACCATTCATTTCAATGAAACTTGCTCCCGCTTCTAGGGGACACCCGCCTTCATAGCAGAGTTTCTCTCTTTCTTTCTCTCTGTCACAGCGAGAAACTGTGTGTGTGTGTGTGTGTGTGTGTGTGTGTGTGTGTGTGTGTGTGTGTGTGTGTGTGTGTGTGTGTGTGTGTGTGTGTGTGTGTGTGTGTGTGTGTGTGTGTGTGGTAACAATAATTTATCATTATTTATTTGAAATATGACCAAAACATAAGTTCACAACATGTCAGGGCTGTTCATTGGTAATAAACTTGTTGTATATGATCATTTACCCACAACTCTCACTGTCCATTATTGGAGCAGAATAAACATAAAACACACACTAATGAAAGTGAACTAGCAATAGCTCTGCTTAGTTGACTTGCTCCAATATCTTTCCTGTGGAACTGAAGACACCATAAACAAGTTCAACCTTTTTGTTAGAGGGGCGGGCTCTGTCGTTTAGCCTGCCTCTCTCTCTCTCTCTCTCTCTCTCTCTCTCTCTCTCTCTCTCTCTCTCTCTCTCTCTCTCTCTCTCTCTCTCTCTGTGTCAGGATTCTGTTGCTTAGCCCGCCCTGCTCGGCCATTCACCACTCCTACAGTGAGCATATAGACAGATTCTCTCCAGATATGTGGAATAATGTATTAATTGTACAGCATTTTGCCCTGATCATTTGTATTATATGGTTGCTATACCAGTAGTGCTACATATGTATATTTTTGTTATGACACCTCATCATGAGGGTTGTTGAAATATGATCGTAAACAACAAGATTATTACTAATGAACACACTTCATGTCAATGTGAATGCTATATTAGACGGTCTATAGAAGACGCTTAAAAAACAGCTAACAGCTTAAAAAAACTTTCACTTTTAGACCAGTTATAACCCAGCCGACTATGGCTCACTGGGACAACTAGTCGTGCATGCAATTCCTTGTGAGCTTGTAGATCTGCTATTTTCGGCACTCGACACCGTGTGACGGAGCATATATTAGGCTTGTAGTCAGGTGGTATAGGCCTACTAAAGAGGCAGGGATTCCCCGACACACGAGATTGATTGATTGATTGATGTACTTTATTTAGTAAGACATGAGAACAACAGTACATGGAAGTACAAATTCACAATACGAGGTCTACTAAACTGGAAGACTCATAAAAGCACTGAGCTTGTTTCAAATGAGTTCCCCACGCACACAAATCATGGTGACATATAAGAGACAGACAGTTATACACAACTACTATAGAATGTCATACAATCAGTTTACAGGTTACTGGTATAAAGAGTGAGAAATATGTACAAAAGAAGAAGGAGAGGGGGGGGGGGTAGGTTAGGTTAGGACTTAGACAGGGGCCATTTTCCAATTGCAGCCTCCTGAAGGTGTATCTTTAGGGCAGTTTTGAAGGAGAGTAGGGTTTTACACTCCTTTACTCCTTTTGGTAGGGCGTTCCACATTTTTGATGAATAGCATGAGAACGAGTTACTTCCCTATGTTGAGCCAAAAAAGGGTTGGACAAGGTTTGTGGAGCTGCCTCTGGTATTGTGATCATGGACATCATTAACATTTTGGAAGTATTTTGACAAATACAGGGGGATCCCAATGTTGTGGTATATCTTGAAGACCAGGCCCATAGCAAGTTGCTGTACTCTGTCCTCAACCCTAAGCCATCCAATCCTATCAAAATGATCAGGGGTTAGATGGGTTTTGTAATTGAGGCCAAGAAGTAGCCTTACAAGTTTGTTTTGGGATGTTTGGAGCCTTGTTTTTAAGGCCTTGGAGGTGTTGTGATACCACGAAGTACATGCATAATCGTAATGACCTTGTATGAGGGCCACTGTAAGAGTCTTCAGAGTATTATACTGACTTTACGATCAATACTCCGCAAATAGCGTGTTTTTTTGTGGACCGTTTTGATCGTTTTTTTCAGCATTTTTGTCACCAGAGAGGTCAGCCTCCAAGATAGAGCCCAGGTAGGTAATTTCGTTTTTTCTTTTGATGATATCATCACCTGCTTTGATCGTGAAGCTCTCTGCCTTTCTGAGGTTAGGAGTGGACCCAAAGAGGATGCATTCCGTTTTGCCCAGGTGTAATGAGAGCTTGTTGTCGGAGAGCCAGATGCAGATCTTGTTGAGTTCAGAGCTGAGAGTTTTCTCAACCTGCAGCCTGTCCCTGTCCGAGACTAGCAGGGCCGAGTCATCTGCGAACAGGAACAGGTTGCAGTCGCAGGCTGAAGACATGTCAGAGAGAGAGACATAGAGGCGGTCTAAGCAGCAGAAACGCCCCTCAAACAAAAAGGTTCAGCGCTTCCCGTTCCCTGCGACTTCATTCCACTCGTTGCAGATCAAAGGAGCAAGTCAGCTATTAGGGAGTAGTAGTTTAGTTCACTTTCATTATTGTGTGTTTTATGTTTATTCTGCTCATATACAGCATAGATTATTATCTCCCAGCCCTACACAAACAGAGCCACCAGACAGAAATCCGACTAGACTAAGCCAAATTATAAGAACACAAAAAGAAAAGAAAAAGGAAAAAAAACCTACCCAACACATTGGAAAGAATCAACCAACAAACTGAGAAAACTGAAATGCTATTTGGCCATACACAATGGCAGAATGCCTGGGTACTGTGACGGTTCCAATATCAAGATCAAAACGTCATTATTCATTTACACAAAAATGTGTCTAGCATCAATTGTATGGGTTATTTGAACAATAAGTGATTTAACTGCTGAGAATATGGAAATCATGTGCAATCATGTGCAAAACATAATAATGGTCACCATGCCTATAACTCCACTTTAAGAGATTTGAGATTAGTCTGATGTCAACATTAAATTTGTTGTTTTTTCAAAATGTAAAAAGCATATTAACAAGCACGTCACGACATTATCAGACCTAAATGTACTCTTCAATTTCTTCCCTGAAATAACTGGATATCACAGGTTCTGTAGTAATTTGTAGCATTTGTAGAAATATTTAAATGTAATAAAATAATATTCTCACTCAGTGGTGCTCCTACAGCAAACGTTGAGTTGTGTAACAGGTTGGTTCCTACTACACGTCATCTTTGCTATTCTACTTATAGTAGGTTGAAGTGTATTTTAAATACACTTCAACCTAGAAAAATATAATCAATATTATACAGTATTTAATATTGATTATATTTTTCCTGTATGTCTCTGCTACCCCCCCCCCCCCAACACACACTTAGACTCAAAGGACCACAATTAAATTAATGTAATATATATAATAATAAATATACATTTTTGTTTTATCCTTAAGGTAGAGTAAGTGATTTACTTTGGTTAAAATACCTGTTAAATAGTTTCTATATTCTGATAGTAATCATTGCTATAGAGTGTTTGTTCAGTAAAAAGGATTCTCCCATGTCTCTCCAGCTCTTTATTAAACATAAATTTCATTTTCAGTGCTCTCTCCTGATTGGCTTAAATTTTGTCAACCTGAAAATGTACTATATTCTGTTTACTAAAGAGCTGGAAAGACCCCTGTGACCGAACAAACACTCTGTTGCAATGATAACTATCAGCATATAGAACTTTAACCTTTTTAACAAAAACAAAACAATTACCAAAAAATATCACTTACCCTACCTAGAGTTCTCAACGGGCCTGAAAATGAAGGCTCGGCCCTAACTGGGCCCGAACCCGACTATTTCCATCATGTTAGGCCCGAAACCCGAAAAAACCCGAGGGGGAAAAAAAAAAGAAAACATTTTTTTAGAATTTTTAAATATATTTTTAATATTATTATTCTGTTCTGAATGTGTATTTATCTATTATGAAGATGGCGCTGACGGCAGCGGACATTAACTTACACTGTGCTTACACTGTGCTGATTTAAATTAAGTTAAAGCCTTGTCTTGCTCACGCACCTCTGTGCAATGCAATGCATCGTCTGCATTTCTCTGCCTCTCTCGACCGAGTCTTTGTCCCCCCCCCCCCCGACTGTCTGAGACCGACTCGAGACTGTTGTTAACCTATTAGCTTAAGTTTACACGCGTTGGGTGAGAAATATTATAATACTGAACTAAACGCGGGTGGATTACATTGTATTGTGAAAATCAGAAAGCACCGTTTCTGCCACTTGTGTAACTTAACACAGCGCGCCGGCATAGAGCACGCCGGTCAGTTATCTTAACTCACAAAAACACATTGAACATCCTGTTAAACCTTCAAATTAAAACCATCTCACAACGTCAACAACGACACATATGTAGTGTACTGCGTGTGTGCACGTTCTCGCGCGTGGCTTGATATATATGGAAAACTCGCTCCTGCGTTCTTTAATTGATTTCTGAACAAACCTGACCACTGAATGTACACTATTGTTGAAGGCTGGTGTACTGTAGACCAAAATTGCCGTGGGTTTTTGTATTAAAAGGGCCCTTGATATGCCTACCGCATGATGCATGGATGCATCATGCGGTAGGCAGTAGCCCTGAAACATGAATGTGAACCATGGCTACATATGCGGCAATGGATTACAAGAACGCTCGTCCCCAAACAGGGTCTAATCCGACGGCCTCTGTCTGCGAAATGAATGGGGGTGAGTGTGTTTTGGGGCGAGTGCTCTGTTTACCACCGGAACGCTCGCTTTTTTACTCTCTCTCACTCTGCTGCTGGCTCAGTGAGGGTGAGCAGCACAGTGCAAGTTAACGCCAGTAAGTCAGCGCTGTCAGCGCCATCTTCATAATAGATAAATACACATTCAGACAGAACAGAATTCAAAAATATATTATAAAAATAAATAAAATTAAAAATTATTATTATTATTATTTTTTTCCATGGAGAGACCAATTAGCATACTTTTGAGGCCCGGCTCGGCCCGAAAACGTCGGGTCGGGCCGGGTCGGGTTCGGGTAGAATTTGAGAACTCTAACCCTACCTTTAGTTTTGACAGATATGTACAAATATATATGTATCTGTTTCACCTACAGTCCCGCCAGAACTGAACATGTAGGGAAAGTGTCCTTCATCCGTTTTGTACTTTGGTGGAACTGAAGGCTTGGAAATGAACTCAATGGTTTTGGCGGGAATCTATCATCAGCTATCCTGCCTATCATCACGTGATGATAGGAGGGATTCTATCATCAGCCTTCCTCTAGAGGCAGGCTGATGATAGAATCCCGCCCCTTTAACAAAACCCTTGAGCTCATTCCCTTGTCTTCAGTTCCACAAAATGTTCCTTGCGTGTTCAGATGGAGAGAGATGGTCTCTCTCTCTCTCTCTCTGTGTCTCTCTCTCTCTCTCTCTCTCTCTCTCTCTCTCTCTCTCTCTCTCTCTCTCGCCAAGTTCACAACATGTCAGGGCTGTTCATTGGTAATAAACTTGTTGTATATGATCATTTATCCACAACTCTCTCTGTCCATTATTGGAGCAGAATAAACATAAAGCACACACTAATGAAAGTGAACTAGCTATAGCTCTGCAGTCAATCAAAGCACTCTAGGTACCATATGTACGCGGATGACACGGTTTTGTACACTTGTGCGCCCACGCTAGACATGGCTGTAACAAATTTGTCTTTTGATTTCATCTCACTGCAGCAGGAATTAAAAAAAAGCAAATTGATGTTAAATGGTAACAAAACTAAGGCAATGTTGTTCACTCCACGAGTCTGTCCAACCCTCTTAAGCATCTCCACTTTAGATGGCACCCCAATTGAGTGGGTTGATCGCTATAAATACCTTGGGTTCTGGTTGGACAAACATCTAAATTTTAAATTCCATATTGATGCCTTGAGTAAGAAGCTAAAATTTACTCTAAGTTTTTTCTACAGACTGAAGGCTTGTTTTGCCTGCACCGCTCGTAAAAAATTGGTCACTGGTCTGTTTTTGTCCCAGCTGGATTATGGTGACAATATTTACAGGTTTGCTTGTGCCTCCACACTGGCCAAGCTGGATCCCCTGTACCATGCTGCATTGAGATTCATAACGAATTCTCCCTTTAGAACTCACCATTGCACGCTGTATGCTGCAGTTGATTGGTCCTCCTTGACTATGCGCAGGCTGCAACATTGGTATAATTTCATTTATAAAGCTATTCTTGGTGAGCTCCCCTACTACATTACCTCCAAATTCAAATTGGTTAGGAATGGCTTAAACCTCAGATCAAATGCTTGGTTACGCTGTGAAGTACCCTCATTTTCATCTGAGGGGGGTAAAAAATGTCTTTCTTTCTTTGGCCCCTGGTCGTGGAATGATCTCCAGACCAAACTCAAATTGGCTGCTCTAATTCCCTTGAGAAGCTTCAAAAGAATCACCTTAGTGTTATTCACAAACAACTGCACCTGTCCGGAGGTTTACTAGCCTAGCGGTAGGTTCTTGGTTATTTGTATTGGTTGTACACTGTGTGTACTACTATTTCTTGTTTGATTATTGGCTTTTTTCTATTGTGAAAAGTGTATCATTAGGAGTTATCTTATGTATTTGTGATGTATCTTGGATGACTATTTTGTTGTTTGTTTTTGTATTTGTATGTTAAAGCTTAGACTGTGTAAATTTAACGCTGCATCTTGGCCAGTTCCCACTTGAAAAAGAGACTGTGTCTCAATGTGTTTTTACTGGTTAAATAAAGGTTAAATAAAATAAAAAAAAAAACTTGCTCCAAGTCAGGGGCGGGGTTCTGTCGTTTAGCCTGCCTCTCTCTCTGTCTCTCCCGCTTTCTCTCTCTCTCTCTCTCTCTCTCTCTCTCTCTCTCTCTCTCTCTCTCTCTCTCTCTCTCTCTCTCTCTCTCTCTCTCCGCTCTCTCTCTCTCTCTCTCTCTCTCTCTCTCTCTCTCTCTCTCTCTCTCTCTCTCTCTCTCTCTCTCTCTCTCTCTCTCCCGCTCTCTCTCTCTCTCTCTCTCTCTCTCTCTCTCTCTCTCTCTCTCTCTCTCTCTCTCTCTCTGTATTTGACCATATTTCCACAACTCTCACTGTCCATTAATGGAGCAAGAATAACACAAAACGCACTCAAATGAAAGTGAACGCATCATAACCACTTAAGACTTATATACTTTGTTATATGACTGTCATACCTTCACGCTGTACTTAATGTTCTGTACTGAAAATGGAGGTTTAATAAGAACTGGAGATGATGACACCTTAACATGGCCGCCATTCATTTCAATGAAACTTGCTCCCGCTTCTAGGGGACACCCGCCTTCATAGCAGAGTTTCTCTCTTTCTTTCTCTCTGTCACAGCGAGAAACTGTGTGTGTGTGTGTGTGTGTGTGTGTGTGTGTGTGTGTGTGTGTGTGTGTGTGTGTGTGTGTGTGTGTGTGGTAACAATAATTTATCATTATTTATTTGAAATATGACCAAAACATAAGTTCACAACATGTCAGGGCTGTTCATTGGTAATAAACTTGTTGTATATGATCATTTACCCACAACTCTCACTGTCCATTATTGGAGCAGAATAAACATAAAACACACACTAATGAAAGTGAACTAGCAATAGCTCTGCTTAGTTGACTTGCTCCAATATCTTTCCTGTGGAACTGAAGACACCATAAACAAGTTCAACCTTTTTGTTAGAGGGGCGGGCTCTGTCGTTTAGCCTGCTCTCTCTCTCTCTCTCTCTCTCTCTCTCTCTCTCTCTCTCTCTCTCTCTCTCTCTCTCTCTCTCTCTCTCTCTCTCTCTCTCTGTGTCAGGATTCTGTTGCTTAGCCCACCCTGCTCTGCCATTGTTATGACCCTATAAGGTCATATTATGTATTTTTCTGTGTTGCCCTGTGTATATCTTTTCCCCTCATTGGTGTGTGAATGAGTGACTGATTACCAGCTGACGTGAATGAGTGGTGTCTGAACGTGAGTGGTTGGCTATATTTTTGTTATGACACCTCATCATGAGGGTTGTTGAAATATGATCATAAACAACAAGATTATTACTAATGAACAGACTTCATGTCAATGTGAATGCTACCTGTAGGAGTAGACTGTGCCGTGTGGAAAAGCCTGGTGACGTCGGTGAGGTTGAGGAGCAGTGAGTGTGAGAAGCAATAGAATCCCGCCCCTCTAACAAAAAGGTTGAAACTGCTTCCCTGTGTCTTCAGTTCCACAGGACTTTTATTAGTGCGTGTTTTGTGTTTATTGTGCGCCGTTAATGGACTGGACAGTGTCGCGGGAAGGGGGGGGCTACGGGGGCTGCAGCCCCCCTGGTGATGGGAAGGGATTTTTTTTTATTTTTTTATTTTTTTTATTTATGAGAACGAGAATTAAATAACGTAACCCTAACCTAACCCTAACCCTAACCCTAAAACCGAAATAAAGTAAAGGAAAAAAGTGCCAAAACCCACCCAAACCCGCACATTTTTCGACCCGAAACCGCAAAAAAAAAGCGCTGCTCGCGCGTGCATGCGTCAAGCGGATTCCCGCCTGGCTGTTAAGTACTTCCCGCGCGCCTGACAGTGGGAGTTGTGGAAATGTAACGGTACTGTAGGTTGTCCCGGCCTAGAGTTTCATTCAAATGAATGGGGGCCATGTCAGAGCATGTGAAGCAGTGAAGGTGTTACGCTCATATTGGCCGCGTTTCCCAAAAAGCTTCGTAGAGATGCTTCGTAGAGATGCTGCGCAGGTCCTACGACGGGTCTAACGTGTGTCGTCACATGCTGCGCAGTACCATAGCAGGCACGTAGATTTCAGGTCATGCATCGCCTACGCAGCTTGCGTAAGAGTCTCCTACACAGCTGGGACTCGGCCAAACCTACGCTCTACCCTCATTAGTAGCAGGTGGTTGTGCCCCTGCGTGCCATCTAAACTGGCTACGTGTGTGGTACATTCGGGCAACAGCATGCACGCAGCCTACTCCCCGCCTACTCCTGGGAGAGGCATAGCCATGAGTGCTGTCCTACGCAGCAGTTTGTTACGAGCGCCCTGGGGTTACGAGCGCCCTGGGGCGCTCGTAACACCCATCGTAGCAAAATAGTTCTATATGAAAAACTAGTTCACACACACACACACACACACACACACACACACACACACACACACACCCGAAGTTTACAAATCGTACTCACGGATGATCCGATCATCTAATAAAAATATTAAGCATATGCCAAGTTAACTAGAGGTATATAAATGATGCTGAGCTAAACATGTTTCCTTAATTTTGAAGTTTTATAGTTAAACGTTATGATGAAAGTCCCCAGTTCCTCTCACGAAGTGACAGCTGTTGCGCTCGCCATGTTTATGAATGGTTAAAACATCTTTTGAAAATAGCAGATCTACAAGCTCACAACGCGTCACAAGCTTGTAGATCTGCTATTTTCAAAAGATTTTATGCATAGTAGACTTTGGAAACGGGACACTCTGGGATCGAACCCGAAGCTCCCACTCACCAGTCCGACGTGTTATCAGTCATGCCAATAAACCTGCCCGATAGCCAGGTCTATTGCACGCGACTTCTGGCTAATTTGACTGTGGGGGCTACACATAAAACCAGCAGTTATATATCTATATCTATCTATATCTATATCTAGATAGAGATGGAGATGGAGATGGAGATGGAGATGGATATAGATATATTCCTAAACTTTCGTAAAGTAAATTCCCCCCATTGGTGCTAAAAGCTGTCAATCATGCAGGGGGACGCTCCCTCTATCCTCTGAATGAACACGGCGGCCAACAATGGCCGCCGTGTTCATTTAAGAGCATTGAAATGTCACCTTAAAATGCATTTTAATACATTACAGAATGTACCTAAACAAATGTAAGTGTCCAATAAATATAAAGGTAATTTAGATAAAGGTCTGACTTTATCTTTGTATATATACAAAAATCTGTATATATGTATATGTATGCAAAGGGTGTTTAAACTATAGTAGCACAGCACTACGTATTTTACGTAGGCTTTACGTAAGCTTCATCCAGGAGGTCTTTATTTATTTTTTTATCCCGCGATTTTTGTAACCCATTTTTTTTCACCCGGTGCCAATTTCCTAAGTAATCCTGGGCGCTACGCCAGCCCTACACCAGCGCTACACCAGTCCCCCACAGCCTGGGGAGGCCAGGGCCGAGCTCATGCTTCCTTCAGTGCATGAGAGCCAACTGACCTTCTTGTCACCTGACAGGGGGGAGTTTCCCTGGTTGGACGTAGCGCGTGGAAGGAACACGTTATTCCAACCAGTTCCCTTCCCCTCCATCAGGCGCCCCGGCTGTCATGGGGGAGGCGGTATAGTGACCAGGTTTACTACATGTTTTTGTGAGGGTATTAACTACCCTGGGGGACACGGGGAGAACATGCAAACTCCACACAGATTAAGCCCTTTCGCCAACCCCACCTAGGGTATGGGCGCTGAGTCCAGGAGGTCTTTACGTGCATGCTGTCTCACGAATGTAGTTTTAGCACAGACGTAGCGGAACCTACGACGATGGTGTCTCCAGAAGCCTGTTTAGATGCCACGTTGGGGACACACAGCTGCTACTAACGAAGATAGTGCGCAGAGGGGTTTCTACTGCGCAGCTGCGTGGAGGCTCCTACGCAGCTTCTAGGCTACGCAGGAGCTCAAATTCGTTTGGGAAACGCGGCCATTGTCATTTGTCATACAACCAAATACATAGGTGGTTATGGTGGGTTCAGTTTCATTAGTGTGTGTGTTTTATGTTTATTCTGCTCTGTTAATAGATGATGAGAGTTGTGGAATATCATATACTGTGAGAGAGAGGGGCGTCTTTTTTATGTTTTTGTTTATGTTGGGATTGCAGTACAAGTTGTTTTGTACACAGACAAAGTAAAGCAGCACTATGTAACTTTTTTAATGAATAAAATGTAATCCAATAATTGGGGTGGTTCTATTTTGTCTCCTTGCTCTTCTATTGAGACATTTAGATCGGTCATGTCTCACCTAGACACAGGATCTGACAAGAATTCTGACCTGATGGTCAAGATTCAATTTCCCCTGAGCAAGCAGACAGGCTTTATTAGATCACTGGTAAACATTTCAGCACTTACTCAGGAAACCGGCTTCAAATCCAGGGTAGAAGAGGAAAGTTACATACAGTAGTGCTGCTCTAAGGGAAAATGGAATATTAATGAACCATTTGTAACAATAAGACTGGAATTATGATCAGGACAGAAATGTGGACTGAATGAAAAGCATTGAAATGTATTATGTTTTTTCTGTAATGACAAGGCAATCCCGAACTAAAAATGTGAATTATGAAAAAATATATACCACAGTGGTGAAAAGTAACTTAAGTACTTTTATTCTAGTACTGTACTTCAGTAAAATATTATTGTACTTTTTACGTTACTTTATAGTATTTTAATTCTTCCATCATTTGTACTTCTACTCCACGACATATCAGAGGCAAATATTGTACTTTGTTTTTATACTCGTACATGGTAATTAAGTTTCTTTCTTTCTTTCTTTCCTTAGATGTGAAGATGGAGTACCCACATAAGATCTAGGCTAAGAGACAATCCTCAAGACTACTCATTTTTCTGTATCTGGTCTGCTACACTAGAGGTAAACGTAAGGGAGCTCCATGTATTCACCTTATTCCTGGCCACACCCACCGCTTCCGCTCTAATGTACGGGGGAAAATAGAAGTTTTGTCTTATCTTATGTTAACAGGTGATTGTCTGCTAGTGTATACATCTGTTGGAGATGATGCTGTTCTACCGTGTGAAGTTGATCCCAACATTCATCCCACCATTGACCCTGACCTGGCTATACACTGGACCAAACAGGGCCTACCACCTGATCAATATGTTCATTTCCTGAGGGATGGAAAAGACATAGTTTATCTTAAATATTCTTCCTACAAGGGAAGAACGTCCATCTCCATGGATGAAGCGAAGAAAGGCAACATGTCCCTCAAACTCTCCAGAGTGAACTCTTCTGATGCAGGAAACTACACATGCTTCATTCCTGAAATCCAGCAGAAACTCACTGTTCAACTCATTGTTGTTCATGGTAAGGCAATTTTGTTTTGATATTATCAAGACAGAACGTGTTCATCTATGATGTCATCTATGATGTCATCTATGATGTCAGTACTATATGTCATTTGTCTCCATATTTCGGCAAGATTTCAGCTGATTCAACCTCTATTGACCTATATTTGAAAATATATCTGAAAAGCATTTTATGGAGTTACTACTCGCATTACTACTCGCACAAAACATTTAATAAAATTTAAGTTAGAATATTTAGAAAGTTAAAACATATTAAGGAAGTGTGGGGCCAACTGATAGTGTGCACAATAGAGCTTTGGGAACCAATGGTTTCCGAGCCATGTGGTCCATATTTCAGGAGCCTATCTCCTATTTCTATAGCGTGAGGCAGCTTGATGTACAAGTACCCCCCGGACATGAGTCATGACATGTTATAACAGTATCAGTATATGTGCACTGCATGCTTGAAGTGACATGGTTTAGAAAGAAAGTAGCAGTATAAGCAGTGGTACAAAAGCTCATGAGCTCTTCATGCTTCTTCCTGCAGGACGTGACATCACAGGACTATCAACTACTAAGGTGCGTTCAATTCACTTTCATTAATGTGGGTTTAGTGTTTAGGCTGCTCTCCATTAATGGACAGTGACAATTGTGGAAATGTGATACAACAAGATTATTACTAATGTACAGTCATGTACTAGCTATAGGAGCAGGTCTGTTTATGTGAATTGAGATTGCAAAATCTCAAAAATGTTGTATTTCGGGTGGCGCAGAGGTAAAGTGCCCACCACCGCAGAGGTTGGTTCACAAAGATGACAGCAGTTGGGTGCTGTTTGCAAATACTTGATGCAGTGCTAATGCCAAGTGCTAAAGTGCTAACAACAAATGTATGCTATATAATGGATGTCACTGGTTCACTCTGGACCAGAGCTACAGTTTGGAATAGAAATGAGGGAGGCCTCCCCCTCAGCTATCATCAGCCAGCACAGCGTCAGGATTTTTTTTTGTGACTGTGGTCAGAACTTAGGTTCTCTCACAAACACACACACACACACACACACACACACACACACACACACACACACACACACACACACACACACACACACACACACACACACACACACACACACACACAGTAGAATTTAGATTAATTTCAGAGATTAGTTAATTTTGCGATTTTAAAGGCCTGATCTAAAGAGAAAAATGCAAAGGTTTATTAAAAAGGGTGATTATAATACCATCAACCTGTAATAGACAGTGAACAACACACACACAGCCTTTAATAAAAATACAAAAAATAGTATGCCCTCCATGTTCTGGCAATTATTTTCATGTCCCTGTGTGTTTTATTCTGTTTTAAAAAGTAACCTAAAAACTTTATTAAAATTGAGATTTTAAAATGTTTTATACATTTCCCCTCAAAATGTTTTGTTTTTATGTGTATTTAGACTACTAGCCTTTGTGTGGATGTATGCAAATAGATTGAAGGGGTACAAAAAATTATAATTGACTACTCTAAATTAAAAATGTTTTATAATAATAATACTTATTATTATTTTGTCGTTAAAGTTGAAGTAATGTCATGTCCCGTGATAGCAGTGGGAATTCTAACTCTATCACAGTTGTTATAGAGGCAGGAAAAACAGGAGGAAAAAAAGGAAATGTATTGATGGTGAATCAAGAGATCAGAGATACTCTTTGGTGGCCAACTGGCCCAGGTTTATTCCCTGCCAGGAACTTGAATGAATTGGAACACCAAGTGAGCAAGGCCTAATCCCCAACATCAGTGTCTTGTGGTTAATTCAAGCAATCACGAGCACTGATATGGTCCTCCCTTTGCTACTATAGCATTCTCCACTATTATTTGAGGGCTTTTCACTAGTTGGAACATTATGGCATTTGACCACAATAGCTGAGGGCTGTCAACTAGGCTTTATGACTCAGTCTCACAGCCTAGTTGACGGTCCTACATTTCACGAGTTGTCTGTTTGTCTTTCTGCTGCAATACCAGGCACCTGTTGACAGGTCGCAAGACGGACTTGTTGAAGAAATGAGTGAGTGTATAGATTAGAAAGATACACAATGTATTCATTCTCTATTAGCTTCTATAGTAACTTGCTGTATATGGCAACATGCAAAAGTGTTACTTCTACAGTATCAATAATACTAGTAAAGCTCTACTGCTTATGCTACTACTGCTGCTACTATTACTACCAATTCTACAACTACTGTACTAACATTTAGCATTCATTCAAGCATTTACAGTATATATATATATATATATATATATATATATATATTTATTTTTTTATTTTTATATATATATATATATATATATATATATATATATATATATATATATATATATATATATATATATATATATATATATATATATATATACAGTATATATATATATATATAGAAACAAAAGCTGTGTGTGTGTGTGTGTGTGTGTGTGTGTGTGTGTGTGTGTGTGTGTGTGTGTGTGTGTGTGTGTGTGTGTGTGTGTGTGTGTGTGTGTGTGTGTGTGTTTACTTCTTCGTTGCTTTTGAACTCTGAGCTTTCCTTTCTCGGCTGCCCAGAAAAACGGAAGGATTAAAGTAAGAGATCAATCTGTAATGTTGCTCTCTTCTTCGCCTGTCGTTTCTGCTTGATCAGGTGCGCTTCCTTCCTCTCATCACTTCTTTGGCTGTGGGTGCTCAGCTAGTCAACACCAGTGCTTGACAGTGTACATTTAATTGAGTATTGTACATTAAGTACACTTTTGGAGTATCTGTACTTTACTTTAGTGTTAGTATTTTGTGGATACTTATTACCTTCACGCCACTGCATTTCAAATACAATATTGTACTTTTTAATCCATTACATTTCTAGGAAGGAAAAAAGTACATTTTGAATTAACCACTTAAGCTCTGTTTAAAATACAGTGAAAATAGCAATCTACAAGCTCACTGTTAGATTATAGATCGTCTATTTTCAGTATTATTGTCATTTTTGAAAATGTCTGGGAAATAAATAAATATATAAAATCAAGGATTTTCCAAAATGATTAGCCTGCTCCAGTACTTTAACTCGAGTACACATTTGAGTATCTATATGCTTTGACTCAAGTACTACTGGGGTTGAGTACTTTGTCCACCAATGCTCAACACTAAACTTAAAAACGTGTATCAGTGCATGCGTGCGCATGCATGCAGGTATGGTTTCAGTAACTGTATACTTACTTGTGTATCATATCATTGAGTGGTAAAAAATCATTGATCTATAAAAGCTACAGTATTGATTATTGAGTTGTATAAATATAGTTGGTCATATAAGGAGGATGGATGACTGAACCTCTGTTCTTCATCTATCACTTCTCTCTTCCCTCCTCTTCATCTGTCATCTGTTTTCTCCAGCTGGACATTTTCCATGGTGGGTTGGGCTTATCATCATCATCATC
This sequence comes from Gymnoscopelus microlampas, assembly GCF_963454915.1. NCBI lineage: Eukaryota > Metazoa > Chordata > Actinopteri > Myctophiformes > Myctophidae > Gymnoscopelus > Gymnoscopelus microlampas. Next base: position 51,164,242 of record NC_139946.1, on the reverse strand, counting down.
ATCATCATCATCATCAGTGGCCTGATTTATAATAAGAGACAAAGCCTTTTGGACTTTTGTACACAATTTCTGCCAAATTCCATCTGGCGTGATCACGGGTACAGAATGCTTCATGTTTGAATTCATATCAACTTACCCAAATATTTTATTGATAACCAACCAATCAATCAATCAATCAGCACATTATAGTAAATACAATCTCTCTCTGTTCTTTCTCTCCTTCTCTGTCTGTCTGTTTCTATCTCTCTGACCACCCCCACCCCCTCCCCCATATCTTCTGTCAAGTCCTATGAATGGAGTCTCCCGTCCTATGATTGTCGTCTCCTGTCCTATGAATGGCATCGTCTCTGAGGTCAAAACAAGTCTGAAGGTCGTTCATGAAACATCTACAGGCTGCTGTGCCCATTCTTGCAATCATTCTGGCTATTGATAATAGATGTTGCTCATTAGTTTACAGCAAATGTCCTGATGCTGGGCTGTGTGCACGTAAAGTGCTGCTGCTGGCTGCAGGCACTTCGTGTTATCGTTTTAATTAACCATCAACATGTAAATAAGACCGTTACACAAACCAAAATAGTCTAAATGGCATTTAATTAACATATAGACTTGTGTCTGTGTCCTAATCCCCTTGCTGTATACAGTGGTCATCTTGCCGTTTTTTTATTTCTAAAATCTTTTGAATTCATGTAAAGCTACAGTAGCATATCAATGCTGTAAGCCCCGCCATTAATGAATCATGTGGTTATGTTCATGGTGTGTTTGTTGCTAAGCAAACGTCAAAGTTTGGTGTATAGGCCGCTTAAAGGCTTTGTGTTTTATAGTGGTTCTATAAGCAAGTCAGTTGTACTTTTCCACCACTACCTATTTGTGTATGAAAACTACCTGCAGCTGAGCGTGATGACAAGGAGCACAAACATCAAACACTCCCCACACTGGACTGAACCCGTTTTTATTTATTTGACTAAATTAATGTTGCTTTTTTTATGAAAACTTTGCACTATGTTTGCGGGCATTGGTTGTAAATTAGGTTAACCACTTGAACCCAAGCATCCCTATTCTGGGTGGAGCATTCATCGAAAATAGCCGATCTACAAGCTCACAATGGGTCAAGTTCACAACGCACAACGTGTAGTCAGATCAGCTATTTTCGGCATAAGAGCTCTAGTGTAGAGGGGGAAGAAAGAGCAGATCAAATTCAGAGCCAACTCTAGTCCAGTTTACTAAGTATAGAAGGTTTAAGGGGTTAAACATTCAACGTATTAGTCAAGTATTTTGCTCCATTTGAGAGACATTTCATTTCAAATGTGAAAAATCATATTTTGTTGTGATCAGTGGTGGAAAGTAACTTATGTACTGGAGTATTTGTTATTTGTTTTTTTTTTGCAAGCTGATGACTTTCACTCTGCTACATTTCAAATAGAAAATTTGTACTTTTGACTCCACTACGTTTCTAGGAAGGGACTCTTGGCACAGAAACGTACACAAATATATTATAAATGTACAACTTTTCAACGATTTCTGAAAATTTACTTTGTAATTATTACATTTGAATTATTGAATATTTACTTGAGTATATACTCAAGTAATACTTTGTCTACCACTGGTTGTGCTTTTTAAATGGTTTGTTTGGCTAACATTAATAAGCTGTAATATTGTAGCATCTAGGAGAAAAGGGAACATTGTACTGTAGGACGGCAGTGACTCCAGAGGTAGAACGGCTGTGAAGCAATCAGAAGGTCACCGCTAGTTCGATCCTCTGCTCATCCAGGCTTCATATCGCCCCTGTGCAACATACAAGAGCTGCAACTGCTCCCCCATGTGGTCACTCTGAGCTGCACACTGCTGGGTCAGTACAGAAAAGTAACCTCAGGGATAACTGGAAATGTCCTTCACACTGTACAGCAGCGTTCAGATGCTGTACAGATGCAGTTAAGAGTTGAGGGCAGTGGGACTGTTCTCTTACTTGTTCTGGAAAGGAAATTGGTGACGTGTTATTAGGTGTAAGCTATAGCCAAAGGAAGGAAAGAGCAAGAAAAATATGCTGTCTTTTGCACGTTCTCTTAATGCACTTAATGTTGTGTGTAAAACACAATTGATTGTTTAATATTGTCAATGAATTCAAATATGCTTTACAAAGAAACATGCCTTTCCTTGACTATTATGTTTTTTTTTTTGTCTTTTTGTCATGGATATGGAGATAATGTGATTCCACTTGCAATTCCTGTATTATGTTACTCTCAACCTTCCTTGGGAACCCCCTTCCTTCTCCCCAGTCTACTTTTGAAACACACATGGTATAGGTTGAGAATTTTTAAGCGTTATTTTGTGTGACAAAAGTAATATTACTATATTTCTATATTATGCTCATGTACTTTTGTATTGCATTGTAGAAACTGCTGGTGTCATTAGTAAATTACGTTACTTATACTGTGATGTAAATATCACTGCATGCACTGTACAGTGCATATTATTTATGGTGTTTAGTTGCACTTTCTGACCAAGTGTGAGTCCTTTTCCTTTTCTTAATGTCACCAGAATGTATTACAGAAAGTGAATAAATGGCTGCTGTTTTGAAGACTTCATTGATTGATTGAATACTTTATTTTGAAGGTTGCAGAGAAAAAGCACATGGAAGTACAGTTTACACGGTCAACTAAAATAAAAAAAAACTAAAATCTCACCACCAAGATGATAAAAAAGTAATTTAGTCCAGTATGGTAGAGTATGTTAATACAATATAACTTATACAATTGGCGTGGTTGTATTTTGTCTCCCTGCTCTTCTGTTGAGACATTTAGACCATGTCAAAGGTCATGTCTGACCTAGACACAGTATCTGACACGAATTTTGACCTGATGGTCAAGATTAAATGTATCCCCTGAGCAAGCAGGCCGGCTCTATTAGGTCAATGGTAAAACATTCAGCACTTATGTAAGCAGGAAACCGGGTTCAAATCTGCGGTAGAAGAGGAAAGTTACATGGAGTAGCTTTAACTAAAACTAAAGAAATACGTAAGTAAAACTAGAATTGAGAAAACAACATTTTAGAAAAATAACTGAAATTGATGAACATAAAAATGAATCCTAAATCCCAAACTATAATCACCTTGCTATACAGTAAGGGACAGAGCAAGACAAAGGATTCTATATAGACCTAAAAAGATCAGTCAGTCAATCTTTTAATGCACACTGCCAGTAGGCCAAGGGAGACGCTCAACCCCAATGTTTTGAAATCGGAAAAATGGTGGTGATACACCAGCCTGCTTTAATTGTTTTTCCTATAACTCTCGAACCGTAGGTTGTCCATTATTATCGACCCCACATTTTAATCACATTCTGAGGGGCCTGAACACAACGCAGTGCCAAAAGTGATTTCACCTGGATCCATAGGGAGTGCTAGAAATGTAACAAATATCACTGTTGTGTGACATCATGTGAGAAGTATCAAAGCACGGTTTGGCTTCTAAAATTTATCGTAGGGACATATTTCTTACAAAAAACACCATATACCATGAATGTAAGATCAAATGAACCCCAAATTGTAATCACATGTTGAGAGACCTTTTATAGAGTGCACCTCCAAAAGTGCTTTCCCTTCTACCCATAGTGGGCACCAATGTGAAAGGTTGTGTATGTAATAGAAACTCTTTTCCCCCCTGCTGCAGCTTCATCGGGTCACAGCCCTGGGTAGGCCACCTGGCCTGGTGGAGATACTTTGTGTGCTTGGCAGAGCGCCACTTTGTATTTCCCCGTCTGTCATGTTGAGTTGTTAATATTTAAGGACCTGAAACAATGTATACATTTAGAGGATAGATTGTCATTAAACATGCAGTACCACATAGTCTGGCATCTTATCTACTGCAGAAACGCTATTCATTGGAATATAAAAATAAAATCAACTGTGGAATAAATGAAACATTGAAAAAACAAAGTGAAAAAAAAACGTGCAGATTATACACAGCATTACCTCCACTTCCATTATCAAAGAGTTTCATCTTATGTTGACTCTTTGATGATTCCTGACATTTGAATAAACTGGATCAGCTGAACGTTGAGGTCTTGATGATTCTGTGAGTGAAACATGAGTTGAAAGACGATTAGAAGCTTTGCAGAATGTGGGTCAGCAGTTTGATGAATGAATGTGTTGGTGTTTTTATCTCTCAGTTGGTTGCCAGAGTTGTGTTCATTGAGTTAAATTCTCATTCCATCTTAATAAATCACATACAGTAGCCTGCAATTTACTCACTAACCCACATGTCCCCAAAATATGAATAACTTTGGACAACAGTATGACATGAGAATATTTAAACAGTATACACTGACTGTACCATTCGGAAAGTGATGAGATCGATTCATTACTTCATAGACGCTTGTGTTGCCTAAGTGGACAAATTGTTTATTTTTTATTTTATTTCAAACATGGTTACGGTGATGGACTTAATGCACTTATTTTCAGCTGATGTTTTGAATGAAACTCCATTAATTAATCAACATGATTGGTTCAAAGACTGACCGTGTCGCAGTGGGCAGTACACATCATCAGAAGCCCCACTTTGATTGGTCTTCTGGCCTGCAGCTGTGCCTTGATTAGTTCCCTGAGGCTGAACTGATCTGTAAAAAAAAAAGGAATTATATATTATGGAATCTAGCTGTCATGTATGAATAGACAAAGATCAATACTCTACTTACCTGATACAACATGGATCTGTTAAAAGAAAAGAAAAGAAGAAAAAGGCCACATTCAGTAAGTTGTATGTAAATCTTCACAATGTTATACCATGATACTATCTTTTATGGAGAGTTGTTCAGTGATTTTAGATGTAATCCATCTAATGTAGTAGTTCTCACCTTTAGATGTTCTGTATAGACACAGCAGCACCAGAAGGATGGTCAGCAGAATCACACCAACAAGTCCCACGATCACTCCCACTACATGTGGAAAACTCAGAACCACTACAGGAGGAGGAGGAGTGTGTTCCACTGATCCAGACAAGAGAGGTTATTAATTATACAATGACATACTCACATACACTGCTGTTAAATCACTTGATTCATTTGATCACTTGATTCATTTGATCAAGTAAATTGATAATATTCTTATAAACGTGAGGAAAGTTTATTTTAAGCTTTTTTAAATTCCATTTTTAGGTTCAGCTTCAGAAGCACTTCCCTACTGCACCATGACCATAACAATGATCAAAATAAAAATACATTTAAAAAAGCTCTATGCACGGCAGCCATATTGGCATGAAATTCGGTAATTTCCTTACTTGTTACCAATGATACTGATTAAGGTTGTGTTCCATTCTGGTCAAACAGAGCCAGGACAATAGTTTTTAATGAAGTTGGAAAATTCATTCACATCATAATGACTTGATGATGATGATGCAGAATTTCTGCCTTCACATTGCCCGGTGCGAATTTGTGACTCTTTGTGTCTTTGCAATGACTTTGTAATTTTTTAATTAGGAAATGACCTTCAGAAGAATTGACTCAAACCAGGGACCTTTGTATAGAATATATATATATTTTGAAATCCATAGTTCGCCAAAATGCATTCAACAGCCAAAATATGTTGGCCCAACTGGATTTTACTTCCCTTGTCGACAAAGCCAGAAAATGTTAACACATTCTTATCTAGATTAAGAGTACTGTCAATGAGGAACTCCCCCTGGTGGATGAAATGGTTTACTACTACTGGTATTCAATCAATGACTGTGATGTGGGTCAAGAGTTAGATCAGAACATGGAAAGTGTGGTGCTGCTTCTACGACTCATGTCTGTCTGTTGTTACACAGCCATTCAGTGAACTGCTGGAGGTCAGAGTTTGTTGCTCTGTTTTTGTTTATAAATGCCTATTAGTGCTGTGAATTCAACCAAATCATCCACAGCAACCATGTTTGTTGGATGAGTTCCATCGTTTGATGGTGAGTTCCTTAATCTAATCTAAACTCTAGACCTCAGAGGGTCAAGCAGAGAGGTCACTCACCGTGTCAGTTGACCTCACTGTGCCACTTTAGTTGCAGTGATTGGTGAACTACCCTATAACCGCCAGGGACCGCTATTGACTGGTCAGCTGTCATATCAGCACTAGGGGTTATACAGCAGGTGACCAATCAGGACTGAGACAACCTCTCAGTACTTTTATCACTCCTCGCATATAGTCTGGGTATCAGTGATGGGCATTAGGGCATACAAAAATAATACAAATTAACATTACAGTGCATAACACAATCCTTGTACACAACAATGGTATGTAGCACAACTGAAGTCAATAGCCGTCTTGAGCACAACTGTTAAAGGTAGGGTAAGTGATTTTCTTTGGCTAAAAAAAAGTGTTATATAGCTCTATATCCTGATAGTAATCAATCATGGCTACAGTATAGAGTGTTTATTCAGTAACATGAGTCTCCATGTCTCTCCAGCTCTTTATTAAACAGAAAATGCATTTTCAGGTCCGGATACCAATTTTGGCACATCAAAGCAGTGTGCATCCCACATTTGAATGAAACGCTTGTAGAATTAATTAATGTGTTAAATCCAATCTGAGAACTGCCAACAGTTACTTTGAAATCTTGTAGATCTGCTATTTGATGAAATCTACTATTGGGTGAATGTTCTCCCCAGAATAGGGATGCTGGCGTTCAAGTGGTTAAATGTCAAGTATAAAGTTATTTTCAATATGTTCTAATGGAAACAGATATTATATTTCCTTGTGACATACTGTATCTTAGGGGGAAAGATTTACATAATGCATGTATTGTAATATGACATAAATGTAAGGTGTTAGGGTGATATGGATGAAAAAGTTATTTACAGGGGGTGCCCTAAGCCAAAATAGTTTAAGAACTACTGGGATAGTGGATAGTGGATGAAATGTTTAAACATTCCATCTCTCCTGGGTATGTGACACATACAATACTATTGCTCTATCTCACCTCTCACATCCATCCTGCTCTCTGGTGACTCTCCAAGGTCAGAGATGTGACACTTGTAGAATCCTTCATCAGACTTGTAAACACCGTGGATGGTCATCTGTCCTGTAGACTCAGTCCTGATGAGGGATCCATCTTTATAGAAATCAGCTGGACGGTCAAAGGATGGTTTAGCAGTCGCCTTGATTCTGGACCAGCAGTGCAGAGTGACATCACTTCCTTCCATCACAGGAAGTGCAGGGCTCTCCAGAATCACAGCTCCATCTAAACAATGATAAATAACATCAGAATAGAAGAACATTAGACTGAGGTTATATATCACTCTGAACAACACTATCCCAACATGGTGAGATTTTATCATGCATATAGAGAGGAAGCTGGACGCTATCATGGACAACCACTCAAACCCACTTGGAAATGACAACAGATCAGTACAGTATGTGACATGCTTACTGTGCATTATTTTTGTATTTCCTTTGTCCTGCACAATGGAAGCACTGTTGAGGGTGTATAGCAGGAGTAGGCAACCACAGGTGACAATATTGGCACAGCAGGGTGATCACTGGCACACTGGCATTAGTGTGTGACAGTTTTTGTCTTTTACAATTAAATATTTTAAAAAAAGGGTTCATCAGTTAAATTAAGTCCCCTCACATCTATATACGAATTACATCCTGCACACAATTCTAAATTCATTCAAACACCTAACTCTGACTGGGGACGGAGTCTGGGAGATAGGTGGGTTACATCCTGAAGAAAACATAAAAAAAGGTTGTTATGTATAGCCTATGGACAATCAAAATCAGTTGGAAATATAACATTTTGATGTGGTGTCATAATTAAACTTAATGTTGATATGGCACACTGACTATCAAAAAGGTTGCCGACCCCTGATGTATAGTGTTGTATATTGTATATTTTGTCCTGGTATCTCTTTGAGTGTGATGTCTTTTACCCTGCTGTACAGTACTTGTCCTGTAACCGTATCTTAACTGCTGTGCTGCCTTTGGTGACTGAATTTCCCCCGCGGGATCAATAAAAGTCTCATCGTGTCTTAAAGACTATTTAACAGATCGCTGAATAAAACTTAAAACAGAACAAAGTAGTTGATTTGCTGAACGCACCAGTCACAGTGATATTAACAGTGTTGCTCTGTCCCTTTGAAGACTCACACCAGTAAGCTCCAGTGTCTAGCAAGGGGAGCATGGACCTGACAATACATCCTGTGTTGTTCATCTTCCCCCAGTCTTCATCACACTCTGAGGTGACGTTTCCAATGTTGGTCCTCTTCACTCTCCAGACAGTAGAGTTAGACTGTCTGTCCTCACAGCTCAGAAAGACAGACTGAAATTTGAAGAACTGAGGTCTCTCAGGACTGAGTCTGAGAGAGGCTGTCGAGCAAAATGGAGAAGAAAGTTGATTTCCTGACTAATGGATCATGCACTATTAAAAAGAAAAATATATGTCTTGTTAGAGTTCCCTGATTCCATTGATAGTTCTATATAATTTGATCATCTGTTCAGTAGAAAACAAACAGACTTACCACTCATAACATCACCACTGTTTGGAACGTCTGCTGAGACACTCACCATGGAAATAACCACTAGAGAGAGAGGGGTGGGGGCAGAATCATACATATTTTAGGTATGTTTGCACATATAATTTCCATGACAACCGTTACCATCCTAGCTAAGCTTTGTTTTCCTTTAATGTTATCTTCCATCTCAGTGGCTATAGCTTCCAGGCATGGATCAGTGGATAATTACTTAGAGCAGGGGTTTTCCTTTTAAAGAAAAATTAGAGTAGCCAATTATTTTTACCCCCTTTTTCTCCCCAATTTAGTCCTTATGCCAATTAATTCCTTCCCACACACATTTATGTGTTGTCCCTGCTGTTGTATCCTACTGACCCACCTGCCATTGAGGAGCCCCCACCAGGAGGACGTAGAGCCTTCGTCCTACTCCTCCCGCGCAACACTCCCTGCTGACAAGTACCACACCTGCCCATAGGAGTAGGCTACATGCAATGACCATTATGATGACCCGCCCGGCTTCCCTCCCCCAAACACGGGCCAAGTGTGTTCGTGTAGACGCCCGATGAAGCTGGTTTGCACTACGGTGGATTCGAACCCACAACCTCCGTGGAGGTGGGCAGGGACTTTACCACTGTGCCACCCGAGCGCACTGGAGAACAGGGGTTTTCAACTGGTTGTAAACCAGGCACCACCACTATCAACCTGAGGACCACTGTTGTGTTGGGAGGGGATATACAGTAGGTTAAGATTGCTATGCATCCCATGTCTATACATCCCACTGTTTCTCAACCAATGGTCCACAGACTGCTAGTGGTCCATGGTATAATTAGGCCTGCAGGTGGTCCATGAGAAAACAAATTAAAATGTAAATACCTGTAAAATACCTTGTAGGCCTATTGTAAATGTATTAAAATATATAAATAATATTTCATAAGTCCATCAAATGTAAGAAATGTTTTGAATTAATAAGTGTGGTGTGGGAGAAAAAAAGCTTAAATAATGACTGCCCACTGGCATTACTTAACTGAAATGGTTAAAATGGTCCAGAGAAAATAAAACACTGATCTATTCCTATCCCACGATAACCCTTATTCCATTCTCTTACTTTATCCAACCTTCCATTAAACTCATGTTAACTGATACTGATTTGTATCTTGTGATGTAGTATGAGTGAGCAGACACATGTGATTATATGGGCACATTTCCTAATAATGATGACTCAATCAGGCAATCTGGTACACTTCCCCTTCTTGAGATTCTAACTTCCTTTTCTGTGGAATTTCTTGCCCTCTGACTTCCCAGTAACTGACAACAATACGGAACTGGAAGAAAATAAATAACAAATCTTCACTTTCCTACATTACTAAATGCATGGCCGGGGACCACATGAAATATCTTCACGGACCACCAGTGGTGTAGTCATTGTGGGATGAAATAATGTGGACAAACTCTTTAAGTGTATGTTAATGTCTGTCATAAAGTAATCCTTATTTGGAGTACTTGCTTTTCTTGTTAATTATATGTTGCTATGGTGTTAACTCTTAATATGCTGATTCTGCTGGGCATGTGGTACTTTGGCCATTGATCTGTTCATCCACTAGAGGGCAATGTAAACCATATGATAGGCCAAGTTTTTGCTCAATGGAGTCAAATTAGGAATTTAGCAGGTGTTCTTATCCATTTTTATACAGGTTTGCTGTCACAAAATATTCCCTGTAATGTTATACTATATTTGTTTTTGATTCCCATTGTGGGATTATTATTGTTATTAGCATTTTACATTACATTATACCAGTGATTCTTGAGACAAGGTACAAAAGAAATGTATATATTAATTTACAATATATAGTTTAAAATCTATATATTGTTGTAGGCAAAGGTCTGAACTAGCAATCATGTGAAGGAACAATTATTTGGTATAACACTTTCTAAAATGTGATATTTATGCACTCCATAACTTGATTTGTGTCAACTCCGTCAGACAAGTAAAACAAAATAATTATATAAAGTTTTGTTCACTTTTGTGAATTATGAACTACCTTCAAATCTGGAAATACATTGAGATTAACTACTACTAGTAGATTAACTTTAACTACAATGTTAGAGCATTAACTACTATGTCACTGCCTTTACTACCATGTTACGTCATTACCTACCATGTAAATGCCATGTTAGAGCATTAACTACAGTACCATCTAACTACTATATTAGATCATTAACTACTTACAACATTTACTACCATGTACGATCATTAACTGTAACTACCATGTTATAGCATTTACTACAATGTTACAGCATTAACTACCAACCACCATTTTACCAGCTCATTGGCCTTGTGGCGTGTCTCCCTGAGATTGGGAAGTCAGCGTTCAATTTCCCGGCCGGGTCATGCCAAACACATTAAAAAAGGGACCCAATGCCTCCCTGCTTGGTCCTCAGCATCAAGGGTTGGATTGGGGTTAATTCCCTGTGACATACTAGCGTTATGTCCAGGGGATGTACTTGCCGCCTCACACTACAGAAACAGGAGATAGGCTCTTGACCCTATAGGCCATCTGGCTAGAGAACCATTGGTTCCAAAGGCTACTTACTTACTTACTAACTAGAATATATCACAGCATTTACTACCATCTTAATTACATGTAGCTACCATGTCGGAGCATTAACCACGATTCCACAGCATTTACCATGTTAGAGCATTAACTATCATTTAACTGCTGTGCCATGTTAGAGCATTAACTATCATTTAACTACTGTACCATGTTAGAGCTGTAACCACCATGTCACTGTTAGAGCATTACTACCATGTTAGAACATGAACTACACAGAATGCTTAAGGTATTTTGTCCACACATATGTAAAATTGACAAAGTGTCCCTCTGATCAAGCCTAATTCCAACCCTAAACTATTAATCAAAGCCCTGACCGTAAAAGAGCCATTAGTGGGCAAATCTGTCAACTTGTCCCCATGAGGACACGTCATCCTCATAAAGGTTGAAGGTAACAGACACAAAACATGAAATAAGTGAATACAATAATTTTACAGTGTGTTTGTACTCACAGACTAGAAGTAGTGATGTTAAGTCCATTCTGTGTTGACCGACTGACTGACTGACTGACTGACTGACTGACTGACTGACTGACTGACTGACTGACTGACTGACTGATTGAACTGAACTGTTATGACAGAGTTACTGACTGACAATCTCCTCCTACTGGTGTAGTGGTGGGAGGAGGATACGCTGAACAAGACGGTCGAATGATGCAGTCATCTATTGGTGTTGTGGAGAAGGCTACACTGCAAGAAGAGGTGGACTGGTGCAGTTATCTCCTACTGGTGTAGTGATGGGAAGAGGCTATACTGAGAGGTGGTGTCAGTGAGCAGTTTCACCAGTAGGGCATAACACATGCACACTATCCCTCCCAGTTCCCGCTGTACTTCCAAAACAATGACATTTATTTTTATTTTATCTGCTTAATTGAGTACACATAAAATACTTCAAAATGTGTACACTCCTTGATTGATCAATCAGAAACAAGTATTGAATATGGCCCATCCTTATAATATCGTTGCTGTCCGGCAGAAACCAGCTAACTACATTTTGACGCTTTTGCATTTTCTTCCCATAAATTGGGGCCATTGAACACCCTTTACGTCTGTGTGTTGGTAAAAAAGAATATTGAACCAGCTAACTCCATTGGATCCTCAAACTTTCTGCTAAACCAGCGAAGTCCACAGGAGTTTGCTGGTTTTGCTGACTCCAGGCTCCACCCCCTTTTGACCTCCAACCTCATTGTGAGCTTGGAGGTCCATTCAGCTGTTCTTATCAATGATGAACAAAACCTCCTAACTCTCCTAACTTTTTTTCATTTCCTGAAAAATGAACATTTTGGAGTTAGCTGGTTTCTGCCGGACAGCAGAGAAGAGATATATGTCATAGAGTGAATAATGCCATTTAGTTTGTGTCACAGAATGCACATGGTCAATGGTTAAGCAGCATGACTATGGTTTACTTTATATTGTACTTTATATATAGTGTTATAGTTTGCTGTGATTTCGATTATGCTTGCTGTGTTTTATTGATTACTGTGTGTTATATTTGACGTGATGGACAATGAACTTGTATGCCACAGTATTGTTCACCTGTCAGGTGCTGTGACAGAGGCGTGTGCATCAGACACAGACTGATATCAAGGCATTCATTCGCCAGGAAAACTCCACGCCCATATAAAATGGACACCTGGTTCGTCCCTCGGGCTCTCTCTCGCCACTCAGACAGTTGCCTGTTGCCGCTGTTGCCCTCGGGTCACGCCAGACCAGACCTCCTCTTCTCCCTACATGTTGTAGGCAAGATTTCCTCTTCTCTCCACGCTGCGCCCGTGGACCAGACAGATCTCCGCAACGCTGAATCGACTCCTCCCTCCACATCGCTGAGGATCCGATCTCTGCAGTGTCAACGCTCTCTAACGTCCAGATAAAGGAAAGTAACTACCGGTATTTCCCTCTCTAGCGTATATGTTAACTTTACTTAAGGCACCTTTATGAGCGTGATTGTGGAGACTAATTCGAGTCCTCCTGTTTCCCTATGTCGAGGCGCTGGAGCCAGACGGGTGACCTGACGACGGCAGAGCAGCAGTGGCAGAGATTTATTGATGTGCTTCTAATACTCCTGTTAAAGGAAAGTGATCACGCTAGCCTGTGTTTATCATAGTTTGAAAGTACCGGTTGCAGGCGAGCTGTCATTCATTGTGACGTTCTTCTCCTACAGCGGAGCTGTCTGTAGGACGCCGGCGAGCGGAAACTCCGGACTGGAGTTGACGGACTGAACAGAGTTATACTGGCCGTCTAGTCACGGTTGTGTCGGGCCACAAAAACCGGCTCGGATTCACCAAAGGACTGGACCGGACTGATTCAAACTCGGTATCTCTAAGAGAGTCTAACCCACCTAATTGACTTGCTTCCTTCCACAGTTGTATGAATTGAAGTTGCTGGTTATATGAATTGAAGTTGCTTGCTATTTTAAATATTGATCCATTGATGTATTGTATTGAAAAGGGTACCCTTGCATAAATTGTCTGTTTAGTTTTATAATAAAATGTCTATATTTTTATACATATATACTGTGTTGTGTCATTCACTCCGAGTCTGTATATTGGTGTGAACGGGAGTCCGAACCTAGAGTGGTAACTCTACCCAAAAACCTGTTCCATATACAACTTGCATTATAATTATAATTCACAGTTTGTGTTTTATCGTGTTACGGATGGAGATGTTTGAGTGAAGAGTGAAGAGAGGAAGACTTCAAAGTGCATAGTTACTGTTTTTTTGTTTGTTTGCTTGCTTGTTAAAGATGATCTCCTTTCTGAGTTTTGGAACAAGCAAGTACCTCTGTGCAAGACAAGAGGCAGTTTTTAATGGTATCGAAACATCTCTGTTAACCACAACAGTTAAACATTTCCATGACAACAAAATCTGCCAACCTATGAGTTCACTGGTACAGTATAGATGTTGCATCCTGTATCAGTGGAAAATATGTGCTGTGGTTTTCAGATGTGAAAACCCCCTGCTCCAGTCCTCAGTGTGAACACTCACAATGTATTTAGTGTTTCCTATTGTCCTTGTAGTTGTCTGTCTTGTCTCACCCATCTGTGATTATTGTCTCCGCCAGGCCGAAAGGCATGGCTGAGACTACAGTATGTTTTGCCCCCTGTCCGTCCGTGGGTCCGTGGGTCCGTCCGTCCGTCCGTCTGTCTGCGACCAGCTAATCTCGGCCACCGTTGGCCCGGTTGCTGTGAAACTGCGCACACATGCTCCCTGGATGCCACAGCAGAACCTGCCCCAAATATTTCAGCCTGTCATAGCGCCACCAGGAGGACGATTTTTACAAAACACATTTTTTTTGTTAATCCTACAGATTTTGTCCAGATAACACACAAATCGGTACACAGTATCTCTATAGGCATGTGATCAACAGGGATCTGTCCGATTGTCCATATTCCATCCTGATTGGCTAAGGTTGTCTTCCAAAGTTTGCAGGATTGGGCCGTTTTGAACAAGATGCCTCAAATCATGAATGCAGTGTGCGATTTCCATGAACCTTTGCACGTACATTCCCACTAGGCTGAGGAAGAAAAAAATCAGCCTCATGGTGGCGCTATAACAGGCCGAGTCGCGTTTTTACCTATAACTGCACGATCTGCGTGACACTGTGCATGCACAATCCCTAGAGGCCAAGGAAAAACCTTTGCCCTGCATTTTTCACATATGCCTTTTAGAGCGCCACCAGGAGGCTGACTTTTGTAAAACAATTTATTTGCTATTACTCCTTCAGATTCTGTCCAAAAATCATGCAAATCGGTACACAGTATCTCTATAGTCATGTGATCAAGACGGATGTGTCCGATATTTCATATTCCATTCTCATTGGCTTCCAAACTTTGCAGGATAGGTCCATTTGAACAAAATGTCTCAAATCATGAACGCAGTGTACGATTTCCGTGAAATTTTGCATGCACATTCCCACTAGGCGGAGGAAGAAATGCCACCCTTTTCACATTGGCCTATTATAGCGCAACCAGGAGGCCACAATAACCTACCTGACCTGGCGGAGACCTGTACTCCTCGTTGCTTATTTGATTCACCTGTATCCTGGGCTGTTTGCCCCAGCCATTAGTCAATCTCTATGTTGATTGTCTTTGAGTCTGCCTGCGTGTGCGTGTTTGTCGTTGCTGTTTTTTTCTTTTTCTGTTTGCTGTCAGTATTGCTATCCTGTGTGTTGGACCGGGGAATAAAGAACTTTGTTTGTACTTTGAGTTGGAGTTGTATCAAGTTTTCCTGCATTTTGGTCAAGCTTAGAAAAACCATGACAACATGCGGCACGACACATTTGCACTGCGCTTCTTTGCCCTAGCTGTGCCTTGGTTGGCTCCCATAGTTTCAGTTCACTCCCCACCGATAGATGTCAACGTTTCTGATGTGGTTGATCCATGTGACACCAAGTGCCATTTGTAGTAGTATTGTGTAGACGCCACCCGGGGCCTTTTCCTGGCTGTACTGTGAGCGTCTATGTCTCTGCCCCATACAGCAGTACTGATTCCACTGTAGTTTCCAGTGTCCTTTGAGACAAAGTACTACACACACACACCCCCGCACGCATGCACACACGCATGCACTCACGCACACACTGGTACAAATGAGATTTTACCACCTTAGGTGATACCAAATTATGGTCTGGCCCATGGACTGTTTCTGTGTAACTTCCTGTGCTTGAGTGTGTTTACTTTCTGTGGTTGACATTTCCTGTGTGGATGTTTCAGATCTGCTCTCAGCTCAGCACCAGACTGAAGAAACAATAGGCTGCAAAGTGCAAACCAAAGAGACAAATAAAGAGTTCATTATGAATTTGTTATAGTCTAATTTGAGTTTCCTTGACATGAAGCTCCACATGGGTGTGGAAGAAAATCAAACTAAAACAAAGAGAGGGATTGAGGACTTTGACCTCTTATCCTTCCAGCTATTGCCTGGGTTATGAATGATTGGTTTACAGTTTATTTATGTATGTATTTATGTAGGCCTATCTCAAGTTGCTCTTTCTCTCTAAAGAAATAATTGAACTGTGTTTCAACATATCTTATACATTTTAAGATGTGATTGGCCAATGTTGATAATTTTAGCATTTATGATGTACTGTTTTCTAATGTTTACTTTTGTTTACACCACCCTAAGTATGAAAATGTTTTTAACACTGGGTAGGCCATGATAGTGTTTTGTATTCCTCGTCATGTTTTTATTTTTATTGTGCGATGCCCCCAGGTGGCCAGAAAAAAAAAGACTGCATGTCCTCACTGGGACACAGTCATCATTATAGTACGACACGAGAGTGAAAATGTGTAGTTATGTGTAGTCTGTACCTCTCACTCAAGTCGAGTGCCACTTTCCAGTTATCAAAACCCACACATTGGCGATCAGATTTTAGCCCCAGTATATACACCATTAAGGAGCAGGTAATTTATCCCACACCTACTAGTACGGTAAGTAGGTTAGAAGAGCGACTTATCGGTAGGTTATTCCTCAGACATCACTGCTCATGGAAGGAAATACTATTCAGGAAAAAGAAAAGATTATGACCAAATGTAGTACAAAATCCAGGTCCATGCAGGCACTCAGGGTATGTTTGTAAAAAAGAAAACCTTTAGAAAGAAACAGAAAAATACACCAACACGTGTCAGCTTGCTTGTGCCTTCTTCAGGGTGTAGTGAATGTACTTATATAATGCATGTCCTCACTGGGACACACCTGTGAGTGTCATCACCTGTGAGTGTCAAGTGTCATCCTCACTCCCAACTCGTAATAAGTTGACGCGTCCGCTAAAAACGCTCAAAACAAGACATCGGAAGCTGATTGAGCCCCGTGCAGAACCCCCAAGCAAGCGAGTGACTATATGCCGAGCGGCATATATTTGTTTTAGCTCATGCTCATTTGATTTTGCTATTTTGTCTCATCTGTTTAAGAAAGTAGGTAGCTGATATATTGCACTTTTACCTTAGCGCTAGGTATTCTCTTGGTTGCTTGTTTTTGCAGAAAATGAACTTAAGACTTCTGGTGATTAGTAGTTTTCGTTCCCTACCTATGTTGAACACTTATTGTAAGTCGCTTTGGATAAAAGCGTCTGCTAAATGACTGTAATGTAATCTAATGTAATAGTGTCCACTTCTGCCGATTTAGCACCATTCGAGTTACAAAGAATCATAAATCATCACATCCTTGTCAACATGCGATGTCACGTGGCGGGGCCCGTTGCATCAATGGTCCTAATCTGTCCCAGCTCGTCACCTGTTTGACTCAATGTGTGTGAGACTGCGTTGGATTAAACATTCAACAAACATCCTCAAAACATTCTTTAAAGGGATCCATAAAGCCAAAAGCCTAAAACCCATGGGGTTTGATAACGCTTATCATTGCTTTCTAACTGCATGTTAACATTACAATGCAGAAATAGACAGTGGTGTAAAGTAACAAAGTACAAAGTATTAGAATTGTTATGGGCCGGCTCTATGGCCACAAAAAAATAAGGTATTCTAACACACAATTCAACCAAATGTATTTCTTTTTCATTTCTTTTTTATTTAACACCATTAAAATACATAACAAAAGACATGAAAACACAACAGGAAGGAGACCCAAATTTGCCTATAAGGGGCTCTACCTACATACAGTATAACACAAAAAAAAAACAATAAAATAAAAAGGATAAATGAAATAGACATAAGAAAATAAATTATGTGTGTGTACAGAGGAGGATAGGGGCAAACCAGTTGTTGAAAATAGATATACTCATACTGTAACAAACTAAAAAAGTATATATATATCAATCAAAAAACAGTAGGAAACTTACTGCCATTTAGGCAGTAACAAAGATGTGCAAAGATAAATTAGGAACCAAAATGCTCTTCTGTGGCCTAGATCAGTGGTTCTGATGTGTTTGAGACACCCCAAAATAATCATATTTGAACTGGGGACCCCCCTCCCTGACAAGCACTTGGTATTGTAGGAGTTGAGTGGTTGTGAGCTTGAAGTTTGGCTATTAAAGGTTTTTTTTGCCCATTTCCTATATTATTTGACAATTTGTCCAATGTTTGACCAGTTTTTATAGTATTGTTTATTGATTACTTTTGATGCTGTAATGGTCTTTTTAATTTTAATTTAATTTCTTTTAGGTATTAAAAAGGTCTTAAAAGTCCTTCAATTGTCACTTTACTGTCCCCCAAAATCATGGGGGACCCAGGTCTCATGTCCTGTGCAATTTTGAATCAAATAATAGAAGTTTCCTGAAACATTGATTGAATACTTTATTAACAATATTAACAGTACTGGTAGTCAAAGTTTTAAACCTTATAGTTAACACCAGATGCTTTTGATACTTAAATATGTTTAATGAGAGCTTCTTTAGGACTTTGACTCAAGTGATTTTCTTACATTCGGTTTCCAGAACAAGGAAGAAAACTGTCTTCCTGCCCTCAACTCATCTTAACCACAGTGCATATCTGAACACAACAATACAGTAAAGTAAAGTATATTTCAATAATCCCTGAGGTGACATTACTTCTTTGTATTGACCCAGCAGTGTGTTGCTCCAAGTGACCACTCGGGAGAACAGTTGGGGGTTAATGGTGTTGCACAGGGGTGACCGAGGATCGAACCAGTGACCTTGTGATCACCAACATTACAGCTTATTAGTGTTAGCCAAGCTAATCGTTTTAAAATCACAACTTCAATGAAATATGACTTTGGCTTTCTCCCAAATGGATCATAATACTTAGTTGACTGTTTAACGTCAGCTTACTTACGTTGCCTTACGTTGCCTTACATTGCCTACTATGCAATGCCTGCATAGTACAAATACACACAAACAGACAGAGGAGAAATAAGAGAGAGAGAGATTGTATTGAATTGAAGAAGGATTAAATTTGTTATTATAATGTGATTGCTTGATTGCTTGATTGAAGACAGTGAGGTAAGTTGACATGAATTCAAACATGAATCATTCTGTACCTGTCCTTGATGTCAGCTGGATTTGCATTTCGGCTAAAATCCAGAATGCTTTGTCTCTTATGAACCAGCTAGGAAACTGATGATGCTAATGATGCCGAAGGCGATGATAACATAACCCTAGTGGGGAAACTCTCCCCCTGAGAGATAGAATGACTGATGAAGAGAAGAGAAGAGAGAAGTGAAAGATGAAGAACAGAGGTTCAGTCATCCATCCTCCTTACAGCTCCATGATCAACTATTGTTACAACTCAATAATCAATAGCTTTTATAGATCAGTTATTTTTTACCACTCAATGATACAATACACAAGTACAGACAGACAGGCAGTCAGACAGACAGACAGACAGACAGGCAGGCAGACAGACAGACAGACAGACACCGTAGATAATAACTAGCATAATAATCAGAAACAAACATTACAGATCTCTTACTTCAAGCAGTTCCTTTTTTGTCAGAAGCGTAGCAAAGAAAAGTCAAATATGTAATTTCTCTGCAGAGATCAGCAAAGAGGCACACGCACACGCACACTTCTCCAGCTAGTCTTATTATATGAATCTTGGCCTCTGATTTACTTAAATTCATCAAGTATTTTCTTCATTTTTGGATTCTTCATTAAACCGTTAAGGAATGTTTTACAAAAGAAAATAGTAAGTAAACAATAGAAATAAAGTCATTTCTTGGGTGAACTATTCCTTACTTAAACTGTTAAATGTTAAAGGCTTAATGAATCTCCCTATTGTGCACTTGTGTACTGTTGTGTCTCTCTCTTGTTATGAATATTCTATTCTACTGTATGTTCTTTGTATGTTTTTGTGGCTGCAGCAGGGGTGGAAGCCCAAGCCAAATTTCTATCTGGGACAATAGATTTGACCTTGTCCTTGATTTTTGCACTCACCCATTTCTTCGACATGTTGGTCTTGCAGTTCTTTCCGACCTGGAAAATACAATAAAACCTTTGCTTACAAAAAGCTGAACACAGCAGAGCAGGATTATGTTATTTTACAACTTTAAAGGTCCTATGACATGGCCTGAAAATATCATATTTGATACTGTACGTGGTCTCTCTGAAAACAGTCTGAAAACAGGGCGGGACGTATCACAGATTGATTGGCATTTGCAGTAGTCCTAGCTCTGCATTGAGGTCTCGCACTCGCATCAAACAGACCAGCAAAATTAGGAAGTGACCTCAACATAATTTGTCTTTTATTTGTAACTCTGTGTTTATAAAATATATATCCCCCCTGCCCCCAAAATCTCTTAGTTACAGCAACATTGTTCATGTGAAGTAGTTTGTTTAAGCTTATTTATTGAAATGATAAAAATCGTTTTTCTCATTCACTTAATTGAATTTCTTAAGCCATTTTTTTTGGTTGTGCAGCAGTGAAAATAACAAGTAATGCCATACTCTAGATGAAAGATATATAATGTCATAAACATGTTAGTTTTTTTCTCTTATTTGTGTGTCCAGAACTGTCTTTACATTGGTACCAACCCTACACAGTCTGTCCTCTTTTGATTGTGATTATGGCGTGTATCCAATGATCAGACGGTGTTGTGCATTTTCTGACATTGTTGTAGCGCGTGACTGACTTATGTCTTTTGGCGAATGTAGTCAAAATTGTGATTGTGATAGTTTATTTTGCATGGGTGGTATAGTGTTATGAGATTATATATATTATATAAAAAGATTATATTACTGTTTTGAGGATTGCACTTAAATGTTTTGGGAATGAGGTTAGAGTTTCAGGAAATGCATCCAATTGTTGAGGAAAAACAAAAAGAACAGGGTCATAGATTAATCTGAATGGTCTGAACACTCGATTTACTACACTATTCAAAACGTTTGGGCTAGACTACAAGACCCACAACTTATGGGAACAACATTGATCAACTTTGATACATATAATGTCAACACTATGTACAGAAGGGGATCTCTGATAATGACAAAACATTTTTTGCAAGTTCCAGACAGTGTGCGGGTCCTTTTCTTTGATGTCATTATCAGAGATCCCCTTCTGAACAAATGCACTTTTTGTCCTACACACCTGTCACCAACCTTTGAGGTGTGCATCGGCCTTCTTCTAAGAAACACTTTCTTCTATGCCATTTCTATATAATTATGCAACAGAATTGTCACGTTTTATTTGAATAATATTCACATAATTGATAAAGATGTAACTCAGATATAGCCAATGAATATGTGTGAAGATTGGTTATTTTTGCAATATTGGTTGTCAAATTTCTGCTGCTAGTTAGCACATGAGGTTACCTCATTAAATACTCAATATTTGTCTGTTTGCTGTCCATCCTGGGTGGACAATAACAGAGAAATTCAACAAAAATTATCTTCAGTAAAATAATCTGTGTTTGCGTGATTAAAATAATAATAACCATATTATTAATAACCATATTATTATTATTATTATCATCATCATCATCGTCATCATCTTTGGTCAACAACAGCTGTTTAGTTTGTATGATGTTCCATCAATGTCTAATCAAGTCCACTCTCTATCAGAGTAGACGTTACATGTTTTGAACACATGGGGGCGATATAAGACAAATAATGTAATGTCACCCACATGGGGGGAGCAGAAGACTGTGTCAAAGGTTTTGCTCACTTCCACCTCACTTCCTGCTAATTGACTATTTAGACAAATGCTTATGTTATGTTATTTCTCAGTTCGATAACAGATGATTCAATTTGGGGGATGAGGATGGTTAAACTGGGATTGATTGGTTAAGCCCAAACCATGCATGTTCACTATGAACTTTTGAAGACATGAGCAAAATGATTCATTCATTATTATGGATTTTCAGACACCCAAACAGTTCCTTCATTTTTCACACCCACTGACCAATAAACCCATATTATACCAACCCACAATGACTTATAAGCACATACAACGACCAATCCACATATTAAATAAAAAATAATACCTCACCGATAACACTTGCTATGTATTCCATGTCTATAAAGTATTATAAACTGCATTCCAATCTTCTTATAGCACTGTATAATTATAGTATTAAGAACACATAAATACTCAATGCTTTTTAACAAGAACCATAATTCATAACACTTTATGAAAAGTCGTCAGGCATAGTTGTAATACATTGTAATATCAGGCCTAGTTGTAATACATTGTTATAATTTTAGAATGTATTGTAATCACTCATATGTGCATTATAGTTATAAGTCTTCATTTGGTGCTTTAAGACATTCCTAAAGGTGTACTTAAAGCACACAATTACCACTTATAATGACTTATACTCACACTGCAATGCATTGTAGTGATTATAATGCATTATAACATTGGACAATTGCAAGTTGAGGAAGCTCTCAGCTCCGAACTGTTCAAACTCCGTACTTGGCTTACCGATAACAAACTGTCATTACACCTTGGGAAAACTGAATCCATTCTCTTTGGGACCAAACACTCCCTCAGACAGATGAATGTAAATGATTTCAAGGTCAAAGTCGATGACACAATCATCTCTAGCAAAGAAGAGATTACCTATTTGGGATGTATTCTTGACAAATACCTGACAGGTGAAAGCATGGCCACAAAGGTAGTCAAAAGAGTAAACCAGAGAACCAGATTTATGGTTTCCTCTTTTGTCAACCCTCAGGCACTCAGATCAGAACCCTCTCAGGGGCCCTGATTCAGCCCCTTTTGGACTATGCTTGCACCTCTAAATACTCCAACACCTCAGTGTCACTGAAGACTAAGCTTCAAACCTCCCAAATCAAACTGATTCTACTCCTCTACTCCTCGTTCTGGGGCCCATGACCCACCTTTCACCCACCCATTTTGCCAGCCTAGGCTGGCTCAGGGTAGAAGACAGCGCCCACAGCGTCCTACCGACTGCGCCACCGTGCCCCCTTAATTACATTACTATTACATGGATAATCATCCAGGAAGGCAATACTGCGTGCACTCTTTCAACGCAGCGGAACCATGGAGCGGAAAGTCAAGTCACCTCAGACTCACCTACCTGACCCCATTCAGAGCAGCAGCAAAGATGAGCCTCAGCAATCCCCAAAAAGTTGATGCAGAGAACCAGCACTTTAACCCAAAATGGACGGTGTCAGTTATTAAGACAATATAAGGTGCCAATGAAAGACATAAGTAATCAAGTATCATTAAAGGGACAGTTGTTTTTGTCGCATTCCTTTGCCAGGAATTTGATGAAATAAAAAAATATCCACGAATTCAAGTCTTCATGGGGAGACTAATTGATAGAAAAAATGGCTCCTGGCCCCATGTGCCCACAGGTTCAGGTATTTGAGTATCCCTGCCTTAAGCAATATGATTGTTGTTATGAATCATTATGAGTAATGAGTTATTATAACTATAATTATACAGTGAAGCAGATCAGGCATCACAAGTGTTACCAAAACGGCTATTTATGAAAATACAATATTATAAATCATATAGTGTAGTGGCGTTTCATCGGCTCGACTCCGAACATTCAAACAAGTAAATAAAACCCATTTACGCACCTAAGGCTTGTCTTCAACGTAGGCAAAAGAACACATGGGCCTCATTCAGCAATGTTATCTTAAATTTCTCTTATATTTTCTCTTAACTGTCTGTTAAAAGAAAAGTAAGAAAATAACTACCCGGGATTAATCAACCCATTCTTAATATCCAAATTTCCCAGGTGTGCTGAATGATGAATCCCACTTGAACTTAAATTAGACAACGCCCATAGGTAATGCCCCCTAAACACCATATAAGAGCAGTTTTGGAATATCCGTTCTACCTGTTGTATGCATGTGAAGTTGATTTTTAAATTGATGTTATTTTTCATATTATTGACACTAGGGATATCAAAAAAACTAGCAATAGCTAAATGTGATGCTGTAAATGCTTTGTTAAATCTAAATTATGCTTCATTTTACAATTGTGTCGGGTGGCGAAAATTGCTTATCTACAAGCTCCCACCACATCTGCAACTGAGGATATGTAACTGCCATTAAAAAGGAGCTGAACGCATGCATATCATCCAGGATTTTATAGTTATAATTGAGATCAATAGACCAATAGTATTTTAGCCCATGAATTTAATAATCCAATCAAATTACTTGACATATCATATACATTTTATTAAATTATATTCATGGGTTTTCTATTTCTCTCCTATTTTAAATGTGTTTCTAGCATTGATCAAACTAAATGTGTGGACTGTGTTTTCTCTTACCTCCGTAAGAGTGCTCTCAACCACTCTTAAAATGTGTTCTTACATAAGAGAAAAGCAAAAATAAGTGCAATTTACCTCCAGTGCAGAGCAGAACTGATATCAGAAGTAGACTTAAGGAATGTCTCTGATGGTAGATCACATGTGGGTACGCCATCTTCATATCTGAAAACAATACCAAAAAAACAAAGCTTAGTTCCTTATATCAAAATGTATTATATATATATATATATATATATATATATATATATATATATATATATATATATTATACCATGATCACGTAGAATACTTGATTCTGATTGGCAAGAAGGTCTGCATTATTTAAAATAGTGACCTCATCACTGTTCTGGATTAATACCCATAATACATACTTTTTTTAACAATTATTTAATCGAACTAAGCTATCCTTAAAAACAAAATAGATTTCAATATAACTTAAACTTTGAGGGAATGTCAAACTGTTGACTGAATCTGTTGACTGTGTGTATCTAATATACACCAGATGTTGGATGAAGAGTCTGCAGGGAAGACGTGTCTGTATTAGAGCTAGCCTGCACCTTTGATTCCAGCCTAGAGGAAGCCTTTATGACCAAGTTCATTAAATACCAACAATACCTACATACCTTCTCATAGCTGGGCTATAGGTGCAGACCTTTTTTTTGTAATATTTGGCAGCCCATAGGACATACCCACAGACAGGTTGTTATGAGGATGTCCAAAAAGGAGGGAAAAGGGCTGGCAAAGTATTGTGCTGCTATAATTGGTGAGGGGTCCGCTCAAAATATGGGGGCGACCCTTCCGGTTAACTTCCTGGCTACTATACTAGTCTCACATAGCCAGACGACTATTCCACAATCTCCGAATGTATGACGGAAGCGTTATTTTGAAAATTGTGGGAGGCAACAGTCTGGCTTGCGAGACTAGGCTACTACTACTACTACATAATGACTATAGAGTATAGATGTGAGCTTGTGCAGGCTACATAAAGAGCAAATTCAGCTAAGAAGAAGAATGATGAATCAGACTATGCTCATGGATTTTAAGATCACATTGATTTGATCATAAGCACATTTTGTTGAATGAGGCCTTATCAGTCCTGCCCCACATCCTATATTAGAATTGCCTAGAGGGTGGACCGACAGTGGACGGTGGACATCACAAACGTAACATGCGGACCTGCGAGGCGCACCGTTGCACCGGTCCGCACCAAACTTGGCGCCAACACTGGTCAGGGACCACGTGTGGCCATGTGTGACAACGTGTGGCCCCTCTGTGTTCCTATTGGCTGGGGAAAGGTCTTCTTCAGAGACTGGACTGTTTTCTTCTCTGCCTCTTTTCCTGTCAACATGTTTTTTATACACCAGTGTCTTGTGTTACTCAACTCTCCCCTCAACATCCCAATCTTCAAATGAGTCCAGTGATTCTGATTAATCCAGGGCTGAGCGTGAATGAACTTTGAACTCAGTTGTTTCTACAGATATTGGTATACCAATGAATTATTTAATGAAATAAACAGCTTATTTATTTACTTATTTCATTGATAGTTATGCTATGTATTGCAACATCTATAATTTAAATGAAATAAATAAATTATTTCCGTGGACTCGAAATCATTGTTTTATGTGTGATGGCATTCCTGCCGTGGCAATCTGGCCTTTGTGCCCTCAAAGAACACCTAAGGCCATAAAAGGATACAATTCCAGCCCTGCCCTTACCTCTGTGAAGTGTGTGCGATTCCTGATATGTATACGTGTCTCATCATCATGTTGTGGGTTTTATGCTTCTGAGTTCATTGTGTTATTGTTTGGACTATGTGTTAATTTGTTATCGTTTCGTTTTAGTACAGTGTTGCGATTTGTGAACGTGGGTTTTGTGTTTGGTTTACATTTCAGACCATACTATCTCTGCACAAAAAGTCAGTAAAGTTATTCAACTACACCAAGGTGGTCCTGACTCATTGTTCTGAACGACACTCAGGGGCGAGTCCCTAATATCCCCCACCCAAAGGATACCCTAATAATTATTATTATTGTAAGCAAAAATCTCTGGTAAACTGGCTATTCATATAGCTTAGTTGACGTCTCAGAATTTACCTTGATTAATAAAGATTATGTTGCTTTATTTCCTTGAAATATTAGTTTTCTGTGGTGATGTTCTCATGACACAAACAGTTATAGTTACAGACAATTATACTTAAGGATGCTTGCTTAATAAAACAAGCATATAGTGCAAGACTTGCACGAGACCCTTTCTCAGTGCCCACTGCCGACTTCCTTTTAGTGCCCAGTCTTCTCTTCTCAAGTGCCCAATCAGCAACCCACAAGAATGCGTTGCTCAATGCGTCTTTCCTTTTTGTATAGGAACTATTATAATCCACTGATTCTCAAAGTGGGGTCTGGGGGCCCTCAGTGTCAAGCAGCTAAGTGAGGAACAGTTTAAACACTAACATTATCCTATGGTATTTTTAGGCTGTAGGCTATATATTCGAAAATTGCAGATCTACAAGCTCACAACATACAGTATATGTGCTATGTTGCCAAGCAACAAGTGATGAACTTGTAGATCGGCTATTTTCAAAAAATGCTGACAAATGTTGACAAATGTTCTCTTGTGTGGGGGTCCCTGCTTGCAGAGAATATTTTCATATGGTGGTCCACGGCCAAATACGTATCAATTTGAAAAAAGAAATACATATCAATTTCAAACATGAAATATTTGAGCACCACACTGTTATAGGCTAATTCATCGACTATGGTCTTCTGGGTGCCCTAGTGTCCACTCTTCCTAGGTGCCCGGGTTTCGTGCCCAGAATGTTTTGGTGCCCACCTTTCCTGTTACCATCCAGAGCACTCATAAATCATGAAGTATAGGCTACAGTGCACGTTTTGTTGTAGACTAGGCTATAGTATTTTTTTGGCCCGTGACATCCCTTGCCTCGACCATCTGAGGGTGGGTCCACTCCAAACCGTCCTGAACTCTCTCCCCTGGAGGAAGTGGTGCTCCAATAGTAGGCTACAGTTTGTATCACAACATTACTGCAGTGTGAGTCTGTAAGCTAACAGGATACTTCAATGGAAACCGGCGTGGTTGATTGATTAGCTAATAGCTACACACATTGATTCAACATATTAATCTTCTTCAGTAAGTTAATTTTTTGTCCTTTTTCTTTTTGATTCAGATATTTATGGAGAAAGACATTACCAGCTGAAGTAGTTTGGTCAGAGTGTTAAATAGAATAGTCCGCGGATTAATAGAAAAAACATTAAAGCCAGGAGCTTGAATTATTAGA
This sequence comes from Gymnoscopelus microlampas, assembly GCF_963454915.1. Lineage (NCBI taxonomy): Eukaryota > Metazoa > Chordata > Actinopteri > Myctophiformes > Myctophidae > Gymnoscopelus > Gymnoscopelus microlampas. The sequence continues at coordinate 51,136,725 of NC_139946.1, read as the reverse complement.
ATAATTTAAACAGTTTTTTTCTAAGCATGTAGTGAAGAGACGTCAGTGCGTCGGCAACTGCCTGTCTGTCTGCTTGCCTGCCTGTCTGTCTGAAAAAGAGTCGAGATCTTGTACCTCAACGAGATTTTACCTGTATAAATAAAAGTCATATTATCAATGTATAATTAGATCTACAAGCTAAAAAGCTAAGAATTATTATTATTGTTATTATTATTATTATTATTATTATTATTATTATTATTATCATTATTATCATTATTATTATTATTATTATTATTATTATTATTATTATTATTATTATTATTATTATTATTATTATTGTTGTTGATATTATTTGCTCTTGAAAATTGACCAAGATAGAAATGGCAGCATGTTGCCAATAGAGTCGTGTTAGGCGACTGACTGAATAACTGTCTGTGTAACCAGAGCCTTGTGTGGGCGGGGGGAGACTCGTTCCCTGTGCTGTCATAGCAACGAAGGAATCGTTGCGTTATGATTGGCCCGTTGTCCCGTGACGTCCCTTGCCTAGACCATCTTTGGCTGAACCTTTCTCCCTTCAGGAAGTTTTAGGCTATCACAACATTTTACTGCAGTGTGAGTGAGTCTGTAACTCAACGGGATACTTCAATGGAACCGGCGTGGTTGGTTGATTAGCTACACACATTCAACATATTAATCTTCTTCAGTAAGTTTTTTGTCCTTTTTCTTTTTGATTCAGATATTTATGGAGAAAGACATTAGCAGCTAAAGCAGTTTGGTCAGAGTGATTTTAAATAGAATAGTCCACGGACGCCTGAATTGTAAGCGGATTAATAGAAAAAAAATTAAAACATTTTTTTACAAGCATGTAGTGTTACTGAAGAGACGTCAGTGCATCGGCAAATGCCTGTCTGTCTGTCTGTCAGATCAGAAGCAGTGTTGCCGTGTCCGCTTATTATAAGCGAGTTTCTTGTAAAAATATTGGTGGTTGCGTTTCTTTTTAGCTTATTTCCAAAGTATAGTTGCTTATTTGGCTTTATTTCTTAATGTTGCTTTTTTTCTTTGAACATAGTTGCGACGCGTTGTGAGCTTGTAGATCGGCTATTTTATTTGTATATAGGTGTAGTGCTCATGCAGCCTATAGTCGCTTTTGTTGGGCTTGTTTTCATAGACCTTGTTGCTTATTTCTCGCGCAAAACCTGGCAATACTGTTCAGAGATACGTGCGTCACTCACTCACTCACTCACACACACACACACACAGCTCTCTCCCTCTCTCTCTGTCGGCAAGCCCTATTCCTCAAACAGCCCCATCCCCGTCGTGCAGGCTCGCTCACTCTATCAATCTGTTTATCATGTTTAAACTACAGCAGGACTGGACTGTCTGTACGGTAATATTGCGGTTCTATATGCGGGAGGACTAGCCACGGTGCGTCTCTGTTGTATTAGACTCAACAGTGAATCATGCTGATAATAAAATAGTTTTCCCACCAGCTACCTCGCTGGCTGGTACTGTGATTTGATTGGCTGTAGCACGGCTCTCATCGTATCCGAGAAGCCCAAATATCCAACATGCTAGTAAAGTAAAAATGATCGGGAACCGCTCGCCGAGCGCAATTTATCGGGGTGTTTCTTCTCGGAGTAGCCTACCTTACACACTGCGCGATCAACACCTCGCCGAGGATCTGGACTGAGATCGGTGGTTTTCTCGGCGATCGTCCTTTGCTCCTCAGGGTGGCTCTCGGGTGGGTCCAAACCTGAACTCTCTCCCTTTAGGTCCCTTGGCTTCGAGTTCGAGGAAGTTGTATCACAACATTTTACTGCAGTCAGTGTTAGTCTGTAGCTAACGGGATACTTCCAAATTAGCTGTAGTTTACAACCCTCGTAGACGTATTTACGATTCTGACGTCTTCAATCTACGAGAGTTGTAGGGTTCACCCCCCAATGGCCAGCTGGACTTTCTGCACTATGCCCTGCAAAGTACTTAAAACGTGTACAAATTGAAAATAAAGGTGCTTACCGCAAAGCCCCAAATGTTAACGACTCGTACGGCATAGTAGTGATCCCCGTAGAGGTATATCTTTCAATAAAGAAGTCTTTTAATCCAGCTTGTGTCGGAATCTTCACTGTTCTTCTTTTGTTTTAAATGAGTTTGAACTGCGCAACAGCGATTTGGCGGTCGGGAGGTGTATTGCGCATTGAACACACAATGTATCAATACACCTCCCGACCGCCAAATCGCTGTTGCGCAGTTCAAACTCATTTTAAACAAAAGAAGAAGCAGTGCGCAATACACCTCCCGACCGCCAAATCGCTATAGTGCAGAAAGTCCAGCTGGCCATTGGGGGGTGAACCCATAGAGTTAAAAATAATAGAGAGGGCACCGGATATCGCCTCCCGTCCACTTGCATTGAGTTGCTCACACAGCGCATGAAGCGAATTCACCCCTTCTTCCGGGTTGTAAAGTGTGATGGGCGTAGCCTATTTGGGGCCACTGTGATCCGTTCTGCGTCACAGAAGTGACGCGTTTTACGTCACAGAGGTGCGCGTCCCTGTGCGCAAGCTTGTGCGCAAGCTCGTGAGTCAAGCCCATTGGTCGAAACCGTTTTTGCTCGTACATTTGCAGTGGCCCCATCCGTTTTAAGCTGCAGTACCTACGAATGGCCAGCATGTCCATTTCGCTTCAATGCAAGCACTGGGTTCTGGGGGCTTGGGTGAACCCAAGCCCCCAGAGTTGCTGAGAAACATTGAAGCTGCCACCCCAGTGGTCAATGCTGGAACGGCAGGCGGGGAGAAATACATGCACGAGCAAAACATACCGAGATATATTTATATATATACATATAAATATGTAAACATATTATATATAAATACATATGCATTTACATATAAATAGGCATCTCGAGTGTATTTAATAAATATCTCGCGTTCAATCCTTGACACACGGGCTGCCGTAGAACGCAAAAAGGACACTAGTGCGCATTCTCATAACTCTATGGTGTGTCCAAAAACGACTCAATAATTCTACTTCCGGCAGGCTTCCGGGTGCTTCAAAACGCCACTGAGCACATTCATTGAAATGATAGCTGGGGGCGGGGCAATCCGCCCTCTAGTTATATTATACCTCTATGGGTGAACCCTACAACTCTCGTAGATTGAAGACGTCAGAATCGTAAATACGTCTACGAGGGTTGTAAACTACAGCTACTTCCAAATGGAAACCAACGTGGTTGGTTGGTTGATTCGCTACACACATTCAACATATTAATAATTCAGTACATTTTTTGTCCTTTTTCTTTTTTATTCAGATATTTATGGAGAAAGACATTAGCAGCTAAAGTAGTTCGGTCAGAGTGTTCTTTAAAGTCAGTGATTTTAAATAGAATAGTCCGCGGATGCCTGAATTGTAAGCGGATTAATAGAAAACATATTAAAACCAGGAGCTTTAATTAGCTTTAATTATTAGAATAATTAAAAAAAAAAAATTACAAGCATGTAGTGTTACTGAAGAGACGTCAGTGCATCGGCAAATGCCTGTCTGTCTGCTTGCCTGCCTGCTTGCCTGCCTGTCTGCTTGCCTGCCTGTCTGCTTGCCTGTCTGCCTGCCTGCCTGTCTGCCTGGGGGGGTGACCTTTTTGTTGGAGGGGCGGATTCATTCCGCCTCTCTCCCTCCCCCTCGGGCGGGATTTATATTGCTTAGCCCGCACATTTTGTGTAGGATATCATGGATATATTTATTATTTAAAATGTTTAGTCTCTGCCCTTTTTTTCCAATAAAACCATCAATTAATCAATGAGTAATCCAATCAAGTCCAGTAATGGAGCAGCATAATCATACAGCACACACTAATGAAATTAACTAATACGTACCTTAGTAGTTGACTTGCTTCTTCGTCAGTCCTGTGCGACTGTCAGTGAGTCCAGTGCGACTGAGGACACAGCGAAACAAGTTCAACCTTTTTGTTAGAGGGGCGGGCTTCTATGGTTTAACCCGCCTCACTCTCAGAGAGAGAGAGAGAGAGAGAGAGAATAAACCATTGAATAACAGCCCTATTTCTCTGTGAGAGACAGTGTGTGATAATACCAATAATTTATTATTATTAGAAATCAGACTAGGCCTGTTGTAATAATCTTGTTGTATATGATCATATTTCCACAACTCTCACTGTCTGTTAACAGAGCTGAATAAACACAATACACACACACTAATGAAAGTAAACTAGCTATAGCTCTGCTTGCTTAGTTGACTTGCTCCAAAATCTGTCCTGTCGAACTGAACACGCAGAGAACAAGTTCAACCTTTTTGTCAGAGGGGCGTGGTTCTATAGTTTAGCCTGCCTCTCTCTCTCTCTCTCTCTCTCTCTCTCTCTCTGTCAGGATTCTGTTGCTTAGCCCGCCCTTCTCGGCCATTCACCATTCGGAGCATTACAACATGTCTGGTCTGTATGTACATTAGTAATAATCTTGCTGTATTTGACCCTATTTCCACAACTCTCACTGTCCATTAATGGAGCAAGAATAACACGCACTCTAATGAAAGTGAACGCATCATAACCACTTAAGACCTATAGTATGTATACTTTTTTATATGACTGTCACACTTTCACTCGGTATATCATGTTCTGTACTGACAATGGAGGTATAATAAGAACTGGAGATGACACCTAAACATGGACGCTGTTCATTTCAATGAAACTTGCTCACGCTGCTAGGGGACACCCTCCTTCATAAACCTGACAGATTATAGCAGACAGGTTTATGAAGCTACAGATATGTGGAATAATATATTCATTGTACAACATTTTGCCCTGATCATTTGTATTATACTGTTGCTATACTAGTTGTGCTGCATGTACATATTTTTGTTATGGCACCTCATCATGAGAGTTATGGAAATATGATCATATACAACTATATTATTACTAATGTACAGAAAATGTCAAGCTACCTGTAGGAGCAGACTGCGGCCGTACGTGTGGAGAAGCCTGGTGATGTCAGTGAGGTTAAAGGGGTAGTTCACCTAAGAAATAACTTTGTTTCTATCATTTACCTACCCTTTGATGTCTTTGACCCATGGATAATTTTAGTTTGTAAAACCTTAACGGTTAATCCAGAAATAAAGTAATTTCTTGGGTCAACTACCCCTTTAAGGAGCAGTGAGTGTGAGAAGCAATATAATGGACTGTTCGCTAAGCCCCACCCACTCCACTCTACCAGACCAAAGTCGGGCAAGCTGTGCTTCTCACCCATTGACTTGCATGTTATATGACGGATTTCCCCATGCTTCAAAATCTCTTCTAAATCTAGTCAACAACGCCTGCAGGTGCATGACATTATTTCAATAAACTAAAAATACGGGAAAATGTTAGAGGGAAAAACAGTATCCAACTCAGCTATCCTACTTCTTTCTGGTATGTTGAACTCGGAACTTCGCCTTTAGAAGTTACTGACTGTCTCGTCTCCATAACAAATCTAAAATGTTAACAGCCTATACTACATGTGTTCCTAAACATGCTTATAAATCTAAAGCCCCGTTTTCACAGAGCCAAAGTGCAGGAAGTATAGTGGAAATTTCACTCATGTGAAAACGGCCACTGATTTTACGTTGTGGAAGTTTTTACGGCAAGGTACCTAGTCATTTTCCCAAAAAGTACTAGGAGAATAACATTTTCCCTGTAGTGAAAACACTAGAAATCAAAGTACTGGAAGTCTGTCTGGAATAGCAAATCCTCGCTGTACATTTACAAATTGATGACGCAGGAACGCATGTCCCCCCGGTCTCACAAGATCCACCACTTGATTCTTAACTTCTGCTGTCAAGTCTGGATATTAAAACTGTCAGTCAATGCAATCAATCAATGCAATTTGAAATGATCCATCCCACTTACATGGGATGGTGGCCCGGGCGGGTTTATCCCACAGCGGCACGATTTATTATTTTGTCCGAATATTAAAAAGACTTAACTTCATCTCCTGTAATCTTAGCTTAGTCCTGAAAATAATTTCCTATGGAAGAAGATATGTGTTATAATTCTTTGTTGTCTGAACAAGTTTTGGTCAGTGAGAGAGGTGCATGTCATCTCATTTCTGTTCACTGACAGGGCGCAGTCACGTTAGGGTTACTATAGTAGTAACCCGACAGTGCACGTTTTACAGCCAAATGTATACTTTGTTGTACAACAGGGTTGTGCACCGTAAATAGCAGATCTACAAGCTCACAGCGCATCGCCTACGCGACGCATTGTGAGCTTGTAGATCTGCCATTTTAACCCGCGACCAGCTGTACGGCGAATTATTACCCAAGCTCACATTAATTGCTTTTCTAGCGTTAATATTTTGGCAATCTGCGATTTCTTTTGCTGCCGATGGTCGATAGGAATATTTTTGATATATCGCACAACCTTAATTCAAGATATATCTTGAGATTTTATGCTAGAAACAGATCTGAAAACTGATGGAGAGAGAGAAAAAATAATGAGAAAAACAAACACTCACTTATCATTTGTTCTTTCAATGGATTGTTACAATCTCGCATGCTTAGAAAATAACCTAATGAAAATGGTCGCTTATCAGGCAATACCAGAACTTTTGCTGCCAAAGAGGGCCCTTCCCATTTCCATTCCAGCACGTTATGCTAATTATTTAGCTGGAAAGATTCAGTTTTTTTTATAGTGATTCAGGATAAACCATGCCAAAGTAACAATCGGCCTTAACACATCAGCGTCAGATCACTGCGATCATTACATTTGTTTGTTTTATATGATTTGCACCTTTTGTTACGATTACGGTGATTAGTATTATATTATAAAAGACACTAATGCTAATTTTAAATATGCCCTTAGGTTTATTAAAAGAAATGAGAACATAATGAGGTCAGATTCACTGGCAAAGAAGCTACAAAAGCATAATGTGAATGATTTCTGGAAGGAAATTAAAATGATAAATAATTGTAAAACATCTCTTCCATCAAATATAGATGGAGTGAGTGGTTCTGATGAAATTTCACAGCTATGGCAGAAACAATATTCTGAGCTGTTTAACTGTGTAAAAAGTAATCTTGTTGTAGTGGAAAATGTAGATTTTAATGATGAGGTGATTGTTACTCCTGCCGAAATTCATGAAGCAGTTTTGAAGCTAGGAGATAATAAGGCCTGTGGTCTGGATGAGATAACAGCTGAACATCTAAAACTAGCCAGTAAGAAACTGTGCCCTTTGGTTGCTATGTGTTTTACAGGTTTTTTTGTTCATGGGTTTTTACCTGTTTCCATGCTCTCTGTCGTATTAGTGCCGGTCATTAAAGACAAAGTGGGTAAACTAAACAGCTCTGATAACTATAGGCCAATAGCATTGGCCAGCGTTTTATCCAAAGTGCTAGAGACAATTCTACTGAGTAGACTTGAGAGGTTGATCCTGTCAGCGGATAACCAATTTGGATTCAAACGAAAACACGGCACTGATTTGTGTATTTTTGCACTCAAAGAGCTTTTAGATAAATATAGTAGGCAGAATTCTACTATGTTTGTTTCTTTTATTGATGCCTCTAGGGCCTTCGACCGCATTAATCATGAAAAGTTATTCTTAAAACTGACACAGAGAGGGGTCCCTAGTTTCCTAGTCAGAATCTTGGTGTTCTGGTATGCTCACCAGACAATGAGGGTAAAATGGGGGAAGTCAATATCTGCTCCTTTTCATGTGACCAATGGTGTCCGTCAAGGAGGAATAATTTCTCCATTCCTTTTTAATGTTTATATGAATGATTTATCATTGATGTTAAATGCATGTGGGACAGGGTGTAGAGTTGGTGACTCGTTAATTAATCACCTGATGTATGCAGATGATTTGGTCATCTTTAGTCCATATAGTGCTGGGCTACAACAGCTACTGAGGATATGCTCACAGTATGGCTTTGATTTTAATATAAAATACAACGCTAAAAAGAGTAAGGTCATGATTGTCCGAAGTAGGGAAGACAGATTATCTACCTTTCCTGACTTCTACCTGGCTGGCACTGCCCTTAGTGTGTGCAGTGAGATTACTTATTTGGGACATATTATCTCCAATGACCTAACAGATGACAAAGACATCTATAGGCAGCGGCGTAAGCTGTATGCCCAAGCAAACATGCTGTGCCGCAAATTTAGCATGTGCTCAGTACCTGTGAAGATCTCACTGTTTAGATCCTTCTGTACACCACTGTATACTGCCCACCTTTGGAGTCGCTTCAGGCAAGGCAGCTTCAGGCGCCTTACAGTGGCCTATAATGACTGCATGAGGCTGCTGCTGAGAGCTCCAAGAAGCTCCAGTGCAAGCCAGATGTTTGTAAGTGTTGGGGTACCCACCTGTGCTGCTGTGCTACGCAACCTTATGTATAGGTTTATGTGTAGAGCATCGGAGTCAGTAAATGACATAATCGCTGTCATAACAGACCCCGCACGAAGCTCTGTCAGGTTCACTTCTAGATTGTGGAACCATTGGCGCACATGTCTGTATGTCAGAAACTGAACAATGTGAGCTATTTGCATTATTTTTATTTATTTTATTTTATTTTCTGTTTTTACTGTGTGGTGTTGTTTTCTTGTGATATGGATCCTCCTGGGTCTGAAATAAAGATTGAATTGAATTGCCATCACCTCGGCGGGTGAGTCGTGTAACTTTCCCCACGTTAAGCTGTGTATGTGTTCAATAACACAGCCATGCAGTTTAAGTGCGTGCAGATTTCATCTTGGGAAAGGGGGTGAAAGATGCACCCTCCAACCGTTTTCAACCCCGAAAACCCCCCTACATCCGGTGCCAGTACTGCTCCCGGTTCGGCTACAATGGCAAACATGACCACAGGCTGACTAAATAAGCGATTTAAACGGGTAGTGTCGTCCCCGACCTAAAATACTTTGGCCCCTACCAAACCTTAAACACCTGTATGCTTTGGAATCTACCATTAGTTTTTGGATACGATGTGGCGAAAAGGGTAAACAGCGGACCCTTTGTGGCCGTTCAACCAATTTTGGGAGACCTCGGCATAGGACCTCATCTCGGAGCTGTATTGCGGAGTGAGAGGTTCTTAATGGGGCTATGTCAGAGCATGTGAAGGTGTTACAAGTCACTACTATTGTCATTTGTCATACAAACAAATATATAGGTCTTAAGTGGTGGCGGACAGAGGGGGCGAGGGGTGTACTATATACTGTAGGCTACACTTGGTTCCGAAAGGGACTACTATCCACACTGCAACTGCGACGTCATGTTGCATGCAGGTAAAACACGATTTTAATCATAAAGATGGACAGGACACCTGTACGTTAAACATTACCACTTAAATTGAAAAGCTCTATGAGCCGAGGAGACTGTAAAAAATCTCCACAAATGCTTAATCAACTTTCCCAAAGCTGTCCCAGTGTCCCAACCATAGACGCACGGACAGCAGCCACCACTTACAGTAAAACCTGTAAGTAGCCTATTTAGATTTATTGCCAGGTCAACTGAGCCACGTTATGAATCGTTAGTCTGAAGTGGGACATCTCTCTCCCTCTGAACAAGCAAGGAAGGTCTGTCAATCGTTTTTTGTTTTCTTTTTTTTCTGTTTTTGTTTACATTGAGATTGCATTATAATTGGTGTACATGTTGTTTTGTACACGGAAACATTAAGGGAAATTTTAATGTATGTGCAAGACAAATTATGGACCAAGTGTAACAATAAGGACTTCCACACAGGGACTTGAATTGTGATGAGAGAAATGTGGACTGAATGAAAAGCACTAAAATGTATGTTTTGTTCTGTAATGACGTAATGCCAATCCCCAAATAAAAATGTGAATTACGAATAAGATTATAAATTACACAGTGGTGGGAAGGTAAGTACTTTTATCCAAGTACTGTACTTAATGAGGTACTTTTTTATTTCCATTGTTCCATACTTTCCATACCCCACTACATCTCAGAGGCAAAATTGTACTTTTTTTTTACTCCATTACATGTTTCTTTCTTTCTTTCTTTCTTTCTTATTGTTTTCAGATATGAAGGTGGCGTACCCACGTGTGATCTATGATCTGAGACATTTCTTAAGACTTCTTCTGGTTTCAGTTCTGTATCAGCTCTACTACACTGGAGGTACATTACACTGCAATTAACCTATGTTTATGATATTGAAAACTGGTGTATACGTTTTAAAAGTGGACAAGGTGTGGTTAAATTGATGACATGATGGATAAAAGGGACACAGAAAGACATTCATATATAACTAGAATTGCAGACAAGAGGAATGAAACACTGGAGCATATTTTACAATGAAATGCCTCTTCCAAGATGCTCCAGTGTTTCATTATTGTCTGCTTATGTGTCCCGCTTCTGTGATGCAGAATAAGCTGCTGTAACTGTTTGAAGCGCATTGGTACTTCCTTTATTCATAACTAGAATGGCACCAACACCTGCACCTACTTGTAAGTGGGCAAAGCCTTTGACAAAATCTGCTACTCTCCCACATGTGGGTAACATTGCATATATTTGTCTAATAGTGCCCCTGTGTGTTCTGTTCAAACGATGTAACATCTAGTCTCCCACAATGGACTTCATTAGACAATAGACATTGGTGGAAATTATGAAACATGAATAATTGTTGTTGACCAATTTCCTTTTTTTCTCTTCTTTTTTCTTTTTGAGAATTCAGGCAGGTCATCCAGTCAACTGTTACATCTATAGCTTTTACAGACACCTACACACACACACACACACACACACACACACACACACACACACACACACACACACACACACACACACACACACACACACACACACACACACACACACACACACACACACAGCTAAACAGTCAGTAAATTATTTTGATTTGTGATTAAAAAAGTCTTATCTTGTCTTATCTTATCAGGGGATTGTCTGCTAGTGGATACATCTGTTGGAGAGAATGCTGTACTACCATGTGAGATTGATCTCACATCCCGTGATCCCACCATTGACCCTACTGACCTGTCTGTACTCTGGACCAGACAAGATCTACCAGATCTATCAGATCAATTTGTGCATCTCCGGAAGGATGGCAGAGTAGTTGAGAAGTTTCAGATTTCTTCCTACAAGGGAAGAACGTCCCTCTCCATGGATGAAGTGAAGAAAGGCAACGTGTCCCTCAAACTCTCTAGAGTGGAGTCATCTGATGAAGGAAACTACACATGCTATCTTCCTGAAATCGAGAAGACATTCACTGTTCAACTCATTGTTGGTAGTGGTAAGGCAAAACTTTTGTCAAGAGGAAATGCTTGTGCAGGTGCAAAACATATCCAGCATATAAAATTAGGTATATACAATAACAGTATCATGTGCATGGTTAAAGAGACGTTAAAGAAATTCAAAATAGAAAATAGCTGCAGGTATGTGATCACCATTCCACGTGCATGGTTACAGTAGCATGGTACACAAGCTTATGCGCTTCTATTTTTGCCTCTTCCCACAGAAAATGACATGGGAAGAGGACATGAATCAACTACTAAGGTGCGTTAAGTTCCCGTTTATTAGTGTCTGTTTAGTAGTGTTTAGGCTGCTCTCTATTGATGGACAATGGGAGTTGTGGAAATATGATACATTAATATTATTACTAATGTACAGTCGTATACATGTTACGATGCTCGCTGTATAGCAGGTCTGTTTATGTTAATTATGATATGGCTATATGGATTAATAGGACACAACACATTTCTTTGTGATGTCCTGTGGAAGCTTGCACAAAATATTTTCTCCCCCTTGTTTAGCCCTGGTGTAAACTTTCTGTGATGTGACATTAAACTGGAAGTTGAAATAATGTCGTTTCCTCACTCCTGTGATAGCAGTGAAAACTCACCCTCATCACAGGTGTTATATAGAGGCAGTATTCTGTATTAGTTCCAAAACATATTGTGGCATGTGAGCTTGCACAAAAATGAATTTCACCCTCTTCTTTACACCTGTAAACCTGTGATGTAACAATAAAGTTGATTCTGATTCTGGCGGTACAGTAGCTAGACCATGAATAAGGAGATCAGAGATCCTCTTTGGTAGCCAACTGGCCCAGGTTTATCCCCTGCCAGGAACCTTGGAATGAATTGGAACACCAAATGTGAGCGCGGCCTAATCCCCAACACCAGTCTGACTTCAGTGGCCTTGTGGTTAAATGGAAGTTATCACAGGCATTGATATGGAATTGGTCATCCCTTTGCTTCTATAACATCCTTCACTATTATTTGAGGTCTTTTCACTAGTTCGAACTTTGCTGTGGCATTCAGCCACAAGAGCATTAGGGCAGCTAGTTGATGGTCTTACATTTTTATGCCGTCTGTTTGTCTCTCTCCTGAAATGTTTGTCTCTCTACTGAAATGTTTGTCTCTCCTGAAATGTTTGTCTCTCTACCGAAATGTTTGTCTCTCCTGAAATGTTTGTCTCTCTCCTGAAATGTTTGTCTCTCCTGAAATGTTTGTCTCTCCTGATTGAAATTACACAGGCACCCGATGACAGGCAAGACAAACATCTTGAAGACACAAGTGAGTGCATAGATTAAAAAGATTGTACAATGTCTTCATTCTATTAGCTTGTACCGGTAGTAACTTACTGTATATGGGAACATGCACAAGTGTTACTAATTTGACTACTGCTACTACTGCTACTACCACCAATAATACTAATAATACTCTCACTACTGCTTACGCTATTACTACTGTATTATTATTACCACTTCTACAAAACTGTACTAACATTTAGTGTGTGTGTGTGTGTGTGTGTGTGTGTGTGTGTGTGTGTGTGTGTGTGTGTGTGTGTGTGTGTGCGTGTGCGTGTGCGTGTGAATATTTGCTGCTTCGTTGCCCTCTGATCTTTCCCTCCTTTGCTGCCAAAAAATGGAGGAATTAAAGTAAGAGATCAATCTGTAATGTTTCTCTCGTCTTTGCCAGTCGTTTCTTCCTGATCTGCATAGGAGCATGAGTGCTTCCACTTATCACTTCTTTGTACTGTGGTGCTTAGCTATAGTCAACACCAGTGGTGGACAGTAACAAAGTACATTTACAAGTACTTAAGTACTGTATACTTAAGTACATTTTTTGAGTATCTGTACTTTACTTGAGTATTGAATATTAGTATTTACTTGAGTATTGAATATTAGTATTTTTTTTATACTTCCACTATACTCCACTGAATTTCAAAGACAAAAAAAACAAACATTTTAATCCAATACATTTCTAGCTTAATCAAATACAGTGATAATAGACAATCTACAAGCTCACTGTGAGCTAGTAGATTGTCTATTTTCACTATTATTGATATTTGTTTTTAACATTTCTGGAAAGTCCTTGTCTTTGTTTTTGGAAGATGTAAATAATAATATTTTTAAAGCATGTACTTTTGAATACTTTTAAGTATTTTTTAAAAGCCTACTCCAGTACTTAAACTCAAGTTCAAATTTGAGTATCTAGTATACTTTGACTCAAGTACTGGGGTTACTTTGTCCACCAATGGTCAACACTAAACTTAAAAACGTGTGCGTGTGTGTGATTGTAACTGTGTGTACTTGTGTATCATATCATTGACTGGTAAAAATCACTGATCTATAAAAGCTATTTTATAGATTATTGACAACTATTATTGAGTTGTATAGATCATGTAGGAGGAATCTCTGTTCTTCATCTTTCACTTCTCTCTTCCCTCCTCTTCATCTTTCATTCTATCTCTAGAGCTTTTTACATCTGGACAGTTTCCCTGGTGGGGTTATGTTATCATCATCACCTTCATCATCATCATCAGTGGTCTCGTTTATAAAAAGAGACAAAGCCTTCGGGAGTTTGTTAACAGTTTCCGCCAACAAACATCTGATAATGTCAGGTACAGAATGTTTGAGTTCATTTCAACTTATCCACTTCTTTTTTTTTCCCACATCAATCAATCAATCACTCAATCAATCAGCACATTATATATTAAAAGGATTGTATTCTGCTACAGTTCAATATAATCTCTCTCTGTTCCTTTTCTTGTTCTCTGTCTGTCTGCCTCTATCCCCCCCGCCCCCGTCTGTTTACCTTTTGTCCTGGTCTATGCATAGATTCCCTAATCTTACGAATGGAGGATCCAGTCCTAAGAATGGAGGCTCTGAGGACAAACTTCTGAAGTCTGTTGGTGAAACATCTTCTCCATCTACTCCACACATAGTGGCGTCTATAGTGTAGTCTCACCTTCCAGCTGCACTTCCTTTCTCTGTCTCAATCTGCTCCAATGCTATCAGAAGACTGCTCCGTATCAGTTCTTCTGTGGCCGTAAATCTGTTGTAGTATAGTTACACGGTCGTGACAGATCTAGGCTTTGGCTTTTACAGGGGCCATTTTCGAATTGCAGCCACCTGTAGGTACTCTTTTAAAGCGGTTTTGAAGGAGAGAAGCAGAGGAACGAATTCAATCCCTTGTTTGTGCCAAATCAGTGGAGCTACCTCTGGTGTTGTGATTGTGGACTTCATTGACATGTTTGAAGTACCTTGACAGGTGCATGGGTATCTTAACGTTGTGGTGTATCTTGTAGACCACGCCCATTGCACGTTGCTGTACTCAGACCTCAACCCTAAGCCATCTGACCCTAGCAAAGTGAGCAGGTGTAAGGCCAAGAAGTAGCCTTACCAGTTTCTTTTGGGATGTCTGGAGCCTTGTTTTTAAGGCCTTTGTGGTGTTGTGGTACCGTGAGGTGCATGCATAGTCGAAGTAACCTTGGATGAGGGCTCCGGTTAGAGTCCTCAAAGTATTGTTACTGACCAGAGAGGAGATCCTATACAAAAAAACGTGTTCTGTGGTTGACTTATTACTCTTGTTGCCATTTTATCACTGGAAAGATTTGACTCTAAAATGGAACCTAGGTAGGTAATTTCCTCTTTTACAGATACAATACACAAACCAGTCTAAATAGCATTTAATTCATGTATAGCCTTATGTCTGTGTCTTGTAATCCGCACAACAGCATTGCTCCGAAAAGTGTTCTACTTAACACATAGACAGTGTTTGTACAACATTTCGGCCAAGCATTATGGCCTTCATTAGATGAGGGCTCACCTGATAAAGTACCAAAAGTAAAACATGACACATTCCCCACACTGTACTGAACCTGTTTTTATTTATTTGTCCAAATTGATATAGCATTTTTTAAGACGACTTTGCATTATGTTTGTGGGCATCGGTTGTAAGTTAGATGACGTTAACCACTTGAAGCCAAGCATTCCTATTCTTGGTGGAACATTCACCGAAAATAGCCAATCTATACAAGCTCACAACGTGTGCGTTATGACACATTGTGAGCTTGAAGATCAGTTATTTTCGGCTAAGAAATCTAGTGTAGAATGGAAAAAAAGAGCTGATCAAAAACTCTAGTTAAGTCCAGTTTACTAAGTATAGAGGGTTTAAGGGATTAAACGGTCAACTAAGTATTTTAGATCCATTTTAGAGACAACTGAAAAGTCATATTTCATAGATTTTTATTTTAAATCGATTAGTTGGCTAACATTTAATTAGGCTTTAATATTAGTGTCCTGGAGAAAAGGGAACTTTAGACATACTGTACTGTAGAAATCATGTACTGTAGGGCGACAGTGACTCCAGAGGTAGAGCAGAAGGTCGCCCCTATGCAACACACTGAACCTCCCACTGCTCCCCCATGTGGTCACTCGGAGTAGCACACTGCTGGGTCAGTACAGAGAAAAAAAAGTAATACACCCCTCAGGAAATATCCTTTACTGTTGGGTTGAGACACTGCATTTCAGATGAAGAGTTGAAGACAGTGGGATTGTTTTATTACTTGTTCTGGAAAGGAAATTGGTGACCTGTTATGTGTGTAAGCTATCGAGAAAGAAAGGAAAGCAAGAAATAAACTGTCTTATATGCACTTTGTCTTAATGCACTTAATTTGATGTGTAAAGCACATTGAATTGTCTTGTTCAAATATGCTATACAAATGAACTTGTCTTTCCTTGACTATTTAAGATTTGTATATTTATTCGTTTGCTTGCTTCCTTTTTGTTTGTTTTTGTTTTGTTTTGTCGCTATGGCCCACAGTTATTCCCAAAAATATTTGTTATGCTCCCCTAATATCATTCATTTCATATGGCATCATGTCAGTGGCATTATGACTTTTTAATTGATGGAAAACACAATAAAGCTGGATAGTATTTCCATTGTGGTCCTTTGAGTGTATGTGTCATAACAAACTGTTAGGTGGTGATTTGGTGTTGGCTGATGGTGGCTTTGCTATCAGGGACAGTGGAGGAATGATTTTTTCAGAGGTGAAGATCCCTATATCAACAAACATATACACACAATTCAATGTAGTTCATAACAATATTTTTTACGTTATTACGCTATGTTGTAAACCACTACATCATATAACATCTGTTTATAATCTTGTTATATATCTTTATCTAAGACCCCATGGGTCAATATAAAGGAAAACAGCACAGAATAAAAAAGACAGCAGTAGGCCTATAAATGCAATATGTATTTTAAAAACGGATCACTCTAGATACCCACTCAAACGTCTGACAGGCATACCAAAAGACTAGTATTCTTACTAAGTATTTTGGAACACCTCTATCAATCAATTTCATTAATAACTTAGCATAATTAACTCTATCAAATGCTCTAGAAGCCGCAATTAAGCATACAAATACAGTAGAATGCTGGTTTCTGTATTTGGCAACTATCCTTTAAGGCATGAATAGATAATTCAGTGCTAAATTTTCTTTTAAACCTAAACTGCAGGTCTGTAGTGAGAACACATCTCCAGCATTTTTTTTTTTTACTGTTTTCACAGTCTTGACTAGACAATGACATATGTTCAAAGTCGCATTCCTTTGCAAGCTTCCCAAATGTTTCACAGTCAAACTGGGATCTATAGTGTGTCATCACCACCTGATTTGGATGTATATAGAACGTAAATTAATTGGGCCTCTTCCTTACTTCCTTCTCAGGTGTTACGAATGATATACTAATGAGGCTCTGTTCCAGCTAAGTGGGAACCCTCTGCTACATCAGTGGGTCTCAAAGTGTGGTCCAACCGTCCAGGTACTCTTATGGTTCCTTGAGGGGGTTCCAAATGGTCCCTTAAGGGTCTGTAACTCTGAGAGTGTACAAATGGAACCAAATGGATCCGCAGGGGTCCATTTGGTTCCATTTGTACACTCAGAGTTATGGGGGTCCTTGAAATTAAAACGTGTGAGAACCACTGTGCTACTCTAAATGGAACAGAGCTGTGAAGGAAGTAAGGAAGAGGCCCAATGTCTTTCCAATATGGCTGCTTATAAGTGTTAAAGTGATAGTTCACCCCCAAAAGGACTTTTTTTCTATCGATTATTCACCCCATGGAGTCTTGAATTCATTCGTGCGTCTTTTGGTTTTAAGCCCACTTGTTTCTATGATGAAAGAACAAGTTAAAATGTTACTAACTTTCCGTGGTTTTGTCGGCTCCGAGGACGCTATTGTTTTTTTTATGATTTGTACTTTATTTTCTTTTGTAGACAAACAAACAGAGAATTTACTTCAACAAATGATGCAAACATTTTTTAGACAAGACATACAATAGACATCACAAAAACATTCTTAATCCAATAACTACATTACTAACGATTATAACAAGACAAGACTCCGAGGACGCTATTGTTAAATGAGTTTGGGTTTGTTTTCAGTGGGAAGCGAGCGCACAGATGTAAATCCCGGCCGCTACATTTGATTGGGTAAAGCGCGGCCTGCTTCCTGATCTGAAGGCACACCCACTTGTAGGCCAACGTTCACACGTTCTGAACGGGGCTCCCAACAGAGTGATTAATAAATTGATGGATAAGGCGGTCTTGTGCATCCATTTGTCAACTGTTTTTGTGAAAATACGTCTGTCTGTCTCTCTCTCTCTCTCTCTCTCTCTCTCTCTCTCTCATATTCCTCATCCTTGAAAATGTTATTGGTAAAATAACAGCAGATGACGGCCATTTTGAAAAAATTACTGCCATGGTTACCACAGGACAAATCTAAGTAGTACCACTGTATTCCTAATGTAGGATTAGTCACCAGAATCAAGATCCTAGTTGGTCTAGAACCTGAGTTATTGGTAAAATAACAGCAGATAGCGGCTATTTTGAAAACATGGCTGCCATGGTTACCACAGGACAAATCTGTGATGGCCCTATAGCCAAAAATGTTCCTTAAGGCATGCTCTAACTGTGCCAAATGTCATGCTTTTATCGTAAAGTGCACGATTTTTGCGCGTGGACGCTGGACTATATGTAGCTTGCATACAAGTAGGCACTACTCACCCGTGATCTCTACCAAAAGCCAACGCTACCTGATGGCCAGGTGGGACTTCCAGGCCCATGAGAACAACTACAGAGAGCGCTTTAACACCAAGCAGCAGTGCAAGGCCAAGAACTTTGTTTCCTCTAGTGATCCAGCCTAGGACATGCCCTAGCATGTTTGAGGGTTTCGACAAGGGTTGTTTGAGGGTTTCAGATGGCAAAGTACTGTGCTGTCTCTGCTGCCATGTATGGCAGCGCCGCCGCTACTTGTGCCCATGGAGTGCTGAGTGACACGCGTGTTGTATCATGAGGACATATCCATGAGTTTGTGAATGTAACCTTTACTGCACCTAAAATATTTGTGTCCCTGTATGCTTTCCCTGTGTGTGGACATAAATAAATTGTTAAACTGTGTGTGTGTGTGTGTGTGTGTGTGTGTGTGTGTGTGTGTGTGTGTGTGTGTGTGTGTGTGTGTGTGTGTGTGTGTGTGTGTGTGTGTGTGTGTGTGTGTGTGTGTGTGTGTTAGTAAATACATTAATTGTAAGAGTGGTGTTTAATTTCTTATCAGAGTTACTGACTGATGTCTCCTCCTGCCGATGTTGTGGAAGTGGTGAACTGATGAGGAGGTGTGAGCTTATTTAGAACATTCTGGGGAATATTCTGGGAAATAAATACTGATAAATATTCTAATACAAATGCTAAAGTAAGATCGGAGTAAGTGAAATTCACCTCTGTTGTACCAGTTTAAACCAGCTACTATTTGAAACAATGGATATGTTATGGAATCTCCTATTTGTTGAGTACCAATTTGGGGCCAAGAGTTTTTACCACTTGTGTAACTTTCCACACCAAGCCATTTTCCACTGCAACTGACCAGGTTCTGTGTTCATTCTACACACCACCAGCACTGTGCTTGTAATGTAAGGCCACTTTATGACATGCCAAAATACAAGCAGTCTTAATATTTTCAATTCAATTCAATTCAAAGGGCTTTATTGGCATGAGAAAACATACGTTTACATTGCCAAAGCAAAAAGCACAATACAACAATACAGCAATACAATCAAAACAAAAAATGTACATTTGAAAGTCAGAATCTTCAATAGATACATTTCTATGTACCAAGATCACTGGGTGCAGGTATAGTGCAGGAATATACACAATGATTAGTCTTTAGGGTGGTTGTGTTCCGTTCGATATCCTTCTCCTATCACAGCAACTCACGAATCTTGCTGCTGTGTTTGCACATTGTTGTACTTCGCCCAGCAGATATGGGAGTTTTTTGTCATTGGTCATGTTTTCAAAATCTCTGTGTGTGGTTGTAATCTGTGGGAAGTATGTGTCTCTGATGTCTTGGTACAATGGACAGACGGTTAGGAAGTGTAGCTCGGTTTCCACTTCCTTTTGTGTGCAGTGGGTGCATAGTCTGTCTTCTCGCGGGATACAGGTCTGCCTGTGACGACCTTTCTCGATCGCAAGACTGTGCACACTGAATCTGTACCTAGTTAAGATTTTTCTTTGTTTTGGGTCGGTCACGGTGCTCAGTTATTCTGCCAATGCGTATTCTCTGTTTAGGGCCAGATAGCATTCTAGTTTACTCTGCTTTTGTGTTGCTTCTTTCCAATGTGTCAGGTAGTTTTCCTTTTGCTGTTTTATAATTTTGTTTGGTCCGATGGGTTTTCTATCTCGTGGCTCTGTTTGTGTTTGTGCCCGGAGTTCCATGGCCAGCTGGCTGAGGGGGCATCTCTCTAGAGTTTCGCTGTGTGTGAGTGCTTTGTTATGGAGTGCATCTAGGTCGCTTTCTTTTAGGTGGTTGTAGAACTTAAGTGCTCTCTTTTTTATTTTGATTATTGATTAGTTATTGATTAGTGGGTATGGTCCTAGTTCTGCCCTGCATGCATTATTTGGTGTTTTTCGCTGGGTACGGAGAATGGATTTGCAGAATTCTGTGTGTAGGGTCTCGGTTTGGTGTTTATCCCATTTTTCAAGGTCATGGTTTGCTAATGGTCCCCAGATCTCACAACCATAGAGGGAAATTGGTTCTATCACAGAGTCCAGTATTTTAAGCCAGGTTTTAATTGGGATGTCTATTTTGATGTTTCTTTTGATAGCATAGAATGCCCTTCTTGCCTTGTCTCTCAGGTCCTTTACAGCTTGGTTGTAGTTCCCTGTGCTGCTGATGTTTAGGCCAAGGTAGGTATAGTTTTTTGTTTGTTCTAGTGGGATTGTATTTAGGAAACATTGATGGTTTTGGCGGCTGGATCTTTTTTGAAATATCATGATTTTAGTCTTAGTTAGGTTCACTGTCAGGGCCCATGTCTGCGAGAATTTGTGTAGGAGATCAAGTTGCTGCTGTAGTGCTTCCTTGGTTGGAGACTTCCTTGGTTAATAACTGCTGGCTTTTTCATGTCAACACAATGTGCAAAAGCCCTGTTTAATGTGAGGCTCAAGCACAGAAGACTTGAAGCACGGCAGTCGTCAGTCAGGAAGTTTGGGGATTTTACTTTTTGGATATCCTTCAGATTTTATCCAAATTTCACGCATATCGGTACACATTATCTCTAACGCTAGGATTGGCTGTATAGGATCCTTTGATAAATGTCACTTGGACGTTAACTTGGCCTAGGGGCGAATTTACACTTCATTGATAAATGAGGGCCATTGTGTGAAAGAAGACAAGTGTGGCTACATGTTGCCCAAAAATCATGCGTGTAAGGTGAATATTTTACCGATTTGTTCGGTAGATTTCCGGGGGAGATTCAGACGTGCCTGCCTTCTGCTTTTCTTTTCTTTTTTCTTTCTTTTTTTCTTTGCTTTGCTTTTCTGCCTTTATTGATAGATTTTTTAAGTGAAGATAGACCGGAAAGAGGGAGAGAGAGGGGAGAGACACGCAGCAAAGGTCGTCGGGAACGGGACACAACGCGCTGTCAGGCTACACATGAGCCTAGGTGCCCGGACCGGCTGCCCTCTGCTTGACGAGATGATGCACTCTAGATTCGAGCGTGGCACGTTTCCACAAGTTAGTAATGAGGCTGCAAAGTGAGTTGGGTTTCATGATTGTTCTTAATGCATTTCCAATGGAGTGAAAAACGAAATATTTCAAAAAGTATAAACTTTAGAAAATATATTAAATAACCAATGACAATTCAAAGCTAGCTGAACATTTTAAAGTTTGAATGAAGTTTCTAGGTGATAGTATGAAGGAGTTGAAAATTGTGGGAGGCAACCCGATATAACCATATTATAACTCTATGGATATAACCACATTATAACCTGGATATAACTGGGAGGCAGGCAACAGTCTGGCCAGACTAGGCCCTCGCCCTCCCCCTCTGTTTCCCCATGACCAAACCTCTCCAGTTACACACACACACACACACACACACACACACACACACACACACACAGCCAGGCTGTTGCCTCCCACAATGTTCTTCCAATAGAATGCTTCCAAGTGGAATCGATTGCCTGGCAACAGGTGCGACTATGCACACACAGGACGCAGATCAAGGACGAAGTCAACTGCAGTGTTTAAGGTGCGTTAGTTCACTTTCATGTTTTTATGTTTGCTGTGGAAATAAGATCATGATCATCTAATGCATTATTAATACTAATGTACACTACAGGCCTGACATGTTGTGACGCTCGAGTCGCGACTTGCAAGCATCACAACACTGAACACAACATGGCCTGCGCTGCATCAGAGGAACTGATGACACAGGTAGTGGGTTCAACCTTTTTGTCCCTCTCCCTCCCTTCATCCGTGTCTCTCCCTCCCTTCCGCCATCTTTCTCCCTCCCTTCCTCCTTCTCTCTCTCTCTTTCTCCCCTTCTCTCTACAAATTATGTTGACATTGCCACGGAAAAGTGGATCAAAAAACATTGTATGCACAATTAAATGGGAATAGAAATGTGTGAACACAGAGCTGTGTTACATTGCAACTTAGAGAAAACTATTGTAATGGAAAGTCTATTTATATTCTTGCTTAATTATGGATTTAATATTATTAACATATTCATTCATTATTCCTCTGATTTGAGTATTACTTTATACTGTATGATTGAATTCTGAATTATTGAAATTAGAACTACAGTTCACATTGTTATGATTATGTCTGAATAGGGTGCATGGTGGCGCAGTTGGTAAAACTTTAGATGCAAACTTGCAAACTTTAGATGTCAATGTTAGCCAATCAGGATGGAATATGAAAAATTAAACAGATCCATCCTGATCACATGACTATCATGTGTACCGATTTGCGTGAAATTGGGATACATTCTGAAGGCTTAATATCCTTTTTTTTTTTTTTACATAAGTCGGCCTCCTGGTGGCGCTATGAAAGGCAAATGTGAAAAATGCAGGGCAGATGTTTTTCCTTGGCCTCTAAGGAGTGTGCAGATCGGTGCAGTTATAGTCCAAAACGCAGATCGACCTGTTGTAGCAACACCATGAGGCTGATTTAAACATTTTCAAGTGGCATTTCTTCCTCGGCCTAGTGGGAATGTGCGTGTGAAATTGCAAGCTGCGTTCATGATTTGAGGCATTTTGTTCAAAACGGACCAATCCTGCAAACTTTGGAAGCCAACCTTAGCCAATCAGAATGGTATATGGAAAATCGGACAGATCCGTGTTGATCACATGACTATAGAGATACTGTGTACTGATTTGCGTGATAAAATCTGTAGAAGTAATATAAAAAAATGGGTTTTGCACAAATCGGCCTCCTGGTGGCGCTATAACAGGCCCATGTGATAAATTTGGGGCAGAGGTTCTGCTCTGGCATCCAGGGATTGTGTGTGCACAGTTTCGCTGCGATCAAGCCAACAGTGCCGGAGATTAGCTGTACACAGAATGACACACGGACGGACACACGGATGGACGGACAGGGGGTAAAACGGACGGACAGGGAGTAAAACATACTCTCAAATATATGACTATATTGAAATGTTATTGTCTTTTTTATGTCCATTGTATTTGTATTTAAGTTCATAAAGTTAATATAATTATAACTGCATTTGAAATTTTGAGTGACATAGTAGAATGACGAAGTAGGACATTAATTTACAAAATAAATCAAGTTAAAATATGGAGATAAGAGGTTTCTGCCCAACAGCAACAATATGCAATGTGGCTCCCGGCCTGGATCCGTGAGGAAATATAGTGGCCCTCTCCATCATCAATGTTGCCCACCCCTGGTCTATTCTAATTGCAATCCATTACTCTCTTTTCATTATATTATTGTCATTGTTGTATCAAATAAATCTACTAAAGACATTTGAGTAAATATTTCATTTCCACAACAACTATCTTACAAAAAAACCTAAGAATTGTGCATTTGATTATCTGTCTCCATGCCAGGCGCCCACCCCTTTTGAGCTCTAGCCCGATTCTCACCGGCCACTTCCATAGGTCTGTGTTTGCACACTGGTGTGATTAATGGGCCATTTAATAACAGTTGGCTAGATGGCCAGACCTCCTCCACAACACCTTCACCTTGCAATTCAATTCAAAGGAGGCATAGAGCGTCGCAGTTCCCGCCCACTTCCAGTTGCCGGAAGTAAATACTCAATGCATTTTTCCCATTGACTTTTCCGAAAATATTTATATAATTAATTTAAGCCTAGAATCAAGCTATCCAGGATCCTGGTGAATCTGACCATAAAACGTTTGATTCTGTGAAAAAACTTTTTTGGAAACGGCAAAACAAAGGGTATTTATTAAACATAGTATATCATATCATTAAATATAAAATTTAAAAAATCACAGAAAAAAAGGTTTTATGGTCATGATTCACCAGAATCCTGGATGGCTTGATTCTAGGCTTAAATTCATTGATATAAATATTTTTGGAAAAGTCAATGGGAAAAATGCATTGAGTATTTACTTCCGGCACCCGGATTCTGCGCAACTGCGATGCTCTATAGGGCATCGCAGTTCCCGCCCACTTCCTGGTGCCACTGCAAAATACTCAATGCATTTTTCCCATTGACTTTTCCAAAAATATTTATATCAATTAATTTAAGCCTAGAATCAAGCTATCCAGGATCCTGGTGAATCATGACCATAAAACGTTTGATTCTGTGAAAAAAAAAGTGAAAACGGCAAAACAAAGGGTATTTATTAAATATAGTATATCATATCATTAAATATACAATTTTAAAAAATCACAGAAAAAAAGGTTTTATGGTCATGATTCACCAGGATCCTGGATGGCTTGATTCTAGGCTTAAATTAATTGATATAAATATTTTTGGAAAAGTCAATGGGGAAAATGCATTGAGTATTTTGCAGTGGCAGCAGGAAGTGGCCGCAACTGCCATGCCCTATTGGCATGAGAAAAAGTACACTGCCAAAGTAAGTGTTAAAAACACAATTTAAAAAAAGTTGTTGTAGCCTATAGCTTCGTTGAAATGCTTAATTTATAGTTTTAATGTGCAAATTGATAGTTTTTCAATGGCTTCTGTTTACTCTAGAGCCTGCTCTTATTCTGAAGAGATCATCCACTGGCTTTTTGCCAGCAGAAGAACCATAGAGGGAGAAGAACACACCATAGAGTAAACTCGCGTCACCAGTCTTTTCACCTCGGAGGAAACTACAAACGCACATGGTTTTGTTCAGCTCCATGCTGTCAAAACAGCACATTTTATTGTCTACCTTTTGAGTGTATAAATTAAAGTTTTAGCAGCCCCCGAAGAGGCACAAGGTTAGTATAGCCATTGTAATATTGGGATGGGAACTCATGTGCTTTTTGCAAACAGCACATGAGTTTTGGTTAGCTGTAGTAAACAACCCTCGTAGACGTATTTATGATTCTGACGTTTTCAATCTACGAGAGTTGTAGGGTTCACGCCCCATGGAGACCTGAACTTTCTGCACTATGCCCCGCAAAGTACTCCAAACGTGTACAAATTGAAAATGAAGGTGCTTACCTCAAAGCCCCAAATGTTAACTACTTCTACGGGGTAGTAGTATCTTTCAATAAAGAAGTGTTTTAATGCCGTCTGTGGCCGATTCTGTCGGAAGTTCCCAATGGGCGGTAGTGAGGGGGCGCATCCGGTGAAACCCGGAATTACACTAAATGTAAACAGGAAGTAAACGAGGGTGAAAAAACGGTGTTCGGCCACAGACGGCATTAAAATACTTCTTTATTGAAAGATATGGATTATTACATTAAACTACTACTCCGTAGAAGTAGTTAACATTTGGGGCTTTGAGGTAAGCACCTTTATTTTCAATTTGTACACGTTTGGAGTACTTTGCGTGGCATAGTGCAGAAAGTCCAGGTCTCCATAGGGGGTGAACCCTACAACTCTCGTAGATTGAAAACGTCAGAATCATAAATACGTCTACGAGGGTTGTATACTACAGCTAAGTTTTGGTTATGAATGACAGAGGATATTGCTAAATGCATTGTTTGATTTGTTTGTCCTGTTCAGCAGCCATAAGCTATATTGAAGCCAGGACATTGAATGAAAGAAACGTATTTCTGCAACAAAGGCATATGGTGCTAATGATAATGAGAAAAAGATCGAATTGTGCATTGCAAAGGAAGGCATTGATATGACTGTATTTCATACATTATGGTTAAAAAGCCATTATTTCATATTTATGCAATTAAAAAAGGGTATTTCATGCCCCCCCCCCCTTCAGAAAAAAACAGAGTAGATGTCATTTCCAGTATTTTTGTGGATTTTGGGAGTTTCATAGTTTTATCAGGCTTTACTTACATGATCCATTAAAAAGCTAAAAGTAGGCAGAAATGTATTTGATGACTGAAGCAATAAAAGAGCCATGTTTAATAATAACCACTAATTACTTAAAAGTGACTATCTCTTTATAATTGCATTGAATTACAATGTATCACTTACATGGAGTGTATGTGTACACTGTATATGGGACTGGAGTTTATCCAGAAAAGAAACGATCAAATACTGACATGGTGATTTGCATATCAAAAACCCAAGGAACTACGCAAATGAACATGAATGGCCATGGCTGCATATCAGTGAGGATGGTCTTATATGGGCCTTTGACCCATGGGTTGCCACGCTAAAAGGGTGAAATCCCCCAAAATGGAGACAAAAAGGAGAAATGGAGGAAAAGGATTCTCCTGCAGAATCCAGGAGGGTTGGCAGGTAGGCTGCTCCCGTAAGATTGCATTGGGAAAACATGGCTTCGGTTGACAAAAAAAACACTTGTTTCAACCTGTCGGTAAAAACTTCTTGGCCGACACTGTGAGACCTCATCTCGGAGCTATAGCCTACAGCTGAGGGATGTTCCAAATGGGGCTAGGTTTAAAGTATATACTGTTTGAATGTGTCATTTACAGTATACAAGTGTGAAGCTTCATGTAAGCTAATGTGTTATTGCACAGAAAAGATGGGAAACTAGAAAAAGTGCTCCTCGGAGCACAGGTCTCCGCCAGGTCAGGTATG
Organism: Gymnoscopelus microlampas; assembly: GCF_963454915.1. Taxonomy (NCBI): domain Eukaryota; kingdom Metazoa; phylum Chordata; class Actinopteri; order Myctophiformes; family Myctophidae; genus Gymnoscopelus; species Gymnoscopelus microlampas. The sequence goes on along the minus strand of NC_139946.1, from coordinate 51,110,032 downwards.
TTATTCTGGCGTCCTGGTGGCGCTATAATAGGCCAATGTGGAAAGGATGCCAACCGTGCCATTTATTCTTGCATTGACACTGCATTCATGATTTGAGGCATTTTGTTCCAAAAATGTGTTTTGCTAAATTAGACCTGCTGGTGGCGTTATAACAGGCCAATGTGAGAAGGGTGGCATTTCTTCCTCGGCCTAGTGGGAATGTGCGTGTGAAATTTCACGGAAATCGAACGCTGTGTTCATGATTTGAGGCATTTTGTTCAAAACAAACCAATCCTTCAATCTTTGGAAGCCAATTTTAGGCAATCAGGATGGAATATGGGAAATCGGACAGATACGTGTTGATCACATGACCATAGAGATACTGTGTACCGATTTGTGTGATGTGTGGACAAAATCTGTAGGAGTAGTATAAAAAAATGTGTTTTACACAAATCGGCCTTCTATGTGAAAAATTTGGGGCAGAGGTTCTGAATTGGCATCCAGGGAGTGTTTGTGCACAGTTTCGCAGCGACCGGGCCAACGGTGCCAGAGATTAGCTGCTCACAGACAGAAGGACACACACACGGACACACGGACGGACGGACAGGGTGCAAAACATACTCTCTCGCCATGCCTTTCGGCCTGGCGGAGACAACTAACAGTTTTGTTTTCGTGTTTGTTCTGTCAGCTCTTACGTTGATCAATGATTTTATTTTGTAAATTCATAATCATCAGTTGAAGTGTATGACCATCTTTCGGTGGGGACCGCTACACTGTTAGTCTGTTATTGTTATTATTAAGACTAACGTCTCTCTGTCTGTCAGTACTCCGTAAGTCTATCAAGCGCAGCCAGACAGAAATTTTCCGTTGGCTATTAAAAAATAGCAGATATAAGCTCACAGCACGTCACTTGGTGCCGCGCTGCGAGCTTGTACATGTGCTATTTTTGAAATATTTTGAAAGTGTGAGAACTACTGATTTAGAAGGCATTTGTAGAATCGACCTCAGGTCTTAATGGGTTAATAAATTGCTACATATTTCCAAGTTGTTGTAACAAACACATTATTCCTACAGTAGCCTACAACTAAATTGACTAAAACTGAATTCAATCTGCTCCTTTCCTCCAAAAGTGAAAACAGATGAGCTTGGTGTATTTGTGAATCACTTTGACATGAGAGAAAGCCAAATCTACTTTCAGGAGTCAAGTAGAGGTTTTTGATGTATGTGACAGTGACAACAATGTTTTCCCCAGTGTCCATTATTTCTGAACGCCTATTTTCCAGCATCAAGTATTACATGCGGTATTCTCCATGTATAACGCATATTGATACTGTAATTGGGAACTAAGCTCTTTCTTTCTTTCTTTCTTTCATAATTGTTTTTAGATATGAAGATGACATACTCACATGTGAACCACGTTAAGAGACATTCCTTGAGTCTCCTTCTAATTCCAATGCTGTATTTGTATCTGCATTTGCTCACCAACAGTGGAGGTAAATAACGCTGCAATTAACCTTACAGTTTATGAAATGTGTAGCAGATACATTACATTAAATGTACATTGAAATAGAGGACAACAGGTAATTTTAAATACTGGAAATTCAAATAATGTGAAAGAAAAGTATATGGTAAAATAAAGCAAAGTGGTTTCAGAGACTTAACATGAAAACACACACATACTGTACACATATCACACGCACGCGCACACACACACACACACACACACACACACACACACACACACACACACACACACACACACACACACACACACTCATTCACTCCTCAGCCCTCACTACATAATTCGATGGAAATATGCCGTTGGCTTAATCTTTTGATAGTGGTATTCCCTCTTCATGGATGATACAATGTATGTTTTTTTGTGTGCATATTACATTATCAATACAGATGTCAAAATGTGTCCTAATACAGTGATTTTAAAACCTTAGCATTGTGCCTAACAACGCCTCTTAGCTGTTCTAAAATCACTGTAAACCAATAAGCCGTACATGGCTTATTGGATTTATAAAACTGCTATCAAATATGGAAACATGACAATCATAGACTCAAGTCAATTAACGTCGCTCACCCAGCAAACAACTTATTAGTTACACTTGTTCAACAAAATTGTTCCACTTTTCCACACATCCCAGTGAGCCATAGTCGGCTATTAGACCTCCGTCTAAAACAGGGTTATAATTGGTCTAACAGTGATTTTTTTTTAGGCGTCTAGGCTTAGCCTAGACGTTGATTAGCTGTTTTTTAACCGTCTATATATAGACGTCTATATTATAGACGTAATTTCAACGGCTATAATATAGACGGTCTATAAATAGACGCTTAAAAAACAGCTAATCAACGTCTAAAAAACGTTCACTGTTAGACCAATTATAAACCCGTTTTAGACTAGCCCTTAGACGTATTTTAGACGTCTAATAGCCCGAAAAATGCTCAGTGGGACACCATATCATGTTCAAGTTCATTTTATTTTATTGTATTCATCTTGGTTTTGTTCTTACCTGTACCATTCTCACTGTTGCTATGACACTGGATTTTCCTCTGGGGTAAAAATGGGATAAAGGTTTATCTTATCTTATCTTATCTTATCTTCAGGGAATTGTCTGGAAGTGCATTCATCTGTTGGAGATGATGCTGTTCTACCATGTGAGGTTGATCCCACCGCTGACAACCTGGCTGTAGAGTGGACCAGAGCAGACCTACCACCTGATCAATATGTGTACTTCCAGAGGAACGGGCAAGAATTTGATGATGATCAGAATCCTTCCTACAAGGGAAGAACGTCCCTCTTCATGGATGAAGTGAAGAAAGGCAACGTGTCCCTCAAACTCTCCAGAGTGAAATCATCTGATGAAGGAATCTACACGTGTGTCCTTCCTGAAATACCAAAGACATTCACTGTTCAACTCTTTGTTGGTAAGACAATACATTTTTTGACTAAAAAGACCCCCCCCACACACACACGCACGCACGCACGCACGCACGCACGCACGCACGCACGCACGCACGCACACACACACACACACACACACACACACACACACACACACACACACACACACACACACACACACACACACACACACACACACACACACACACACACACATGACAGACAGACAGATAGATATCATTAAAAAGGTTGAATTCTTGTACACTTCAATATCCCCCCTCTCTCTCTCTCTCTCTCTCTCTCTCTCTCTCTCTCTCTCTCTGTCTAGTGTCCACGTCTACTGATGATCTCTCTGAGGTCAGGCACAGGTCTAATGGGGGCTATGAAGTGAGGCCTGTGGCTGCTGCCTCTGAGGTCAGTTCTATGAATACTGTGGACAAACCGGATGAAGGTAATTAATGGAACATCTCTGTGTGTGTGCGCGCGCGCGAGCGCGCAGTATATACCGTAAATTTCGGACTGTAAGCCGCGACTTTTTTCCCATTTTTCGACCCTGCGGCTTATATAACGGTGCGGCTTATCTATGGATTTTTATAGCTAACGGCCACTAGGGGACCTCCTAAATCTAGGGATTTTACACCCGCGGCTTATAGTCCAGTGCAGCTTATATATGTACAAATCATTCAATTTAGCTGCTGCGGCTTATATTCAGGTGCGGCTTATAGTGCGAAAATTACGGTATACAGTCAGTTCTGTGTGTGTACATATATATAAGGAGTATGGATGATCTTAATCTTTCACTTCTCTCTTCCCTCCTCTTCATCTGTCATTCTATCTCAGTTGGACAGTTTCCCTGGTGGGGTTATGTTATCATCACCCTCGGCATCATCATGGTCATCATCAGTGTCCTGGTTTTGAAGAAGAGACGTATTCTGGAGTTTGTTCACAATTTCCACAGACATGAAATTCCAACTGGTGATGAGGACAGGTACAGAATGTTTCATGTTCATTTAGATTACTGCTCGTGGTATGGTCACAAGTAGCTCAAAATAAGGCTGCTAGACTGGTTCTAGGTTGTTAATCCAGAACAAGTGTTGCAGAAATGTATGAACGTCTTACTTGGCTTAGAGTCAGGGAAAGACTTTCGGCTAACTTAATTCATTATTTCCATAGTTATTAACACCCAGACTCTACATTTCTTTATAATAACATAATATATTGTTCAAATACTCAGACATATTCCATTCGAGGGGCGAGTGGTGCACTGATAGCTTTACCCTTAAGGTCAATTCTATGAAGAGGGCTGTATTCTATAGGGCAATTGCATTATGGTCTTCCATGTGATGTTCGTGGGATCAAAGGAAAGGCTGGTTTTAAAAGGAAACTGCAACTTTATAAATATTCAGTAATAGGTTATATTCCCGTTGTTTCTTTCTTTTTAAAATTGAATTTCTTATGTGAGTAATGACTTGTGATTTGCTTTTTTGACAATTTCTTTGTTACATTGAGGATGTAATCTCCCCTTTTTTTGTATATAATTGTTAATGTATTTGTTCTCTTGGACCCCAGGAAGACTAGCTGCTGTTCAGGTGGCAGCTAATGGGGATCCATTCCAAATAAACAAAAGTAAACAAACAAATATTTCACATTATAGTAACACATCTCTCTATGTCTCTCTATCTTCTGTCCAGGTCTATGAATGGTGAATCTGTGCCCATGAATGTCTCTGTGGACAAACCAGATGAATTTCGTTGATGGAACATCTACTGCACTCAAGTGGCCCGCCTTCCAGCTGCATTTCCTTCTCTGGGCCTTATCTTCCGCCCGGTAACGGTCTGTCTTACTACCAAATAATCACGCGACTCTTTAGTGCCAATGGGTGTTAAAATGTGGTGTGGTCTGGCGCTATTATGGTGCACTGGTGTGCGGGCATAGTTAGCCGCTTGTGGTGGTTGTAAGACCTCCATGTGGTGCATGGCTTTGTGTCAGGTAGTCAGGTCCCTATGTTAGACTGGCTCACAGGAGAGTCTTTATCTGGTTGTTTGGTATTTTTACAGGTAGATAAAGGCGACCTGTCTAGAATCGTGCGTGAAAAGTGTGGCTAGTGAGTCGTCAGATTTGCACTGATTGTATATTTTTGTGTAGTTGTTTTAGTGGCATTGTTGTTTTGTCCAATGTTTGAGTGTTGAATGTTAAGGGACCACAAGGGAAACAAGCCTTTGGCTTTCTGTGTCAACCTGTTTAACCTGTTGTACTGCCTGCTTCTAAAATCAACAATAAAATATTCAACTAAAAAACACAGTGTGTTTTTTAATGCAATCTGAATGGATACAGTGTGGAAATTAAGTCCTTCGTCACAATAACAACTATCTTAAAGTATTTTCCTTGTGCTTGTCCATCTCCATAGCGAACACAGATTCCACACAAATGGTACATGGAATGAGCTGCATCTTTATCCATTTCTCAAAGTACATTTGTTATCACTCACAATGTCTTTCCTTACATCCTCCTCACACACAACCTTTCATTACATTTATGTGGGACAAGTAACATAGGGCCTCCATAGTCATCATGAAGGTATAATTCTTGCTAGATACATAGAGAAAGGGTGGTTGCCACTTTTGTATTTATGAACGTTGATTAGAGTAGTTGGGTAGGCATGCTTTTGATTTAATTACTAGTTAGTTAGTGTGTCTTTGTTTCTTTGTTTGTTATTTTGGCAACATCCACGTACCATGGTTGTGGCTTGTTTTACTTCAGTGTATGCTTTGTAAGTAGTGTAAATGGAGAAAATCACAAAAACACCTTTTTGCACTTGAAACATCTGTGTGGAGTGTGGACTCAATTATGGGCCTCAAATGCTACTCTACTCTGACTAGGTCCAAAGGGTTTTGTTACTGTACATGCACTATACATCAAATGTATTGTGCTATTTAATTTATTTCCAGTATAGTAATTTGATCAAGACACATTCTGTGAGTGGTAATAGTCTGCATAACTGCACTAGAATTGTTCACTGTACTGTACTGTATTAGTCAGCCAGCTTTTCCCTGATAGCTTATATTTTGCTTATTTGCAATATGGTTGATGGAGTCCTGAAAAGTTTGTTGGTGGAGGCAAATAAAAAAAATTAAATTAAAGAATTTATCAAAACAATCAACCAAATCCAAACCAAATCATAAACTGTTGTCTATGACTTGATTGATTTCGGTAGAACTAGTTGTAGCTACTGCAGGCAGACTGCCTATGATATGACTTATTATTATTATTACTGTGCTGATATTCACTACAATAGAAAAATGTAGAATATGATATTATATTGCTTATCCAATTCCTGAAGTTCACATTATCATTATACATGAAAAACATACTCCTAGGGATGTCTTTGCTACATAGTCGGCATGATACTACTTAAGGTTTATTGTCACACCACAGTTTACATGTGTTAAAGAGAGGGTGTAATAATTGTAACAAGCTCCCATCGCAGTTTCAAAATTAATTATAAGAATAGAGAACAAAACCAAGTCAGATAATAAGACATAATATATACATAAGTATACATACATACACAGCTGAACACATTACTGTCCCTTCTCATTAAACTCTGCCAAGTCCGATGCTGTGCAGGGTTGCTCCAGCAGGGGGCATATGCCCCCTGCTGGAGCAACAGCAGGGGGCACCATTTGGGCACCATTTGGCGAGAGTGGCTTTTGCACGTCCAACACCAGATCTTATTCTGTTTAGGCATTTCCACACTGCGTAGTTGGTGTCTGCTCCAGGGGGCAATGCCTCGCTCGCTTTTAGCTCCATTGTTGTTGCTGATGGGAGGTTTTCAAGTCTTTCTTCCCACCGAGTGACTCTTTCACTGCTTGTGCTCGGTGTTCCGAGGGGTGGGACGCTCTTCAGGAAACTTTTCCTGGATTTAAGGCGGCTTTTGGCTGGCACATGGCCGAAGAGAGGATGTCTTTGGTCAGTAGACTGTTGTTGGCGCTCTTTCTTGCTTGCTGCATTTCGACGTATCTCTGGTGGGGCTATGCCTGCCAGGATGTACAGACGGTCTGTAGGTGTTGATGTCAGGCAGCCTGTGAAAAGGCGGCAGCTAGCATTGAGGGCGGGATCCAACTTCTTGGCATGGGCAGCTCGCTCCCATACTGGGCAGGCATACTCGGCAGCTGAGTAGCAGAGGGCTAGTGCGGTTGACTTCAGAGTCTGTGGGTTAGCACCCCAGGTTGTGCCAGTGAGCTTGCGGATGATGTTGTTCCTCGCACTCACTTTGCACTTGGTCTTCTCAGTGTGGGTATTAATGCAGACAAGCTTACCATGACAGGGCTTGTAAGAGAAGGGAATATATTTGCCGTAAGCCACGAGGGCCCAACATTTGTGGAATAAACATACTTAGAATATATTAGAATAGCTACCTCACTGTCCACTTTAAAAGTCTTAAAAAATACTTTTTATAAAATGGTGTTTTACTATTTTCTATGCTTTTATGAATAGACAACATCACTATGTGTTTTTGTTCCTATTTCTTGACTGCACTGCATGTATTTTACTTGCACTTTGTTTGTCTGTGAAGCACTTTGCAAACTTGTTTTTGAAAAGTGCTATAAAATCTGGTTTATTAATAGCAACTGAGCAGCAGCAGGGGGCACACTTGCAGAGGGTGAGTTGTTTTAACATGAGACGATGAGTTCATTGATGAGTTCATTAATCAGTGCGTGTGTGTGTGTGTGTGTGTGTGTGTGTGTGTGTGTGTGTGTGTGTGTGTGTGTGTGTGTGTGTGTGCGTGTGTGGGCACGTGCGTGCGTGCGTGCGTGCGTGCGTGCGTGCGCCTGCCTGCCTGCCTGCCTGCCTGCCTGCCTGCCTGCCTGCCTGCCAGCCATGACACTGTCATCACTGTCAGATTGTAGTTGAGTCACTAGATCCAGAGTCTCCATTCCTCCAGTGTGGAAGTCCAAGTCACAACCCTGAGTCACACTGTGTCGCAATGACGTATTCAGACTGGGTCCGATTGATTCGAACCGTTCCCGAGTAAGATTGGCCTCTCCCAGCTGGGCCAGTATTCACATTGGCCAAGATTCTTCTGCACCCGAGACCATTTAATTTAACAGTAATGGTAAATATGTGCCTCATGGGGGCGCTGTTGACTATGGGGCTTTGGGTAGATAGAGAATGCCATTCACAGAAGAAGAGTCACTTGCCAGAGTGTAGAGTGAATAATAAAGTTTGACTGTGTTGCTGACGTTGTCTTGAGTTATAATAATAACAGAACAACAATGCACAACCAGAGCAGTGTGTGCGTTGGTCTTTGAAACCTCAAAATGTAACGTTGTCTCTCGCGTCTCTGTTATTATCAATATGATAGCGACGTCACTAATGCATCCATCCACTAATGCATCCATATTTATCCTATACATCAAATGTATTGTGCTATTTAATTTATTTCCAGTATAGTAATTTGATCAAGACACATTATTGTGTCTTGATCAGACTATTACCCCAGTGGTAATAGTCTGCATAACTGCACTTGAATTGTTCACTGTACCACATTAGTCAGCTAGCTAACATTGGCCTGTTTTCCCCGATAGCTTATATTTTGCTTATTTGCAATATGGTTGATGGAGTCCCGAAAAGTTTGTTGGTGGAGGCTTTTTATAACTAGGATAGTTTAACTAGGATATTTATCCTAGTGGCAGCGTTCGATACACATGTGTTTTTTGTTTATGTTTTTTCACGGCTCGCACTACTCAAACACTAGCGGGATTATTATTTCTTGTCAACATTCAAGTAGAACTACGAGAAGGTATAACCCAGCTAAAATAATGTGTCATTATAAAAATATATAAATGATATATGATTAGCAGTCCACTTCCTCCTGTTGGTACGGATGGATTCACATTGCATCGTTCCGTACCCGAGTACGCATGATCCGGATCCGAGACTACCTCCGGAGGTGGTCTCGGGTACGGTACGGTGATCCGTTTCGGGGAACGATACGCAGCGTACACACTATCACAACATCAGCCAAGTGGTCCAGGGTGCGCACCCGGGACCATAGTGTGAATCCGCCCTTAATGACAACGCTTCATGATGGTTATGACAGAGTTATAACCATCTTTAACCAACTTTAACCAATACGTTGGGTTTTTTAAATAGTCCAATTCAACACGTACTCCAGTCAGCCTAATAAAGGACAAGAATGGCCTAGCGTCCCCATATCTGGCCGTAACCATGACTCACTCTTCCAAGGGAGTTAGCTTTCTTGGCACAGGGGGTTGTTGGGCGGACTGGTGAGCTCAGCCATGGACTTCGATTTCGATCCCGACTCGGGGCGCGACATTGTTTTGGGAAATCTGTAATATGTGGTATTGTGTCGGGGGTGGCGGAGTTAGATTAATATTTGTCACACATGTACAACAAAGGGAAATGTAATTCATATGTACGACTGTTTTTCTTTTCTTTTTGTTTAGTTTTTCTTTGCATCTTTCTTCGGAAGCAGGATCTCTTTATGAGTAAGGCCTGGCAAGTACGTGGTAGCCCCCACGCACTGAGAGGGGGCGGGTCGCCACAGATAGACAGCTGGAGAGAGTTGAATAACCTCTTCAAATAACCAGAAATTAATATATTATATTATATTAATTGTACGCAACATACATATTTATGGTTTAGCTTAGACATAGCAGTTGGTAGATGATTGGTAAATGATTAACCATGACGACTTTTTCAAAGATGGACTTTTATTTCGTACTTTCTTATACCACAAGCAGTCAGATATAATGTACATGAGATAAAATCGGGAAAAAACACTTGATACTCAAAAACAAAGCTGGCAATAGGCAACAAAAAATGGCTTTACAAGGCGGAGTCGTCTGGGCTTTGAGTTGAAGAGCCTGATAATGTGATCATAATCTGATTTGCCTATTAGGTCTCTTTTTAGGCTTGTCATCGTAGCATTTCTTGGCATTTTTGTGTCATATCGTTGGTCATAATGCATCGTGTGGTTCAATATGGTTAAGAAATTCCCCTGGTTGAGCGACTCCACCATTTCGTCGTGTCCTCTAAGTGGAATTCCCATCTTTGTGCAAACCATAACTACGTCCAAACTCAGTTTAACTTGCTCCCTGTGTCGATCAAAAAATTGGGCATCTCCATGCATTTGGTTCAGTACAGTTCCACGGCTCTTTGGCCAATGACTGGCCTTAAAGGCCTCCAGCTTCTGTAATGCAATGCCATGCGGGTTGATCCGATCATGTTTTATGCAGGCATTTCCCAGATTTTTCCAATTGTTGTACCCATCTCTTGTAAATTTAGAGTCCATGTGCACCTAAGGGAAATGTCGACATGGTTTACAAAAAACAGAGTCTCCTTTCTTGCTATATTCAAGCCATGGGTATTTGGCGCAATTTCCCATTTATTTCAGTAGCTGGGAATTTTGTTAGCTGTGGTTGAGTTGCTGGTTCTTCCATAGCTGATAAATCATCCCCGAACCCGACGTTAGTGGGTGCCGTAGGAATGGATGCAAAAGCAGCAGCCCTAGCCTCTGTGTGCCCCTCCAGTGGGGGTGGTGGTGGTGGTGGTGTTGGCTCTGAGCCAAGAGCTGCTGCTGCCGCGTCTGCTGGTGTAGGAGGTGGCGGTACAGGTTTAGGCGTCGACGCGTCGAAAATGAGTTTGCTCTGGACAAACTTTTTTTTTTGTATTAACAAAAAAAAAAGTATTAACTGCAGTTAATACTTGAGACTGGAGCAGATGGCTGTTGGTCATTTTCATATGTGAAAACCACTGTGTATTTTCCCCTGATGTTGCATGCATGATGCAACACCTATGCAGTGAGCTTATTGTTTGACATTTTTCTCAGAAATGTTTTACCACTGCAACTGCAACACAGTTGTTTCCTTGCCACTAAAAGTAGCCGCTTGCACATGCAAGCTACTTCTTTGTTCCAAAACTGACAAAGTTGAGATCATAGGAAGTCGGCAGGGCAATGTCATATACAACTCTATTATTACTTTATGCAGTAAGAATATTATGCATGCATGTACTATATGTCTCAATAAAGTAAAGTCTATGGTTATGACTAATGTCAGTCTCATGAAAACACCTTTAATAGTCATTAGTAAAGTTGGGTTTTCATAAAATCTTTTATCATTTCTGTATACTATCCACTCACTAACATAATACATGGTGAGTGTGTTCACACTCAGGACTGGAGCACACGACAGAGGGTCGTTTTCACACTTGAAAACCACAGCACATTATTTCCTGTGAAGCAGGATGCAACATCAGTCATAGACATGTTTAAGTGTTGTGGTTAACAGAGACGTTCCGAAAATTTCCACTTGCAGAGAAATAATTGTTTGTTCCGAAACTCACAAAGATGAGATGTTTAGGGGGCTCTGTCTTTTTAGCAAAAATTAAAGCAAACAAGCAGTAACCCATGAACTTAAAACTCTTCTGGGCGGCCATAGCTGAATTGGAGAGGCCGCCTGGGAAACAGAGGCGAGGTTCGAATCCTGGCCCAGGCAATGTGTCGACACTTAACCCCTGGATGGATGGATGGATGGATGGATAGATTTCATACTCCTCCCTGTCTTACTCACACTGTCAATGTATCTGATGCTGCTGTGGGCATGGTTTATGCTTTTCAGCACAGTATCAGATTAATAATAGAACTAGCTATTCGTTGCACCAAAGGGGGGTGGAGTTAGTTTTTTTCATTTCCTGAAAAATATTTTGGAGTTAGCTGGTTTCTATCTGACAGCAGAGAATTCCAGAGACATTGCTACATGATTTGTTTGAATATATGTATATATATATAATATTAATGTGTTTAAATTGATTTTATTTGTAAATTAAGTGTTCACAATACTGTATTTTCTTCGTTTAAGTAACATTTGTTTTATTTGGCAACACGTGTACCATCGTTTTATCACTATTGTACAGTATGTCATATATAACACTATATGACTCCTTAAGGAGTCAAAAAGTTGTACATTGATAAGTAACAAAACTATCTCCTGTCCTGACAAGTACAGCAAGTACAGAAGTGGACCATACTGTTTAGTTATGAACTTTGACCTCGGGCTTGGGTATTACTCCTAGCTGTTGCTTGTTTGTGATGTACCACTGCTACATCATACCACTTCATCTGTGTTCCCAATAACAACATCAAACATCTTGTAATACATATAATAACACCTATCATCAGAATTTGTGTTTTAAAAACATAAAAGCATATCAATAAAAGTCAGAAAGCAAATGAGTAAAACAACCAAATCGCAAAAGACTTACACAGAGAGAGATACAGTGAAAAATATGTAACTAGTTTGTTTTAACTGTTGATAGAGGACACAACTTAAGAGTGGGGGCAGATCGTTCCATAATCTAGGGGCTGTAGATGCAAAGGTTCGGTGACCTTTGGTCTTGAGCCTCATACAAAAGACAGCCAGCAAGCCCTGCATTGAGGATCTCAGTGCTGGCAATATATGGGTGGTAAGGGCCATATAATGTTCCATATAAGGGTCCATATAAGTACTTTGAAACATGATAACTGTTTCAAATGAATACGTTTACTTATTTTCATCGTCCTATGCTAGGCTATCTGCATGATATGTTTGTGTGTCTATTGTGAGAGTTACAGACTCAAGTCCCTGTTACCTGTGTCGAAATGAGACTTAATGCCAACAGTTCATGACCATTCATTTTAATAGTCAATAGTGTTAGTCTTTCATTTCTTCCACTATGCATTCTACTCACTGAAATCAAACAGTGATCATGTGAGGAGTGTGGCCTGGAGCAGGGGGAAGTTGTGGGTTTTCATCTGAAATACCACAGCATATACTTCCGCTAATTATGCAGAATGGAACATCTATATCACTGAGTTCATGCTCATTGGTTGTATACTTTGTTTCACTTTCGATACCACAAAAAATATCCACTTGCACAAAGTTACCGTGTGTTCCAAAACTCACAAAGATGAGATGATATGATGATGATAGTGGTGGTAGTGTGTGCGTGTGTGTGGCAAACAAGCAGTAAACATACACTTTGAACTCTTCCTCTCATCTTCACTCAAACATCTCCACCTGTAACAATAAAACAATAAAAGATAAACTGTAACATTATAAAGACTGTTCGGCATTGATTCAAATATTTGTTGAGCTGGGGATCGTTGACGTCCCCCCCATGGATCCCGTGCTGGCTCAGGCATCGAGGACCAGCGCAAAGGCACCGTCTCTTTGACCCCCAAGAGCCGTCTTTCACCGACGCGAAGGAGAAGGCTACCTCCGAGGGCCTAAAGAAGACATACAAGTCCTCGGGGCTAGCTGCCCGCGCGCTGAATGCTGCGACCCTGCTACAGGGCTCTGCCAGCGTGCGGACGAGCGATGGACACCTGCGCAACGGTCGAGAGAGTGAAGTGGCTCGACCTCGCCGTTTTCACCAAGGAGGTAGGTGACGCCAAGAAACAGCTGCTGGCTCTCTGTCTGAAACCAGAAAACCTCTTCGAGGGCGCTCCTGACTTCCTTCGCCGCTCAACGGAGTCCACGAAGGCGAGGAAGGAGGCAGCGTCTGGCGTCTTGGAGCCTACCCCTCCCCCCTTCCAAGCTCCGCCACGAGAGGCCTGCGGGCAGGGGACGCTCTACCTCTCGCCAGGCAGCATCGGGCGCCTCCAACAAGGAGGGGAGTTCTGTCAACAACTCCAGCCCGGCCGGCAGGCCTAGACAAGATGGCGGCGACGGTGCGGTCGGTGCGACAAGGGGACTGGTGGACAGCATATATATGGAAATAAGCATAGACCTCAAGGATGCTTATTTCTACATCCCGATTTACCCACCACACAGGATGACGTCTAAATCCTAATAAAATCAATCAAACAATCAGATCGTTTTGCAGCAACTCTTGCTATTTGTGAGGAAGGCCGCATAGAGGCTTTCGTCTTCTTCCCACAATGTGGTGACGAAAATGGATGTCACGTTATACTTATGCAGAACTTTTTCTACATAGCATTCCCCATTTTATATTGATGTTCAACAATAGCTTGTGCTTAGACAAACTTTCTACATCTGAAATAATAGAATACTGCAATATAGTCATTATTCTGTGTGGTTCATTACATGACTTCTCACACATCTTCATAACTGAGAAACTACAGTATTACTGTACTTCATCTTGAACTTTTAAACCAAGTGACTGTCTCCCTCTCAGCTTTCCTACTGTCTGTCTTTCCTGTGCTGCCCCTGACTAAAAGTGTCCTCCTTTAGGTAAACCAGGCTTATGAGTGAGTCTTTGGTTAAAAGCCAGATACTGTATGTAGCTGTGCACATTGTGTCTGACCTGTGTTTATCTTAACAGTGGAGATGTCGTGTCCTGAAGCGGTCTGACCTGGGAAAAAAAGCAGTGTTAAAAGCAAGTGTTAAAACATGTGTCACTGTGATGAAATGTTGTACTAAAAACACAGAAAGATGGAAACATGATCAGATAATTTTTGTTTATGTGAGTGATCTCAGTGTGTTCAAGTGGCCACCTCAAAACCTGACACATCTTTCAGAGCAAGGTTCTATAATACAATGGCATTCAGGCATTGACAAGTTCAAACTTGGATAGCAATTTATGTAGGCTAGTATATGTTTGTGTTTTCACTTTGTTCGGTTGTTATCGATGAAGGTCTGCACACGTCCTGATCCTGTGCATGCATTGGTGTGTTACGGTATCTTAAAAGAAAATAAGGTCTGCACACACTGCTAAAAACTAGAAAAAGTGCTCCTTGGAGCACAGGTCTCCACCAGGTCAGGTAGGTTATCGTGGGCCAGCAATGTTCGGAATTCAGTCATGACTATAGACATACTGTAGTGTGTACCGATTTACGTGACATTTGAACAAAATGTGTAGGAGTAATATATAAAAAAATGTATTTCTAAAAATCGCCTTACTGGTGGTGCTATAATAGGCCAATGTGAAAAGGGTGGCATTTCTTCCTCTGCCTTTCACGGCAATCGGATATGATTTGAGACATTTTGTTCAAAAAAGACCACTCCTGCTAACTTTGGAGGGCAATCTTAGCCAATCAGGCTTCGGCCCATAGGGAGCGAGTATGAGAAATCAGAAAATGATCGGGCCAACCAGTGACTGATTTTCAACTGCTGTCAACAGTGAAAATCTTTAAAAAAAAAAAAGATTTCTCATACTCGCTCCCTATGGGCCGAAGTCCAGACTGATACCGGGGAGGAACGTGAGAGTGAATCCACGATATCAGTCTGGCCAATGCCAGGCTAAATCAGGATGGAATGTGAAAATTCAGACAGATCCGTTCTGATCACATGACTATAGAACATTTGTTTTGCAAAATTCGGCCTCCTGGTGGCGCTATAAAATGACAATGTGGGAATGTGCGTGCAAAGTTTCACGACAATCAGACAATCTTAGCCAATCAGGATGGAATATGAAAAATCGGACAGATCCGTCTTGATCCCATGACTATAGAGATACTGTGTACCAATGTGTGTGATGTTTGGACAACATCTGTAAGAGTTATAGCCAAAACTGTGTTTTGCAAAAAGACGGTCTGCTGGTGGCGCTATAACAGGCCGATGTGAAAAATGTGGGCAACTGGTTCTGCTCTGGCATCCAAGGAGTGTGCGTGCACAGTTTCACGCGAACAGTGCCGTAGATTAGCTGATAGACAGACGGATGGACGAACACACACACACACACTCACTGACGGACGGATGGACAGGGGGCAAAGCATAGTCTCGGGCACACCTTCGGCCTGGCAGAGACGATAAGCTCCACAATCTTATTGTGTCAACGTTGAAATTATAAAATAGTTCTTATCAGTGTGCAGACCTTACGTTTTATGTGAACTGTTGTTTGTCCTGTACCTGGGCACTTGGATGTGTGTGCACTTTCTCTTTTTTGTGTTAAGGGACCTCCCTCATTCCATACCACTCAGTGCAGGGTGGTTCACATTATTAACATTGCCATCTAATAATGGTTAACAAGTGGCCTCACGTGATGCGCGCAAGACCTGACGTGAGCATTCCTTACACTTTCTATCTGTGAGGGATTTATACCTCATCCCAGAGGAGGAGTGTTCTCCTTTATGTAAACCAGGCTAATGCCTAAACTAACTACAACTGTTCTTCCTTTCATGAAAACTAGGCCGAAGAGTGAGTCCTGAATCTTTGATTAAAAGCCAACATATATAGCTGTGTACAATGTGACTGACCTGTGTTCACAGTTGAGTAGATGGCTTGTCCTTCAGAGATCTGGTCTGGGGAAAAAATACAAAAGAAACATACAAGTGTAAAATATTTCTCTGGTGAAATGACGTTAAAACACAGAGATGGAAATAACAAGTAAACAACAGAACAAGTGTGTGATCAGAGTATTATTGTGTATTAATAAAGTATTAATGTGTGAAGTTGAGTTACTCTACCTCTCCTCCCGTGGTTAGTTGGCTGCATCACTCTCACATCAGCATACGTCACATCTTCACTCTGTCTTTCTGTCCTACAGCCTGCAGCACACAAACAGTCTACATCAACTCTTAATAATTATATAATTACATTTACATAATATAGTATAGTAAATTACAAAATGATCAGCTGTTGGTACAAATCTTTGTTTGTTTGTTGTGGTTGTTTTAAACAAAATCTGTTTACTGGCCAAGTATTTTCACATGCAAGGAATTTGAATTGGTGCATATAATCATAAGTGTCAAACAAAAAAATATGAATATAGCTGCTGCACTGCAATTGGATATGGCATTTGTGGGCTCAATTTGTGATCATTCAAAACTCTGTCTTGATTGTCTGTGGAGGATAGTCCGAAGTTTCCGGGGAGCATTAACAAAAACAAAAAACACGTTGTGCACAACTTGTGCTGTGGTTACGCATTATAATATTATACTTTCTATTCAATGATGTCAGTTCAGTTGCGCACAGACTACAGTTGTTAGCAGCAGCAGCAGTTCCACGTGTTGACAGAACTATCCTCGGGCTGAACATAGGTACACAGCGAACCAATCCCCCCATCCACATCCCCCCTCCACCCCCATGTTGTTATCGACAGGTGACAGCGGCTGAGCTTGTTCGGTTGGATGAGCGATGTTGTGTGACCCCTCACCACCATTGATACCAACACTACAACAGATTTTCAGCCACAGATGCTGATTGGCACATACAGTATCGACTTCAATGGCGGGCCCGTGTGTGGGAGCCTTTACTGCTTCTCTAAATGGCTGCCTGGACATTAATGACATACCTTGGCACTTCTTCCAGAGACACAGGCCCAGAATCACTAGAAAGATGGAGACTCCAGCCAACATCAGAGGGTAGAAATATGGAGGCAGAGAGAAAGAGAGAGGGGGAGGGAGTGTCTGGTTGGTCGTTGGCCATAAAATCTGCAGCAGAATGAGACACGTATTCCTCTTAAATGCATATTAAGAGCTGTGAATCCATTTTAATGTCAATCATTTCATTTCAGCCTCAGCAGAATTTATATTTTTAGGCAAAGATTAGAGACGATGCATCATTGAAAATCACACAGACATGTGTGCGTGCATGCTTTTATAGACTCTCGGTCTGCTAAAAATGTGTGTTGAGTGCATCAAAATGCATTTTCACTTTCCTCCACTGAATATTCTCAAACGTTTAGCTGTGTTAACCACTTTCAACATGGCATTCCCATACAGTTATATCTAGAGAACGGACGGCCCGCCCCCTACGTATTCATTTCAATGAAGTTGCTCACCCAGCGCATGAAGCAACCGGAAGTACCCTCTTCATCCGCATTTGAGCACCAAATGTTCTTGATTGATTATTATCCCCCAATGCAACTGCCTTACTTGCATTAGGCTACTTGCATTACCCTACCTTATGGCCCTGCTTCCCGGTAAACACAGCTCCAGACCAATAGCTTAACAATGCTGTTAACAAGAAATCCCCCCTGGCAAAATTAAAAGGTTTAGTCTCGCTGGACTTCTCTGGACTTTAACTTACCTTGCCATTAATTGCACTGATTGGTCAACTCAACTGCTCTAGAACCTCCAAGCTCCCTAGCTTGTGTTGACTGGTCAGTTGTATCAGCCCAAGGGGTTATACAGCAGCTGACCAATCGGCGCAACCTCTCAGTATTGTATCACTCCTCATATAAAGTGTTATATACTGTACATATATATATACAATCTCACCTCTCACATCCATCCAGCTCTCTGGTGACTCTCCAAGGCCAGAGATGTGACACTTGTAGAATCCTTCATCAGACTTGTTAACACTGTGGATGGTCATCTGTCCTGTAGACTCAGACCTGATGAGGGATCCATCTTTATAGAAATCAGCTGGACGGTCAGAAGATGGTTCAGTAGTTGTCTTGTCTTTGGACCAGCAGTGCAGAGTGACCTCACTTCCTTCCATCACAGGAAGTACAGGCATCCCCAGGATAACATCTCCACCTGAACAATGATAAATAACAGAATAATATCAGAATAGAAGAACATAACTTACATAACAAAGTTACATCACTCTGTCACATCACAACACGATCCCAACACGATGAGGTTTTAACATGACATAGGCTACAGAAAAACTAAGAAACTAAAGAAAACGTAATTTCGACTGTCTTGTTTGTTTGTGCGAGTGTGTAAATACTGGGGCGGAAAGCCAAAATGTTTATCTGCAGGTTTGAGTTACTTTGACATACACAAAGAATGGGTATAGGACCGGATACGTTTTTATAAAACTTCTTCCTACCATGGAGTATCATTACAGATGATGTTATAATAACTTTGACGCTGATTTTATTTTTCTCTTAATTTCCTTTTGTCTTTTCCTATTTCTTTTAAAATTTTGGAATTAAATAAATAAATGAAAATAAAAAAGACAATTGACTTAAAAAACAAAACAAGATTGTTGATGTGCCAAACGTACTAGTCACAGTGATATTAACAGTGTTACTCTTTCCCTCTGAAGATTCACACCAGTAAACTGCAGAGTCAAAATGTTGCATGGAATTGACAAGACATCCTGTGTTGTTCATCTTCCCCCAGCGACGACCATCATCACTACACTCTGAGGTGATGTTTTTGGTGTTGTTCCTCTTCACTCTCCAGACAGCAGAGTTGGACAGTCTGTCCTCACAGCTCAGAAAGACAGACTGCAATTTAAAGAACTGAGACCTGTCAGGACTGAATCTGAGAGAAGCTGAAGGGCAAAGATGGAGAATAAAGTTAATTTCCTGAGAGATCATGTACTGATAGATCATGTACTGTTTGTTAATCTATATTTAACTGATTCCATTAATAGTTGTTGATAATTTGTTAATCTAGTCGGTAGAAGACAGACTTGCCTCTCATAACATCACCACTGTTTGGAACTTCTGCTGAGACAATTATCATGGAATTAATCACTAGAGAGAGAGAGAGAGAGAGAGAGAGAAATGCCATTTTCAGAATCAGAGTAATTGTAGGGTTGTTTTCACATATGAAGAATTTATCTCAATGAAGTTGGTGCACCCAAGACAAACAATGTCACATTTTGGGACACTTTGCCGCGAAGCGACCTGAACATCTAATTGTGACAGACGCATAGTGGCCTGAACATCTAGTAAAAGTAATTAAAAAGACAGCCACGAGCTACTGCTACCTTCTGCTAGTGTTTGGCTGCAGTTTGATGTCCCTAGCTTTGTGTCCTTGCTGGGACTATGGTGTTGAATGCTGAGCTGTAGTCCAGGAACAACTTACATACGTGAATTGGAGATCTCAAATCATTGGGCTACGCAACAGTAAGAAATTGATCATTCAAAATATCCTCCCCATTGACTTACATTCTTTATCTAAGTACTCTAAGAATATTTAGATATAAAATCTTGGTGCGGGTGAAATCTCGGAATTCAAGTTACTTCTAATATGTGAGGGGGACGTGTTTTAAAAAAATAATAATTATTATTATTTTTTTTTAATTTTCGGGGGAAAATAATAATAAATTAAGATCAAATAAATGAAAAAAGTAATTGAAAAAACACAGCCCCCTCATGTATTAGAAGGACAATATCAGTCACCAGAACCAAGGACATGTGTTTTTGATGAATCTACCATGGCTAAAATAGAGTTTAAAGTTACAATGGGTGTCTGATAAAATGAATATATAAAATATCTAAATACTGAATCAAGCAACTTCAAAACTGTCTGGGGTGAAACACAAAAGCCTGAGTAGATGTGAAAATGACCCCAAACATGTTTGAAAGTGAAATATCCCTTTAATTCTAAATCTATAACCCCAACATAATCAATGACCTGATCTTGTCCTCATGATGACATGGACACACGGACAGACACACACACACGCACATGCGCACGCTCACACGCACACGCGCGCACACACACGCACACGCGCGCATACACACACACACACACACACACACACACACACACACACACACACACACACCACAGTAAATCCATGAGTGAATACACTAATTGCACTGTATGTTTGTACTCACAGACTAGAAGGTAGAGTGGTGTTAGCTCCATGCTGTGTTTCTGCTCACTGACTGACACACTGTTATGACAGAGTTACTGACTGATGTCTCCTCCTGCTGCTGTTGTGGTGGTTTGGAGGAGGCTACACTGAAGGAAGTGACAATGCAGTGCTGATGTGGTGGGAGGAGGCTACACTGAAGGAAGTGGTGGACTGGTGGGGAGGTTTCATGAAGAAGTGTGAGTTTATTTAGAACATTCTGGGGAATAGATACTGATAAATATTCTAATACAAATGTTAAAGAAAAATGTAAGTGGAATTCAGTTTTACCACGGTTTTCCGTTTACTACTCACTATGGGATATCAGCGCCCCCAGGCGATGTACAGAGCAACACACACGCTCCCGATGCCAATTCACTGATTGGCTTAGGGTATGTCACGAGTCCGGAAGACCCGGGAGTACAAAAGCTCCACGTGATATAGGCTCTTCCTCTTTTCACCACTCTGCATGCGAATGCGCAGACAGCTATCACACACAACAGTTAAGTATAAAGATTTTTTCAACGTAACCCAAAGCGGGAATAAGGAGTATTCCCCACGGGAAAAATCTTGCTAATTATAAGTCATCTCCCGAGACTTATAGAAAAATTTCCTGAATTTTCTGCTGAAAGTTTTCATTCATTCTTTGTCTGTGTAAGAACGCCGGTTAGCGGCTACTAGCTGCTAGCTAACCACAAGTGGCTAGGCTAACACTAGCAGCTAGGCTAAGCGCTACTAGCTAAAATTTTAGCACCGCTGTTTTACAGGCAAACATGGAAGCACCAAGGAGCTGTGGGTTCGCGGAGTGCGAACTCCTCATCTCCGCTGACGACCCCCATCGTGCATGCATCTATTGCCTGGGGATCGACCATGCCCTCTTTGCCAAGGAGCGCCAGGGTGAGGAGGACGAGTGCCCCGGCTGCGCCTCCTTCACCAGCCATCAGCTCGACGCCCGGCTGGCCAGAGTCAAGCAACTGGTCAGCTGGGCTAGGAGAGATCCTGGCGAGGCTACCGCCGCCACCAGCACGGGGGTCCCAGGGGTGCCGCTTGGGAAGCCACTCATGGGACCCCCGCCGGTGCCGCCGGTACCAACACCAAGGTTGAAGCGTCAGGCGACGACCACGCTGACGCCACCTTCCACCGCGGCTGCTGCAAGCGGGGGGCTGTCTCCGCCACAGCACGCCAGCAGTGCCTCTCCCTCCCCCCAGCGACGCTTCGAGTGGGGAGCCTCACTAGCAGACAGCGAGGAGTCGCTGATCCTTCCCGAGGCCTTTGAGGGAGAGGAAGACGACTCGGAGCTCGCGCCATACCAGGACGTCCAGGAGGTGTCCATGGCGAGCGCCGACACGGAGATCGAAACCCCCGAGACCATCGAGGAGGAGATCCTCGAGCCTGTGACGGCGGTCTTTCGGCGGGCTATCTGCAGGTGCGGGCTGGAGCAGCCCATGGAGAGCCGCAGCGCCACCGCTCCTGCAGCCGAGTTCCAGGGCCTGGAGGCTCCACCATCGCGAGTGATGGAGTCCAAAAAGCTGCCCGAGGCGAAGGGCTTCAGGACCGCGCTAATGATCTCCTGGGGGGATCACGCCGATCCTGGGAAACTGCCCTTCCCCATCGACCTTATCTCCGCCAAAGGGACCTGGGTCTAATCGACGCCCCTCCAATGGATCCAGTGTTGGCAGAGGGGCTAGAGTACATGCAGTCGGGAACGGTGGTCCTAGGCGACACACCGTCCTTCGCCAGCAGCCATCTTAAAGCAGCCTCAGCGGCGCTGAAGAAAACGTACTCCGCCGCTGGACAGGTTGCTAAAGCCCTTAACGCCGCCACCATCCTCCAGGGCTCCTCCGCCGTGCGGCTCAAGGAGCTCAAGCAGACGTGGGGCGACGACGCTAAGGAGCTAAGCCGGCTGAATCAGCTCACCATCGCCTGCACCCACCACGCCGTCAACTGGACCGGCCGCGTGATGGACGATTGCGCGGCGATGGAGAGGATGAGGTGGCTCGACCTCGCGACGTTCACTAAAGACGCGCAGAAGGTCGACGCGAAAAAGAAGCTGATGGCTCTTCCCCTCACACTGAACAACCTCTTCTACGGTGCGGAGAAGTACATCAAGGACTCCACCGAGTCAACAAAGGCGCGCAAGGAGGCGGCGGCGGGCCTCTTGGCCCCGGCACCTTCCCATCCAGACAGACCTCGCCAGGAGAGGTCTGCTAACCGAGGGAGGTCCGCCTCGTCGCACCAGTCCGCCAGGTCCAGCGGTGACTCCCGCACCCCATCGACCCGGCCCTCCAGAGCGGTAGGACCCATGTCGCTCGGTGCTGGCGACGTTCGCCGAAAAGACGCTCGCCCCCCCCCCCCGCCCCCTCCTTCCCCCCGGTCCGCCCGACGCGGTGGGAGAGGACGTGGGCGCGGGCAGGATAAGTGACACTTGCCCGCCGGTTTTACCGGCTGTTCGGCTGCCCCCCCCACATCCACTCGGACGGAGTGGGGGAGGTTTAGCCCCCCTGGTCACCTTGGGGAAGAGACTGGCCTCTCCTTTGGCCCCAGCTTGTCCTGCGACAAAAAGACTGAAACAGACATTTGTTCCACAGAGCCAGGCCTCTGCTGTAAATTGTCCAATTTTATGTCGCAATGTTTACCAGGGTGTATGTGTGTACAAGAGTTTTCCAATAAATGTGAAATTTACAAAACCTCTCATCATTTCACCCGCCTCAGAGCCGCGATGCGGGGGGACCCCCTAGGGGGGGGTCCCCCCGTATCAGTGCTCCCCACCCATAAGCCCACAGCACTTGGTCAGTCCCTTTGGAGACTGTCCAAGCGCTGCTGGGATGAATACCGTGCATGTTATGAACAAAACAAAGGTAATAAATCCCTTGCTAATTTCAAACGCCAGTGTACATGGGTCACGCCAGTTTTGCCAATTTTATCATCCGTCCGGCAGAGGGCGCCAGAGGCCCACTGTGGGACGGACGGTTTGCAAGATGGCGGCGCGGGTCGAAGG
This sequence comes from Gymnoscopelus microlampas, assembly GCF_963454915.1. Lineage (NCBI taxonomy): Eukaryota > Metazoa > Chordata > Actinopteri > Myctophiformes > Myctophidae > Gymnoscopelus > Gymnoscopelus microlampas. The sequence continues at coordinate 51,086,634 of NC_139946.1, read as the reverse complement.
TCACCCTCATATTTACAACTCGATGAGTACCGTGTCACGCCAACCTCTGGAGGGCGACAGAGTGCTTTCTTCTGTGAAGGTGGCTCCGTCGCTTCCTCTGACCAGGCCAAGGGGCCTAGACAAGATGGCGACGGACTTTGTAAACAACAAGGGTGTAGTGCGGAACGCTTCCGTACTAGGTCACGTGACCTTGACTCGCGTCCCGCTGACTCCAACGCGGCCTCTGTTGCCTCTAGCGGGCTCCATGAGCGGAGCCCCGTCCAGCAACATGATAATAGTGTCTCCGGTTCCCATGGAAACGTTAGCGCGACTGGGGGAACCGATGACGTCGGCACCCAGCGACAACCCGCTCGCTCGGTGCTTGAATCAATGGAAACTTTGCAAACCAACTCCTTGGGTGCTGCGTACCGTCCACAAGGGTTACAGACTGCAATTTTCCAGGAAACCTCCTACATCAGACAAGGTATTGTTCACTCGGGCGTCAGGCCAAGCGGCCAAGACTCTGAGAGAGGAGGTGGCCTCTCTACTGAGCAAAGGCGCGATCAGAGAATTATCTCCGGATCAGAACCGGCTGGGGTTCTATTCGGAATATTTTCTGGTGAAAAAGAAGGGGGGGGGCGTACGGCCCATTCTGAATCTGAAGGGCCTCAACAGGTATCTGTCGGTTTTTCATTTTCAAATGCTAACGACCGTGAAGCTATTACGCACGGTGCGTCAGGGCGACTGGTGGACGAGCATCGATCTCAAAGATGCTTACTTCCACATACCGATTTACCCCCCGCACAGAAAGTTCCTGCATGCGCTTCGGCTTCGAAGGGAAAGTGGTGCATGGAGACACTCGGGCCTTGGTCACAGGCAGCCTTTCTGTCCCAGGGGGTCAGCATAGGAGCTGTGATTTCGTGGAAAGTCATCACCACGGATGCCAGTTTGTCGGGCTGGGGGGCCGTCCACGAAGGCAGTTGGGCCAGGGGGGTGTGGAACCCGACGTTGCAGTCGGCTCACATCAATTACCTGGAACTGAACGGACAATACTACAACCATGAGTTATGTCAACAAACAGGGAGGCTTGACCTCCCTGGTGTTGGACGGTCTAGCACGCGAGATGACGCTATGGTGCAACTCTCGGCTCGCGTCCATACGGGCGTCTCATGTGCCGGGCCTTCAGAACCGCGGAGCGGACCTGCTGTCCAGGGGCGGTCTCCGGTACGGAGAGTGGTCGCTCAAGCCGAGCGTGGCGGCCCAAATCTGGCGGAGGTTCGGCCGCCCCCAGGTCGACTTGTTTGCCTCCGAAGAGAACGCGAAGTGTTCTCGCTTTTTCTCAGTGAAGGCGGGGGACCGCTCCATGGGCATGGACGCCTTGGCACACAGCTGGCCGAGCGAACTGCTGTATGCTTTCCCGCCGATGGAGTTGATCCTTCCTACGTTGGAGAGGGTCAGACTCCAGGGGCTGTCAGTGCTGCTGGTGGCTCCAGCATGGGGCACGTGGAGGTCGGAGATAACTCCGCTCCTTTACGACGTGCCTCTCGCCCTCCCGGTCATCACAGACCTGCTACGGCAGGGGGGGGACGAGGTGTTCCACGAACGCCCTCAGGACCTAGACCTGTGGGTCTGGCCCGTGAGAGGACGAATTTGAGCTCGTGTGGCCTCCCCGCTGATGTGGTGGCTACCATCCAGGGCGCGAGGGCCGTGTCCACGCAGAACGCTTACGAGGTCAGATGGAATATGTTCGCATCTTGGTGTCAGGAACAGTCACCAGTGGTGGTGGCTTTCCAGGCCTCGGTGTGTAGCGTTCTCACTTTTCTACAGTGAAGGTTAGATCAAGATTTATCCTTCTCGACAGTGAAGGTGTATTTAGCGGCCATCTCGGCTTGCCACAAAGGGTTTGATGGCAAGACCGTGGGCGAACATACCTTGGTGCGCCAGTTTATGCGCAGCGCCAGGAGAGCCAGACCGGTTAACAGGCCGCTGTTTCCAGTCTGGGATTTGACGGTGGTGCTGGATGCACTGTGCCGTCCCCCGTTCGAGCCTTTTGAGTCTGCTGATTTGAGGATCGTCAGTCTCAAAACGGCCCTCTTGGTGGCCCTGTCTACGGCTAAACGGGTCAGCGATATGCACGCGCTCTCGGTGAGTCCGGAGTGCATGAAGTTCCTGAACAACGACAGAAGGGTTTTGCTTAAACCCAACCTGACGTTCGTTACAAAGACCGGGGTGGTGGCCCCAGACCTGGTTGAGTTGGTGGCCTTTCATCCGCCTCCCTTCGTTTCGGCGGAGGATAAGCGGTTGCATTGTCTCTGTCCAGTGAGAGCCCTGAAGCTCTATTGTCAGAGGACAGCGGCCAATCGTTCATCGACGCAACTCTTTGTCTCTTTTGGCGTGGGGGTTCAGAGGAAGGCGGTCACTAAGACGACGCTTTCTAGATGGATCCGAGATGCCATTAAACTGGCTTATGTGAGTAGTGGGGCCCCAGTCCCGGGGGTCTGAGGGCCCACTCTACTAGAGGCATGGCTACGTCCTGGGCTCTCTACAAGGGAGCTTCGATCCAGGAGATCTGTGCAGTGGCAAATTGGTCGTCTCCTTCGACTTTTGCGGCCTTTTACAGTCTGGACGTGGCGGCGTCATCGATGGCGCACACGGTCCTGGGTGTGGCTGCTGCCTCCAGGTCTGAGGACGATAGGGAGTAGGCTTGGAGCCTTTTCTCCGTTTCTTGACCTCCTTAAGGTTTCCCTGGGACCAGTGGGCTGAGTCTCAGGGAGAAAGGGCCCTGTTCCACATTTGTTAAAGATTAATAAATGAGGTGGACTCGTGTCTGCCTGTTAGAGAATAAGGCAGACTCCAGAGTCTGTCAGGGCCTGACCTTTATTATATATCCCGCACCCCAGTCCGGTGGGCTGGGGGGCGCCCAGGGGCTGTAGGTCATGAACCTATGGCCTGGGGGCCATGGGTCACGCCTGTGTGGGCGGGGCCTAGGGGCTGAGGGGCGTGCGGGCCCATCAGGGTTGTGTGGCTCATTACCTCAAGGGGGGTTTATGAATCCCATAGTGAGTAGTAAACGGAAAACCGTGGTAAAACTAGAGGTTACGAATGTAACCCCGGTTTTAGTAGGTTTGGAGTTTACTACTCACCAGACACCCCTTTCTGTGCGCATTTGGCATGCAGAGAGGTGAATGTTAAGAGGAAGAGCCTATGTCACGTGGAGCTTTTGTACTCCCAGGTCTTCCGGACTCGTGACATACCCTAAGCCAATCAGTGAATTGGCATCGGGAGCGTGTGTGTTGCTCTGTACATCGCCTGGGGGCGCTGATATCCCATAGTGAGTAGTAAACTCCAAACCTACTAAAACCGGGGTTACATTCGTAACCTCTAGTTCTGGTGAACCAGCTTAACGCTCTGTGCTACTGTTTGAAACGATGCATAGGTTATGGAATCTCCTTTCTGAATAGAGTACCAATTTGGGGGCAGGGGTTCTTCTGACCACTTGTGTAAAAGTTCCACAACAAGCTGAGAGTCTACAGCCATTTTCTACAGCAATTGATCATGTAGCCTACTTTTTGCATGAAAATGGACAGGGTAGACTACCTGAGATTTGCTGTTGCAATGCACAAGCATTTTGATTTCATTCTGCCTTTGCATGATTCCGCAAAGTTTGGTCAATTCGGTTTTGTAGTGGTGAAGTGTTCTGTGGCCAAGCACACAAGACTTGAAGCAAGGGAGTCAGCAGTCAGTCAGGAAGTTTTGGTTATCACCCATGCTGTATGTTGGCACACTGTCAGTATGACTACCTGTCCCGTAGAATTTGCAATGCAAAGTGTAACTGTGTGTTGAGTCTTTTTAATGATGACGTTACTACCAAGGGTAGATTTTGTAGTATTTTTTTCTTCTTATGAAACCGGATGTGTATGCTAATTAACGGAGAGAAAAAATAAATGCATCGAATCGGAACTACGGTAGGCCAACTTTAGTCCATGAGCCAGAGCCCCAAAATAGAGCCATGATTATCAAATGGGTGGGCAAATCTAGGTTAGATTTTTTGACTAGCTGTACATCTCTTGTTCACAGTTTGGCATGATAACCATTGCAGACTAGCAGCTTAGTGGTAGTTATATTGAATATGTGGACCCCGATATTGTCACATGCACATTTTTACAACAAATATATGGACAACTTTTGAACCTTATTTTGGGTAGAGACCTATAAACCCACTTGTCTTGGCATAATTCAAGTATGGGGAATTGATTGGAATGGTGATTTTACTTCTTCAAAACCTCCATATGTGCTTAAATGGCCTTTTAATGCAAGATTTCGCACACAAATACAATTATTTTAAATTTAGGCGTGTATCCCCAATTTGAAAGTGTGTGCTGACAACCAACATGTTCCTAATGGCTATAGAAAACTGCTCACCATTCTAAGCTTTAATTTCATGTGGTTGTAACTCTAGAGATACAGAGTTCAATCCCGGGCTCCCCCAGAGTTAGTGTCGAAGTGTCCTTGAGCAAGACGCTGAGAATCCTTGGGAAACCTAGGGAGTCCTGGGCTGTCCCCCTCTCCATGGATTAGAGGACTAAGCTGGGCCATCACGTGTATGGGAAAGATGGCCTCCTCAGTGAGGATACAGTGGAAAGACATTGCCCCTTATGGGCCTGGAGGTCAGTGCAGAGCTATAAAACCTAAGTGCGGTGGCACTGGCTCAGGTGGTAGGCAACTTCAGCCGTAGATGCAAGCTCCCAGAATGCCAGGGCTTGAGCAATGGCTTGAAATGATGCCTTGAGATGAAGCAATGCCTCCCCGAGCGTTTGATATTTGGCCGACTGGACATCATACAGTATGAACGGCGTTGCGAACTTGCGACCGCACCTCAAGAAGATCTATGTCAATAGAGCCAATGAGAGCACAGGACAGCTGTGTTCACAGTCTGTCTATCTGTCTGTCTGTCTGTCTGTCTGTCTGTATTAATAGATGGATATCAATATAGGCTATAGAGCTTTATTCCATGGGTAAATTAAGGTGTCATACAAATTGGTAGCTATTAATATTGCTGTTAAATATAGCATGAGTAGAGAAATGGTTGTTGCCCCTTCCCTAACCCCTGTAATGAGTGTTGCCATGTCGGTTTATTATAACTTTGGGCTTCTTTTTCTGTAAATTTGCTTGTAAAAATTGGTTTCTAAAGTGTGGTTGCTTATTTAGGCTTGTTTCCAAATGTTTTAAATAGGATTTTTTTCATTAACGACAGTTCAACTGAGAGACTGAGCAAAATGTCTTCCCTCACTATCACCTCATTAGTCCTGCTCCAATCAGATCAGCTGAGCTGATTGACAGTCCCTTTAAAAGGACTCCTCCTCATTCCTTGTCTCACTCGTTCTCATGCTCTCTGATCAGGTCACCCACCACCTCCCCGACACCGCCCAAGCAGCAGGCGCCACCAGGTTGGCCTTATCGACAGGGGGCGGGCTCCTGAAGAGCGCCCTGCCTGATCTGATTTTTCTCCTGCAATGGGGCCCGCGACAAAGTGTTCTAACTTACAGTATCTCATTTAATTGTATTACTATTCATACATTCATACTACTGCATTCATGTCATCATCTGTTTTTATCAATAAATGTCATTGCATTCATCTTATGATGGGAAGTCTCTCTTTGATTGATTGAATATTTTATTAGGCAAAAAATGTAAAACAGCAAAGTTACATTTAAAATACTTGTCTAACAACAGGTCCGTTCATGAAAGTCCTTGCGGTCTTGTTTCCATTGAGGGCCTTGGTATTCAATTCATAGACATCTTAAAAAAAAATCTTAAAAATTCCACATTTTATTGCAAGAGTTTTTGGAAATAGCCGAGGATTAAAGTGTTCATGTCATGTGGCGTAAGTTGCTTCTTTTTGGGCTTGTTTTCCTAGACCGGAATGCTTATTTCTCTCACAAAATACGGCAACACTGCCTGTAAAAATTAGTCCTCATTAACTTTGGCCAACAGTTTGTGCTGAACTAAATGCCAACTTTTGCCAAGTCTGTTGTAGTCTGAAGTAGTCTGTTTGGTGGAGACAGAGCAGTGTTGTATTGGTACAGAGAGAGAGAGAGAGAGAGAGAGAGAGAGAGAGAGATGTGCTCAGTTTTGGCTATTTTCTGGATGTTAATTTCATTATTCAAATAACCGTATAACCACTGCTGATGCATACACGTCAGCAGTGGTGGAAAAAGTACTCAAATGTTTTACTTAAGTATATCTGTTACAAGTAAAAGTCCGGAATTCAAAATGTACTTGAGTAAAAGTACTAAAGTATTGGTATAAAAATGTACTTAAAGTACCAAAAGTAAAAGTACTAAAATGTTTGAAAATAGCAGATCTACAAGCTCACAAGGTGTCGCATTGTGAGCTTGTAGATAGGCTACTTTCAAATAGCCAGTTATAAAATAGGGCTAAAGTGGTTAAAGTTGTATAATGTAATGATTTATATCTTTAAAGTAACTAGTAACTAAATGTGGTGGAAATCTACCTTTAACACCTACACTATAGGTCACACAATGGACAATTGATATGCATCTAGGCTCATTCCTATGTTAATCCTATGTTAATTCATGCTGGTGTTGCAGTCGGCAGCCTTTGTGCATCTGCATGTGCGTGCTCCTGCAAAAAATAGCGTTGCACAGCGTGTTAGCCCGTCCCATGACCAGCAACCCTGGTCCCAAGACATGCGTGGAGAGTCACCTGACAGTCACACAACGAGAAATAAAAGGAATAAAAAAAGGAGAAATGAGGAATAAATAAAGAAGTAGGCCTAGTTATCAGGGAGTTGGTTCCTCATGGTTAACAGCCTTCTCAGCTGAGAACCTTGTTAATTAACCCACCGGGCATTGAAGCAGCAGGCATTTGTGTTGAAAATATATCCACTGGTGATTAAAAGGCCTACTCTAATTTTAAAATCAAAGGATTACCATCAACCCTCTCTGAAATCAAGGATTACTGTTCATGCAACGTTGGTTGGTGGAGAATGGCAGCAAAACTTAAAAGGTTTGTGAAATTTATATTTGAAACGCAGTGTTGATATGACTAGTTATGAGGGGGCAAGCGTGTTTTGGGCCGAGTCATCCGGTTACCCTAATTACTGGTCTAGCCTTGGATCGCAAGACAAGACGGTCATCTGTAATGACAGTCTTGGTTGATCTTCAAAATAGTGTTTGCACTTTCTCTTTTTTTGGCCCGTACATCTACAACAAACGTTCACATCTCAAATATAAAGAGCTTACCATATGGTCACGGATGTTACAATTATGTACGGGCCCTCAAAAGTACCCGTATCTTCCGTATTGTTCAATAAAAAGCATTTTAATCCGATTGGTGGCCATTTTTTCATAGAGTTATAATGTATCAGAGTGCAATTACACCTTCCAACTGATAGGGTCGCGTAGTTGAAAGCATACAGAGAAAATGGCCAACGATCGGATTAAAATACTTTTTATTGAACACTACGGCAGATATGGGTACTTCTGAGGGCCCGTACATAATTGTAACATCCATGGCCATGGGAAAGCACTTTGCATTTGTAATCTGAACGTTTATGTATATGTAGTAGTACCGTACCGTGTAGGGCCTATAAGCCGTAAAGGGAGAAAGTCCTAACACTATTTTGAAGGTCATCCATGGAAAATGCTGTTATTAGCATGCATACCTGGCAAGTACCTCAGGCCGTCAGATAACAGGAGATTTTTTTCCCGACCCCCCTCAGGACATTTTGAACAGAGTAATGTAATCTCCAGTGTTCTGGTGGATTTTGGAAGTTTGACACTTTTATCAGCCTAGTACATAGGATCCATTAAAAAGTTAGGGTTAGAGTAGGTAAGTAGCAATAAAAGAGCCATATTTTATAATAACCACTAATTACTTAAAAGTGACGTTGTGAGCTTGTATGTCTGCTATTTTCGATACGCAACAGAACCGTCATACGGCGAAGCACAAATCAAGTATAGGCTACACAATTTTCTGCGTCTCCGTCTCTCAGCGCCCAGTACGGGTCTTCTTGGTTCGCTCGGATGTTATGATAAACAGAACCGGGGTCCCACAGCCACTCCCGTGATAGAATATGAACCAAGCTCAATAATAAAACACAGGGACCTGGGACCCGAACTCGTATGGGTCGTGGATACAAGCAAGCAAGCACTGACTGTCTGCACTCTGCAATGGATAAAGATAAAAGGGATGGGGTTCCACTGCGATCTCAACCAGAATCGGTGAAACGCTCGCCAAGGGTCAGGTCCGGGTACTAAAGTATAATTGTTTTCGCCACATCGTATCCAAATTCCAAAAACTATTAAATGGTAGTCTCCAAATTCTACAGATGTTTGAGGATGTTCCGGAACCCCAACCTTTAGGCCTACTTATAGTCAGGGGATATTAAAAAAATCTTGGAATAAATTCCTTACCAAAACAAATCTTCACCAATGTGTTTGTAAAGGTGTCTAGTAACACATCTCACAAAGACTGAAATGCAGTCCCCCCCCCCATTTGTTTTGCACCAAAACCACTCCTTGGGCTAAAAACGGCCCAATCTCAATGGGCTTTTTACACAAAAAGTATACCTGGAAAAGGATGGCTATGGTCGTGTTTAGCCCAAGGAGTGGTTTTGGTGCAAAACAAATGCTTGCAATGGATTCAGAATCATAAAAACACCCTAGTTTGACCCCTCACATGCTACTTAAAACAGAATTAAATTTTGATTTTTTTGATTTTTGATTTTTTTTTAACCAAGGTTATGGTGGGTACCCCAACTTTAAGGAGCTGTCAAAAATTCTCCTTGGGGGACTGCATTTCCGTCTTTGTGAGATGTGTTACTAGACACCTTTACAAACACATTGGTGAAGATTCTTTTTGGTAAGGAATTTATTCCAAGATTGGAAAATATTCTGCTAATATCCCCTGACTATTAAAGTACAAGTAAAAGTACTCACTCAAGTTCAAAATGTATTCTGTCCACAATTCCATGATGTATTGATGTTGGTACCATAGTAGAGATAACAGGCAAACGTTGATCAAAATAGCAATTATTTAATTAAGTAATACAGATGTTTAACAATAATTTAACTCTTGAGAGCGTAAAATGAAACCAAATGGCATTTTTGGCATATTTTGGACATAGTTCGAATGGTGAGTAATCATGATTAATTAATGTTTAAGCTGTGATTAATCTGATTAAAATGTTTAATCGTTTGACAGCCCTACAAATAACAACAATCATATATATTTAACACCTGTAAAACATATTAAAATAATGGTGGGGTAGCCTACTACTGGCCAATCTGGACTGGGGGGGGGGGGGGGGGGGGCACAAAGTCTAATCTAGGTGGGCATTGCCCCCCAATGCAGAATGCCTTGAATTATAGGAGCTGAAAAGGTGCTGAAAGGAGCTGAAAATGTGTAGGCTATAATAGAAACACACTCACCGCCACCTGTAAACCTGTGCACCGTACCTTGTGGGTGCGTGTGAAAAAAATTGGTAGCATTGCCCATATATGGGCATGCTAATATAACTATTCATAAGGGTGGGCAATATGGCCAAAATATAGTATCACGTTTTTTGTGAGGCAGAATCACGATCCACAATCGTATCACAATTTATTTTGCATGTTGGTCTTTAGGATTATTATTCTTTTTTTATTATGATTATTAATGAAATATATGATGATGCATTGTTAATGTTCATATACATATCATATATTGTTAATATTATTATAAGATTTTATGTATATATATTTACAGACAGATATATAGATAGATAATCTATTTGTTTTTATGCTGTTAGGCTATTGTAACTAACAGCATGAAGAGGAGAGGTTCATTATGATCTGTGTGATCATGGTGTCATTTGTGGGAACTATAGGGATGGGTATCGTTAGGATCTTTATGAGTCCGATTACGATTCCGGTTCTCCTTATCAATTCCGGTTCCTAACGGTTCCCTATTTCAGTTCCAAAATGGTAAAAAAAATAAAAGGTCAAATGTTTATTTAACAAAAGTAACTTTATTCTTTTAAGCCTTAGTCAATTTAAGACATCCTCTCCTTTATCCAACAGTTGATCCATTTGTGGATAATAGCTGCATGTTTTTTATTTTATCCTTTAAAAAAGAAAAATCTGTATTTACCCAGGGCAGTAGTGTACTTCTAAATACTACTAACTACTGACAATGACAATAACAAATATAAAAGCCTGTCTGAACCGCATTGTGCCGAATACTACTGTAAACTGTATTCACTGCAAGACAGCAAATAATCTTCCTTTTAATAAACCATTCAAGGAATAAAACAAAGTCCATTCAGTTCATAACAGCTGTTTACATCCAAATAAACATAGTCCTTTAGTTTGACCACAAACATTATGACCACTCGGTGACACAACTCTTTTGTCAGCTTATTTTTCGCCAACGTAAACAAGGTCTCAGTCTCTCTGTGCCAGGCTCTACCATAGATTTAGGGGCTCTACTGATATCACTATCATTACACCTGGGACAAACTGAAAACCCTTTGGGTCTACCTCGGGAAGGCCGACGGCCTCACAATCAAAGTGGGTGACAATGTTATCACAAGAAAAGAGGAAAGCCACACTTTAGAGCGTTTGCCACAGTCTAAATTTCACAGCCAGTGGCGTAGGGGAGGGGTAGGCAGCAAGCGATGCACCGCGGGGGTGCCCAAAATACCAAAAATAATTAAGGATACACAGAAATGGTCAAATGATCAATGTTAGGATAGAGAAAACATAGCTAAACAGTGCACTATAAAATTATGGAAAAATAGATAACAATGAGTAGCCTACTGTTACTGTTTCCCTACTGTACAGGGAAAAAATTACTGAACTCAACAAATTGCTGAACTGAATGCTAGGATAGAGAAAACATTCAGGTGCCCACTCGTACAGGTGCCCAGTTATTTCCACCCCTAAGTGCCCACTCGTCCAGGTGCCCACATGTCCCTAGTGCCCACTCGTCCTAGTGCCCAGTTATCCCGGTGCCCACCTCTCCTGGTGCCTCCACCTCTAGCCTTGGGAGGGTTGTTTACATTTAGATGTTATTCAATAGCCTATATTATTAATTTTATCACAAAATATATTGTAAACCAAGGCCGGCGGGTTTGCACACAGTTACATTTACATTGTTATTGTATTTTTATGTTAATAAATATTCTATAATTTAACTCAGTGATTCCTTTTTAATTTAGAGAATGCCCAGTTTGATATACATTAGGCCATGTAACACCATTTGATGTGATTATTATTTCTTGGACAGTGGGACTCCATGTAAAATCCTCATTCAGTGTAACTCTGAGAATGTACACATCCATGGAACCAAATGGACCCTCACAGGTCCATGTGGCTACACTACATGTGTAGGCTACACTCTCATTGTTACAGATCCATAAGGGTCCATTTGGTTCCATTTTGTAAACTGTCGAGTTACAGACCCATAAGGGCCCATTTGGTTCCCAATTATCAATCATTTACCTGGGGATTCCCTGGGAAAACCAGCCATGAGAATCAATGCATAATGAACCCCCCTGGTTTCTTAAAGGACGACTATTTTCATATAATTAGTCCTCCTCACTAATGCTCATTATTATATGGTACCATTTTTGTGTCGGTCTGTGTCTGTTAACGGTCTGAGTTTAGAATCCCGTCTACCAGTGACATCATCGATGGCGAATCCAAGCTAATAGAAACTGCAGGCTTTATATTCCTGGAAAGTTAGCATGCTATTGGAAGCCATTGTTCCTACGTTAATAAAAATAAAGGTTTTGGACGTGTGCGACAGCAATGTGTTTTTTGCCAGTGTCCATTATTTCTTGAAGGCATATTAATAACACTGCCAATGACGACATGTAGCATTGTTGAATGCCTATTTTCCAGCGTCAAAAGAATAAAAATGTCCTTCAGAAGTTCAATGCTAACCTCTCTTGCCTAAATAACCTTTCTTTCTTTCTTTCTTTCTTTCTTTCTTTCTTTCTTTCTTTCTTGCTTTCTTGCTTTTCTTTCTTTCTTCCTTGTGTTTCTTTTTTCTTTGTTTTTCTTTCTTTCTTTATTGTTTTTAGATATGAAGATGGCGTATGCACATGTGACCTACAATAAGAAGAAACATTCCTCAAGTCTCCTTCTACTTTCAGCTCTGTTTCTGCTCATCAACAGAATAGGTAAATTGTGGTGGTGGTGGTGGTTGTTGTTATTATTATTATTTAGAATTCCTCCAGTTAACTGTAAGAGCTATGGCTGTTGCACTCCAACTGACATACAGACAGTACTGATGCAATACCCCTGTCACAGTGTTAAAAGCATGCAGGTGTGATTAAGTTGTTACAAGCATGCAGGTGTAATGACATATATTGAAGCTAGATAGTAAATGGTATTTATGCTACCACATAGGCAAATTATTATTTTTTCATATATCTTTGTTTTGTTCTTACATGTACCATTCTAACAGTTGAATTAACCTCCCGGGATCAATAAAGGTTTAATTTATCTTATTGTATCTTATCTTCAGGGAATCGTCTGGTAGTGAAAACGTCTGTTGGAGATGATGCTGTTCTACCATGTGAGGTTGATCCCACTATTGATGAACTGGCTGTAGAGTGGACAAGACCAGACCTACCACGTGATCAATATGTGCATTTCCAGAGGAACGGGCAAGAATTTGACGATAATAAGAATCCTTCCTACGAGGGAAGAACGTCCCTCTTCATGGATGAATTGAAGAAAGGTAACATGTCCCTCAATCTCTCCAGAGTGAAGTCATCTGATGAAGGAATCTACACGTGCACCATTCCTGAATTCCAGAAGCAAGTCACTGTTCAACTCATAGTTGGTAAGACAATAAATGTACTGATATGATATAAAAAAAGAGTTGCTGTTTTACATTGTTGAAAAGGTTTTCTTGGACCATGCTCTGTCCTCACTTTTGAAATGTCCTTAGATTGCCTCGTCGTTATTTAGTTTAAACTAGCGTTAGAAATCTTCTAGCACCCTCTTCTTGCACATAACATCATGGGTAATCATCCAGTCTCTTTCAAAGACTCTCAGATCATCAGGTAGCATTAGAAGGAAATATAATCTCTTGTTGCTCACCATTTTGCTGAATCTAATCACAAACTTGAAGATTCCTATACGGTACTATATATACTGCCAAAGCTCAGTTTTTGCCACATTAAACTAGACATGCATAGAACTGCTTTGAGGCAGAGAAACTGTCTGCATCTGAAATGCCATACAAACATACTATTAAGTATGCCAAATTAGTATGTGAGAATTATATGTACATCCGAAGGCTTAGTACTGTAGCTACTCAATAGTATGTGAAATGCATACTAAAATATGGAAATATTAACAGTATCCAACAGTGAACAGTGGACACTATGCTGTTATGAATGTCCTATAGAATTTACATGGCGGACTGTGACCACCTATATCACATCAATTAAGCTTCTATTAAACACATGTAGAATGTAGTTATATGTTAAATCTAGTGACACGTCCAGTAAACAACAAGTAACTGTTATACAGGATGAGAAACAGGATTAGAAATGTTGCCGTCTTAAGTCAAAGAAACAAATGAGTTTGTTGAGTTTATAAATGTTGGTAGGCCTAACATGCTGTTCTTGTCATTTCAGTTATACCGACATTGAATCAGAAATAGTTGAACACACACACACAAGTTAATTATAGACATGTATATTTGTAAAATAAAACAATGTTTCTTAATTCGACAATTCAACTCAAATACAGGTTTCAATTTAGAATTCAGGCATTTAGGAGACGCTCATATCAATCAATTATCAATTATTTATTATAATAAATGTTTGGATTCTTTCCCTGTCTGTCTGCTTTCGCTGTCTGTGTTCATCAGTGTCGGTTTAATTCTGGTATTTCTTGTTCATTCAGGTGAGCGTGTCTCAGACAGTGGTTCTACAGTGGGTAGGTAACATTATGTTCCAGTTATTTCACTTCTACCTACAAGGTCCAAGATGCATAGTAGCACCTTCAATAGCACCTTGACATAACAAATCCAAAAATGAAGGTGTCCTCATTCATTAGAAGGAGAAAACCAGTCACCAGAATCAGGGATGTGTGTTTTCAATCATGGAGTTTGAACTTGAATAGGCTTATATAGGATAGGAGGAGGTGTGCCTGATCAAATGAATATCAATTATCTAAATATTGAATCAAGCAACTTCAAAACTCTCTGGGGTGTACACAGAAGGCTGAGTTGACATGAAAATGAGTGTTTTAAAGTGAAATTCCCCTTTGAAATAATAAATCACATTAACAAGAGTCAATCATGTCATTCATATGAACTAAAAATAAAACCTACCTCACTGAGGTTCTTAGTGTTTCAGTGTTAATTGGGGAAATCTGTGGTCATAGAGTATACAGAGAGACACACAACTTCTCATCTCAAGTTTCCATTTCATACATGCAGTACTGTACCTACTGTATCAGCATAATCACACAAGGTCCCAGGAGTTCATCAGCAATACCTTGTTGCAGTTTTCGTGCGTGCGTGTGCCTCAGTAACTGTATGTACTTATCGTATCATTGAGTGGTAGAAATCAGTGATCTATAAAAGTTATTGCTTATTGAGTTGTAACAATAGTTGATTGTTTAGCTGTAAGGAGGATGGATGACTGAACCTCTGATCTTCATCTTTCACTTCTCTCGTCCCTCCTCTTCATCTGTCATTCTATCTCTCTAGAGGTTCCTACAACTGGACAGTTTCCCTGGTGGGTTGGGCTTATCATCATCGTCCTCATCATGGTCTTTGTCAGTGGCCTGGTTTATAAGAAGAGGGAAAGCATTCAGGAGTTTGTTTACAGATTCCATTATTAACCATTCCAGAACCACGACTGGAGCGGTGTACAACACAGATAGGAGGTCCCCTTCACTCAGGGACCTTTTAAAACAAGCAACACACAGAAGTGTAGAAAACTGTATATTTACTTGTGGCGACGCGAGAACTACCTTTTCTGCGCCATGGTGAACTCAGAGCAAACTCGACCGTGTTAGCAGGCCCTTGGCCTCCGGGGAAATGGCGGCTAAATTTTGATCTAAGTCTGGTCACCATCCGTAACTCGATCCACTACCACAATACCCAGTCCCCGACTTAAGACAAAACTATGGATATGAGGATAACTGTGTTATAAGAAAGACAGGGGGCAGAGGGGCCCCCTACACTTACTGGCCAGCTTCAACAGAACATCAACTTGACCTTCACTCAGTCAAAAGACACTATTGAAACAACCTATCCTACTCCTCTGACTAGAGAAATGCACTGAAACTCATGCGTTACACCAACCCACCATCCCCATGGCCTGCTACCCAGACCTTCACTCACTCTTAAGTACAGTCACACACAGGGATAATGAGTCAACACATGCAAACCATCTCACTCTTTAAGCCACCTTGCCAACTCTCAGCACATCGTCATAGCACACGGTCCTCGCAACACACCTAAATGCTCGCAATTCATTGCATACAAAACATTGCACTCCTAAAACCTTTGCTCAATACATCACTCCGCCCAGCTTTGTATCAAACGTTGGCATCAACTTTAGCATCAGTTACAAATCTCTACCTGTATGGGGTGTGTATAGAATGTGTATGTATGTTGCCGTAGTGTGGAGTTCTCATACTCACCGAGGGCTTGGTGGTGTCCTTCAGAAGAAACCCCTAGTCTAATTATCTTTATAACACTAACTCAGAAAATGAGGCTTTTTGAAAGATTAAAAGCTTCCCTTTATTTGCTCAGTTCATAGTGGGATTACAGATGTGTATTTAACAATACAAAATACAAAATACCAATAGAAATGAAATCAATAATGTTTCATGTCTGTCTGGTTTCCAAATGCCTTAATTTAGGCTTGTCCTAAACTAATTTATAATTTAGATTTAAAAAGAGGAGGTTCCATTTAGATCTCATTCAGCCTGAAATACAGTCTAAATTTGGTAATTCCAAAAATGTCCTTAAAGTAGCACTAAATAGGTTTAATCTCAAAATAGAGAAATTTACCCTTTTTGATTTAATTAATTGTTAAAAGTAATATTTTACCATCTTAATTTAATTAATTCTTTACCTTCTTAATTTATTTAATTCTTTACCTTCCTCCATGTGGAGCCAAGACTGCTTAACATCTGAGCAAGGTGCAAGAGAAGAAGCCCCAAAAACCTAAGAGCCCAAGGGGCCCAAAGGGCCCCCAACAGCCGTCCAAAACCTCCCAAGTCTCCCTCAGCCTCTGTCTCCCCAGCCTCTCTAAAAAACCCGCTTGATGCTCTCGTGAGCGCCCCTTTATACGGTAGTACGGTCTAAAGGAAGTTCTCCAGACATCAGTGTGTGTATGTGAGTGCACGTAAGTGTGCACATGGATGACTTTTCGAAAGTGAAGAAAGTCAGTGTGTGTGTATTTGCGTGCACATAGGCGTGCATGCCTTATTCTTAGAAGTCAGACGCTATAGGTGATTCTCAGAAGTCAGTGTGTCTGCATGTGGGTGTATGTGTGACTTGTCCAACAGCTACCCACCACACACACAAAAAAACGCTTACTTTGCACCTTGCACGACATTATCAGCATGGCCATATATGGGCATACTGAGGGGTTAAATGTCCTCCGAAATGTTTCTTATACCTGAGCATAATTCAGTAAATGCAATTATACTGCATATTATCAGCAATTATATATGATTAAATTAAATCATTAATCAGAAAATCAAATGATTCACACTTGCATGTGTGCATGTAACATTTGGTTAAAACTATCAGATCTTGGGTACTCGTTGACCCCACTGATCAGCCATAGATGCAGGCTGTATGTCACGTACGCCGCGAGTGCAGCTCACATACAGGAAATGCACATAAAGGAAATGGAGGCCTCTGCCTGCTGCAAGCCTTCGAGTGCACCTCAGCAGTCATTTCAACCAGTCAATATCATATTCTTTCTTTAGGCAAATCAAGTGATAACATAATTTAAAGCTTATATCCTAAAGTGAGCTGTTCAACATAAATTACGTTCTAATACATCTCCAGATGTTCAACACCATAAATGTCCAGCTGGTGATCAGGACAGGTACAGACTTTTTCATCAAACGTGAAAGAACACACTGGAGCAGCTCAGCCAACTTTGAGCCTCTTTATAGCAGATATACAAGTTCATAGCGTGTCACTTGGTTTTTTAAACACAAATCTTCTCTTCTGGGGTCCCTGGCACAAAACATTTTCAGATGGAGGTCCATCCGCAGCCATATATATATATATACAGTATATATCAATTTGGGGGTCCTTGGCACGAAAAAGTGTGAGAACTACTGATTTAGAAGGCATTTTTAGAATTAGCCTCAACCCTCAGGTCTTAATAGGTTAATAAAGGTGCTAAGTAATAAGACAAATGACTGACGTTTCAATGTTACTACATCTTGGTCAGAGTCCTGAATCTGACGCACCGGACCTGCCTTAACGCCCTTTCTTCTACACAAAGTTTCATGTTTAAATTCATGCCAACTCACCTCTGTGTCATTTTAAATCAATCAATCAATCAAATATTTCACCAGATTATATTAAAAGGTTGAATTCTTCTACAGTTCAATATATTCTCTCTTCTTTCTCCTCTGTCTGCTTCTATCTCTCCCAAACCCCACCTCTCTATCTTCTGTCCAGCTCTAAGGATGGTGTCTCTGAGATCTGAACGGAGTCTCAACAAACCAGGTCTGAAGGTCGTTGATGGAACATCTATCTGCACTCATGTACCCTCACCTTCCAGCTGCACTTCCTGCACTTCTATCTGTGCTTTTTAGCTCGAGACCCAAAAGAGAAATTTGATGTCTCCCTATGACCCAAATGAAATGTGTGGAGCAGTGGCGGAACAACTCAAAGCCGGGCCGGTAGGCACAGCAAAATTTTGCGGTTTTGGGCGGATTCGGTCACTTTTTGGGGGGCTTTTTGTCACTTTATTTTGGTTTTAGGGTTAGGGTAGGGTTAGGTTAGGGTTATGTTGTTTAATTCTTATTTTTGCCTGATTTTACCGATTTATTATCTGACGGCCCGGGCCCTCCAGGGTCGTGGGCCGGTAGGCGGCCGCCTCCCTGGCCTCCCCGGACGCTGCGCCACTGGTGTGGAGAGAGCATAAACATATAGCAAAAGACATAATCTGCCTATTTTCACTTTCTTTGGAACATTTGGAACGTTCTTAATGCACTTTAAATTGCCTTGTTGAAATGTGCCTTATTGTCTGTTGTTTACTTTAAAACACAGAAAAATAGTACAGGACGGTGGTACAACGTTTCGGCGACACTTGTCCTTTTTATGTTAGGATAACATAGGATATATTGGAGTTTTAGGCTACATTGGAACCTAAATGCCCGACCGCTAGTCCTGCGGTGGCGGTCCGGGCCACAGTTTAAGACTTTTTTTTTTAATACCAAAATGGTCAAATTGTCAAATATTACATAAAGAGGCAAACATAGTGAAAATAGCCGATCTACAAGCTTGTAGCTTGGCTATTTTCACAATATTTATCTGCGGAACCGATTCAAACTAAATGTAATGCCTACAATTCCAAGTGGTTGTCAGGGTGGGGGGTCCCCAGTTCAAATATGCCTATTTTGGGGGGTCGTGAGTGACCTAAAAAGTTTGGGAACCCTTGGTGTAGAAAATATTGTGTTTTTGAAGAAAAAAAATCTTTGTGAAAGCAGGACATCAACACCCATCAGTCACACTGTGTTTTGTCATTCAAATAATGTTGTAATCTATCATCCACCTTGTATGTGTGACTTACACACAGTTCAATAGTAGGCCTAGTTCATAACAACATAGTTACATATCACACTATGTTGTAAACTACTACATTATAACATCTGTTTAGAATCTTTAACTGTAAACGTATGTTTTCTCATGCCAATAAAGCTCCTTTGAATAGTGTCAGCTGTCCCTGCGCCGGGTCAAACAAAGGTGCTTATTGGTTCTGATGTTGTTATATAAGATGTAGGCCTATAACTTGTTTGTTTTTGTATGTTGTTTGTGTTTGTTTTGTATTGTCTTGTATTTCATGAGATTATAAATAAAGATTTGTAAAAAAAAAAATATATATATATATATATATTATTTATTTATTTTAAAGGTGCTTATTGGTCAAAAACCCGGATGTGTGTCTCAAAGAATGTGGTTGTAGAACCCCGGAATGAATTATTGTGAACACGTTTCTGGTCGGCTCATTGATGGGGAGTGAAGACAAGATGGCGGCGGCCGTGGTGCAGATATCCTGCTGGTATCGGGGGATGTTAGCGGTCAGAAGATCTGGCATCGCTTCTCCTCTCATCCCGGGTCTGGTTCAGACTCACTACAGAACCTTCTGCGTCCACAAGCTGCGTCCAGAGACTCTGGAGGACAATCCTTATTACAGCAAATACCAGGACAAGATCCACAGGCTGAGGAGGTACGAGGCTAACATGCTAACATGCTAAACATGGTTATAATAACATGCCATGGCTGAACCACACAGTGACAGCACAGCGCGCTTCAAATGCACTAAACTAGTTTTATTATGATTCAAAACTGTCTGCGTAAATCTTACAGAGTGTTTAAATAGATAATTACTAAATTAGACGTTATGTTGGGTTAAACATTTAGACCTTCAGTCCCTGCAATGTTCCAACTGTCCAGTAGATGTCGTTTCTCAACTGTGTGCACTATCCTGTCAGGATGAAACGTTGGATATTAATAAACATGGAAATTCTATTCTCTAATGAGAAATGTAATAGAGAAGCGTTTTTGACATGATTATAATCACCACCTGCTGTAAATGTCTAATTCCACCTATATTACTGTTTAGTGCCAAACCCCAGGAGTTCAAGGCACGACTGGAGAAACGCCATGAAGTGAAGAAGGAACCGCTTGAACACCCAGAGTTTGTCAGACTGATGGAACAGGAGGTATACTGTCCGCCTGTCTGTCTGTTAACCTGCCTGTCTGTTAACCTGTCTGTCTGTCTGTCTTGTCTGTCGGAATGGAACAGGTGTTATGCTCTCTGTCTGTCTGTTAACCTGTCTATATATGTCTGTCTGTCTGTCTGTCTGTGTCTGTTAACCCATTTAGACCTGCGGCCGATTCTAAAAACGCCTTCTAAAACCTAACCATAGTTTTCTGGAAACGTTCAAATTCTTATTAAAAATAAAAAATAGAAAATGATGTTACTATATTATAGCAACAACTAATGAGACACAGAGGTGGCATCCGGATTGATAGGTACAGTATAACAATGTATAGGTAGCAGCAGGTCTCAATGGGTTAACCTGCCTATATATGTCTGTCTGTCTGTGTCTGTTAACCTGTCTGTCTGTCTGTCTGTCTGTCTGTCTGTCTGTCTGTCTGTCTGTCTGTCAGACAGACAGACAGACAGACTGATGGAGCAGGAGGTAGGCTGCCTGTCTGTCTGTCTGTCTGTCTGTCTGTCTGTCAGGGGGCAGGCTGCTACAACACTCTACAAAAACTGATTTAACATGAATTTAATGTGTCATATTGTCATCATAACTAGATTTTATGCTACATGTCAGCGAGACAGTACACTACACCATCTATTGAAATCAATGTCATTTATATAGTGCCAAATAAAAAGTTATAAACAAGTAATCTCAAGACGTTGTACATGTAGAGCAGAGCCACACAATACTCTACAGGCAACGGTTCTCAAGCTATGGGTCACGCCTCAATGTGGGGTCGCGGGAAGGTGCCGTTGGGGATGCGCTTTGACAGTTTTTAAAATGTTTTAATACACTAAGCGGAGGCGTAGTGATGTGCAGGTTGGTTTTTTTCATGACCCGCCGCTCAACCCGCCCCGCGAACCCATATATAAATCTATGGCTCGCGGGGCGGGTTGAGCCCCGCGGGTCGTACCCAACAGCACACACACACGCCCTTGCAGAGGCATACAATAACTGGTTTTACTGCTCATAAACTATGTACTAAATCCTAGTTACTGTATTTACCAGGAATGTTCGGGTGGCTCTTAAAACAGCTGTTTGGGGTGTTTTTGTTACTCCGAGAGGGTAAAACGCATTATAGGGAAATTTGGTTGGTGTTCATTTTACTCTTGACTCCCGAGAGGGTACAAATGGAACCAAATGGACCCGTAAGCGTCCAGTTGTTTGGTGCTGGAGGGGCCCCTGTACATTTTATCAGTTGTATGTGCCAGTAAAGAAAATTAGTACTGGAATTGGCATTTTAGTCAACAAACTGGCTGCGCTCAATACAGACCGCGAGTCGAGACATTACCTTGTGGGCCCAGGGAGGTCCTGCTGCTCACAGACAGACAACGTGACCAGCAGCAGTCTGCAGCTGTCCGGCCACGAGAAAACACACGGTCGTTTAATCATAAGATGAATTCGAGAGCTGGATTAAGAAACTCGGGGGTTCTTATGCCTCACTTCAGTTTACTAATGTGAGAACGGAAACACTTCAGTTGCTTGAATCGATATTTTAGCGCTTTAGTGCTCCGAGCTGGAATCAAACCCCATTCTCCAGACCAGACGGTAATCTGCGGCAAGATAACTATAGCTCACAACGTGAGGAGTGGGGTCGTGACCGAGTCTTTTTCGGCGGCGCAAAAATATGATTCATTCATTTAAGATAGATCAGCAGTAATCACTGCTTTAACTTCATGTTCTAATATTCATATATAAGGCCAACAATGATTTTATTTTAAGATTTTCTTT
Organism: Gymnoscopelus microlampas; assembly: GCF_963454915.1. Lineage (NCBI taxonomy): Eukaryota > Metazoa > Chordata > Actinopteri > Myctophiformes > Myctophidae > Gymnoscopelus > Gymnoscopelus microlampas. Next base: position 51,064,912 of record NC_139946.1, on the reverse strand, counting down.
ATTTCCACTTTGAAATTGCTCTATAAATGAAGTGTGGTGTTGTTAAAAAAAACATTAGATGGGGTTGTGGCATAACAACGTTTGAGAACCCCTGCTCTACAGAGACCCACCATTCCCCCATGAGCAAACGCTTGGTGGGGGAAAAGTTAGCAGGAAGAAACTGGAACAGAACCTGGTTCTGTGTGGAGGGGTGACCATCTGCCTCCACCTGTTGGGCTGAGAGACAGACTGACAGACACTCAGACAGGCAACTCTACAGCAATAACCACTTTAATAGTTAGTTCAGTACTCCATGGAGACCCTCCATCCACAACCAGGGGTCTGTGATCATACTCCATGGAAGCACAAAATAGCTCCACTTCTGTAGCATACACAGTATTACTACCTGACCAGACAGCATATCCATGTAAAAGTGTTTTTGTTCAATCATTTTTACTTGGGCAACAATAGAGTCCTTATGCATTAACCCATTAAAATCTGGGAATTTTAGATTTCTTTGGCTATTCAAAAATAGCAGATATACAAGCTCATAGCTTGTAGATCTGCAATCTTTCAATATATATTTTTTGAAGCAAACATTTGTAAAAAAAATCTCCAGGGACCCCCAGAAGCAAAGATTTGAGTTACAAATGTTCATGTGAATAAGATGTACATGTATTCTTTTTTTTTCTTTTTATAGTTGGAGAAGAGAGACCTACAGTCTACAGGCTTTACTAAAGACAAGGTAAAACATGAATGAATGAATGAATGGTGAATTCAACAAATCATGAAATCCAGAGGATATGATGATGATTTTTTGTTTAACACTGAAGTCGATCAGTTGCAATAAGTGTTGCAACCTTACACAGTGTGTGTGATGTCAGAGCAAAATGGCCGCCATGTGATGAATTGTTTCCTGTTTAGACGCTGGGATCCATCCTGAACCTGGAAATGATTCACAACATGACAGCAGACCAGATCTCTGAGGTCAGTCTGAATATATGATATATCCATGTTATATACATATTACTGTGTACTGTAACTTTATTATAGCATTCACAATAAGATCAGAGATCAGATTTCTGAGGTCAGTTTTATATTATATTATACCATATTATCCTTACATTATATTCCTATGCTGACATGACACTTATTACTGTATCTAATATTATACAATATCCTGATATATTATATTCATATTCTATCATTCACAACAAGCCCAGAGACCAGATCTCTGAGGTCAGTCTGATCATATTATATCCATATCTTACATCCATATTATATAATGGATATAAGATGTATGTCACCATAGCGTGGCACCGAGTGCCGTGCTATGAGCTTGTAGATCTGCTATTTTAGAAAAATCATGAAAATGTGTGCACATCTTGGAATATATATATATTTTTTAAGTGAACGTTTGTAAAATATTTAGTTCCAGGGACATCCAGAAGCAAAGATTTGAGTTACAAATGTGCACTCGGTGCCGCGCTATGAGCTTGTAGATCTGCTATATTTGAATAGCCCAAAGAAATCGAAAGTGACAGAGATGCGTTCCCTGGATTGAATGGGTTAAACATGCCCTGAAAATGTTCAGTGGTCAGATGGGTGGGCCATTTTCTACTGTTTTCGGTGACTGAATACACACATCGGGTCTAATCACTTGTAAAGATCACATTTAATAACAGTGTGGACAGTAGGTCTTAAAGAGCACATTTAATAAGTGTACACAGTGTCCTAGAGATCACATTTAATAACAGTGTGGACACTCAGTCCTATAGATCACATTTAAATTGGGATTTGCCTACCCATAAATAATACATCACATGGATGCACCTGGGACGTATCATCAGTGTTGTAGCCTGGGGTCATAGGGTGTTTCGGGTCTCGCAACAACATACACCCTCGCCCAGGTGACCCAGCCAGGGTTGATCAAGCCCCAACTTACATCCCAGGTAGCTACCCACGGTCAGTCCTATAGGGAAAGACAGGGCCACTCAGTCCGCTTCACCGGAACTACTCTGCCTGAACTCGGGGGAGGCTCTGGCACGTGGAGGGACTAGGCTCTGTGGGTTGTCTCCTGGCCGGGCTCCTCCTTCGTCTCACCAGGTCCAGGACCTGAGCGCTGCGCCAGATCAGGTGCACCGCCCCGATCCAAACATTTCCTTCTGGCGTGATGGTTCCTTGGGTCGATACCACTAGATTGGGCCATCTAATGGTATTAGCTCCACTTGCGGTTTGCTGGAATGGCCCTCCTAAAGGGCTCACCGTGGGTTTGTTGGGCTTCTTCCTCACGGAAGACACAGCCTGGGGCGCTAACCCATACTGCTCCCGGTATGCCGTCTACATTCCGGCTGTCACCCGTCTCTCCGGTGGTCACCAAACTATTCCTGGTTGTCACGTAGTCTAATTCCTATGAGCCATTATAAATAAGTCACTAACTATAAAGAATACATCACATGGATGCACCTGGGACGTATCATCAGTGTTGTAGCCTGGGGTCATGGGGTGTTTCGGGTCTCGCAACCTACACCCTCGCCCAGGTGACCCAGCCAGGGTTGATCAAGGCCCAACGTACATCCCAGGTAGCTACCCACGGTCAGTCCTACGGGGAAAGACAGGGCCACTCAGTCCGCTTCTCCGGAACTACTCTGCCTGAACACGGGGAGGCTCTGCCTACAGTGTGAATACAGCCTAATATTCATACATAAGTGTATTTTCCTAGATTTAATCACTAAAGCCCTATTTTATACTTTCAAATGTTTTCAAAAAATAGTGGAAATATCCGATCTACAAGCCCACAGCGTGTGGCCATGTGATGTGATGTGGAGACACATTGCTCACTTTGTGTAGAAAGTGAACTGACAGTTATGTGTGGAGTCACATTGCCCTCTAGTGGCCACACTGACAATTAATGTATTTGTATAGAGCTTTCTAAACCAGGTTACAAGTGCTTTACAGAACAAGGTAAAGGAGAAGCATGATAATAAAACCAATGGGTAAAATCTAATTAAAACAAGGATTAACACATTTAACAGCTAATAAAAGAATATAACTGACAATTAAAAAAGACAAAACCACAAGAAAACCCTTAACTTAAAAGTATGTTTTCAGATTGATCATTCTGGAGGTGTTGTACAGTATCTGTTATTATACCAAACATCAGTTTTTTGATGGAATCACCATGATAAGCTCAATGACATACAGTATTCACAATGATGTTTAACTCATTCACTGCCAGAATTATTGCTGGCCACGTTTGCCCACTGCCAGATATTTTTCATTGAAAAAAAAAAAGTACTCAGGAGCCGAGATACAGAAGTTTAAGTTTTAAGTTAACAAGGAAGTGGATGGGAGTCTAGATCTTCAAAAAATCATATCTCGTTGGTCTTTGGGTCAAATTGGAAAAAAAAATATATATATGTTTTTTACGTCAGTGGTAGGATTGGTAAACGGGAATAATTACGTTTATTACGTTAGTGGCAGTGAATGAGTTAATATGAATATGACATACTAATTAATACAAAAATATATAATATTTTGTTTTGTCTGTTGTCTCTTTTAGCTGTGGATGAAGTATTATTCAACTAAGAACACAATCAGTGCCGTCATACCGGTGAGTTTTACACTTGGAATGTTTCAGTACTGCTTCAGGCGGCAGTGGCTCAGGGGTAGAGTGGCCGGTTAGAGTGAACTGGAAACCACAAGGTTCCCAGTTCGATCCCGGGCTGAGGGGACTCCCCCAGAGTTAGTGTTGAAGTGTCCTTGAGCAAGACATTGAACCCCTAATTGCTCCCGGGGGGTGGGGCAGGTTGGAGCCTTTCATGGTTTCCTCTGCCGTGTGTGTGAATGTAATATGTAAAGCGCTTTTAAAGCGCTATATAAATGTATGATTTTACCATTTACTAATCATAATAATCATCATACAATGTACGGTATGTGATATCACATCAGTATGGTTCATACATGATCCAGAATGTTTCAGTACTAATGATAATATTAATCATAATGAATGATATCACATCAGTATGGTTCATACATGATCCAGTGACAACCGCATTTCTGTTTATTTGTGTTGATATTTGAACTGTTGGTGCCACTATATATGACTATGAATTGAATACCAAGGACCTCAATGGAAACAAGACCGCAAGGACTTTTTTGAACTGACCTTTTAGACAAAGTATTTTTAAATGTAAATGTGCTGTTTTACATGTTTTGCCTAATAAAATATTCAATCAATCAAAAATGAATGTGAGACACAATCAGTAGTGTCTTACTGTGTGCACGGTTCACAAAGAGTTCCAGTATAACAAAACCATCGCCAGCACTCATTTAAAGTTCTTCTAGTTTATTTATTATTTTTGGTACCATACAATAACCTAAAAGGACTGAGTGCTGGTGATGGTTTTATTCCAGTGACAACCCAACAATGAACATGTCATTAGTTGAGTCATTAGAGTGACGTCAGGTTGACATGATGGACATGAACAGGATTGTGATGCAGAACTCCAGTTCAATAGTCGATCTACAAGCTCACGATGCGCTGTGAGCTTGTAGATTTGTAGACAACCTCTACAAGCTCACAACGCGATGCGTTTCGATGCTATAAAAAGGTATACTATAGACCCCTGGGAGACCCTGTTCAACAAGGTGTATATAGTATAGGGTTAAGTCTTATATACTTCCGTGGATGAAAAATGGCAGATCTTGCGCCCTTTAGCAAACCTTAAATTGTGTTTCCCTCCATACAGACCCAGAGATTTGAAGTCATGTTCAACAGAACCAGATCCTGTCCAATGGTAAGAGAGACACACACGCACGCACGCACGCACGCACGCACGCACGCGCGTCCACATTGCTATACTTGCGAGAACCTATGTCTTCCTGTGTAGTTCCTTATGACCATATATGTCTTCCTGTCTAGTTCCTTATGACCATATATGTCTTCCTGTGTAGTTCCTTATGACCATATATGTCTTCCTGTGTAGTTCCTGTACGCGTTGCCTCAGCAGGAAGGGTACGAGTTCTTCCTGGGTCAGTGGGCGGGGCATGAACTTCACTTCACCTCCCTCATCAACGTCCAGGTAAGCTCACGGGCCGCTCTCATTGGCTAGTGTCAACGTCCAGGTACGTTCTCAGTGGCTCTCTTTATATGCCTCAATAATATAATATAGTATTAGTGTGCCCATCCAAAAAACAAGACATCAAAAAACAATGATTGTCTTTATTTTCATCAATGACTAAAAACATTGTTTATTCATGAGCTGCTACAGCCGGCTCTCATTGACTTCAGTGCATTCCATTGAACTTCCAGCACCAGTGTGTCCGGTGCATGCTATGGCGTAGATTCTACGCCATAGCATGCTAGGTTTATTGTTTACCTGGTACCCGGTCTTCATTAGGTCTTGATACATTACAAGGCAAGGCGTGTTTAAATACAGGAAGGAGAGGGACAATACAATCAACGGCAGCTGTGGTATTACAAACACACCCACCAAATCTACAGGTATATCTCTGAATAGTTTGCAGCAGTTGCAGATTATGTTTAACGTGCATGGTGCGTGCGTGAGTGAGTGAAAGAAAGTGCATTCATGAAGAGTCAGTGGTACATTGTTATGTTATATAATATATTAATGGACCATTTACCTGTTGTGTACAGTATACTGATGGAATTGACATTTGTATTCTGGGCAGCACTGTGAGAGGGAAATGTGATATTCTGTCATCTACTCTGAATGAAAAACAAGAATGTACAATATAAGTCATTACAGTAAATGGAGCCAAAGCAAGTGGTTGTCCTGACTGTCCCTTTATTTACTATATTTTCCCTTTATTCAAGGGATCTACAAACGCAGTCTATTTTGTTTCTCAATATCTGATTTATTTAGAACTCAGTTACTGTGTGCAGTTTAGCTAAATTGTCGCTAGAGGGCAGATTTTCCTTAGACTGTTACAAGTCTAATCTTATGTACAAACCTGTTGCTTTTTTAGGCTAACTGTGTATATTTGTAGATATCTTAGATTTTTATTTGACATGTTTATTTTTCATTTTTTTCTCCTTGCTCCCAGTCCCTCCCTTATTTATTTCCTGAAAACAAAGAAATGATCACAAAAACGAATTTCACCCAATATTTGACACCTGTAAAAATCTGTGATGTGACAATAAAACTAAAATTCGGAATCCTCTGATTCTGCTGGTGTGAAATGACATGATCATCAGTGGTGAAGAATGGTCTGACATCAGTTTAGACAAATAATCTATGACATATAGAGCATATTCTTTGGAACTGTGTGTAATGACAACAAACACGTCACCGACATACCCACATATGCTCCATTTAGGATTTATGAATGAAAGCTCTGTGCTCATTCTGTTGTGCTGATATGTGTGCCTGTGTGTGGTACTGTATGCGGACAGGAGGATGGAGATCACAGTAAATACATTTTATTAAACAATACATTTCTTATGTCATCATGTAAGGCCAAAGCATAACATTAGATATTGTTTTCTGCAGGTTATTTACACAGGGGATAATTGATGGCGAGCTGGTCATTGTTGAGAAATAAACCCCAACAGGGTGATTAGACCCTGATGCAATAGCGGAGGGGTCTAATCAAGGTGGGGAAAGAAGCCTTTACAATGGACAGTCCACTGAGCGATATTGTGTGCCAAGTTTGAAGGCAGTTTGAGTGCTCGTGTGCTGGCCAACCCCTGACGAACAACATGGCTTGGCCATTTCAATTATAATAGTTAGATTAGATTAGATATCACACATTATCACATATTACACAAACGGAACAAGGGTACTGCAACGCATACACACATTTGTGTGTGCTCATACATGCCAGGGCTGTTCGGCTATACTGGCTCTCTCCTCTCTGCAGACCGCCTGCACTCTGAAACAACTTGAACTTGGGATTGATCTGGGGTAGACTGCCATAGGCTCCCCCACTTTTTGATCTGGGGGAGCCTATGTCTCCGGGTAATCTGTTGGTCAGGCGCCCGTGACGTAAATGAAATGTAATTGTGCACAAAATATTAGACTTTTGGACTGAACTGAACATATTTATTTTTACATTACTGTATATACTATATATATTCTATTCTTTTTGAACGGATCAGTGACAAACATAGACCAGTGTTTCTCAACATTCTATAACTCTGAGAACTCTTGAGAGTGTACAAAATGGAAATAAATCATTTGGTTTCATTGTGTACATTCCATTTGTACACTCTCAGAGTTAACAGTGACCATTTTACAGTGTAAATTGGGGTCCCAGAAATAAAAATCATAATCAAATGGGGTCTGTAACCTAATGAAACTGGAGGTTGTTGAAATAAAAGAAATGTTGAAAATAACTGCTACTGTATATAGACCAAGCAATGACAATGTGCCCACCATCCTCACACACTACCCTTCCTTACACCCTCACACACTACTTTTCCTTACAGACAAAACAATGTTAAAGCAGCACTATGTAGTTTGCGGTATCAGCAGTGGCCACTTTGGACACAAATAACATGGCTGCCAACGTCTTTGACTTCATTACCCAAGAGTCTTTGCAAGCATGTCCGGCGAGGACGCGCTGTGATTGGCCAGTCTTCGATTTGACTGGCAGTTCTGTTTATCATTGTCTCCCCTATACATAGTAATAATACAGTCAAGCCCCTAGCTGGGACCCCCGTCTATAAATGTATGTATTCCATTTATGGAAGGATGACTGTTATTGCTTAAACATGTAACTTTATAATTTTGTGGGACATACTATGCTATATAGTTACACCGTGCTGCTTTAAAGACTCATCTTTAACAACAATGAGCCATCGTCCTCATAGGTTAGTAGAGTAAGGTCTTGAACTGCCCTAAAGTGTCTTGAGATGACTTTTACCAGCGACACCGCAGCTGCTGCCGCTGCCGGAGAATGCACTCGCTCCTTCTGCCTTTTTCATACAGAGAGCTAAGGCCTAATGGACATTTTTTGTTTGTTGCAACTCCACACCTTAAAGCTTACGTGGTTAGCCCTGAATATGAATATTTATTAGAAAATGCATTACAACACTGTGATTCCTGCTGATTTTGTGTCATATAAATGTAGCTTTGTGAGCTTGTAAGATACAAACAATTGTACAGGTTATAATTGTTTTGATATTATATTGTTTAGACCGATGCTAGATTATTGGTTAACCTATAATCCGAGATTACTGAGGCACTGCACTGTCTCTCTACATTTGTTGTATGTGTTTACCTCGCTCTGGATAAAGAGTGTCTGGTAAATAAAATGACTAATCACTCACACACACACACACACACACACACACACACACACACACACACACACACACACACACACACACACACACACACACACACACACACACCCTTCATAAAATAAACTGTAACAAATAAGACAAATAAATCAGACCATGTCACAATAGCAGCTCACGTAGCCTAGGCTACGTATGTACTGTATCAAAACCACTTCCACTTAGTCTGACTTCAATCTGACATCTCTCTGACAGAATGCATGCATTAGTAGGGCATGTGCGGTAATATGTAAAATGTATGACTGTAATTTGTTCTCATCTAAACACTAAACACAAGTTATGACCTTTGATCTCTGAATTAGGTTTTAGACTTGCTGTTCCTTGTCTGTAATATTGTAAACATAGTAACATTTACCTAGCCTGGGATCCAGCCTGCTTCGCTGCGTTCGGCGGACTTTTTTTCTCTCTCCGCTTCTCAGTCAGTCAGACACACACACACACACACACACACACCAACATTAAATCCATGAGTCAATACATGAATTGCACTGTATGTTTCTACTCACAGACTAGAAGGTAGAGTGGTGTTAGGTCCATGCTGCGTTGCTGCTCACTGACTGACACACTGCTATGACAGAGTTACTGACTGATGATAAAGTAACTGAAAGGACCGCAACAAGCCACTGGCTTTATTGCATTGTATGATATAAAGCATAATACAATTTTGCAATATATAGTGCACACTTCATCTGTCTCAAAAGCTAAGAATAGTTCATTTAGCTCCGATTCATTCTCCGTGCATGCCTCAATGCACGGACTATGACTGCGACAAAGATTATGTTTAAAATAATGTATTGTATTTATATGTGGACTGAATATGATGTAATTCAGAGTCAGACATACTCTGTTGTATACAGTGGCAAAGCAGCAGTGCCGTGTTGCGGGACTGCTGCGTGGTCTGTTTGGTTGAGCACTGCCTCCGCCCCACTGTCTCTCCCCGTTGAGGTGCTTACCTGACAGGTGGTTGCCTAGCGACACTCCACAGTTAATAGAAAAAAAGAGGGGGGGAAAAAATCCCTAACGATGATGTCACTGGTAGGCCCTCCTATGAGACAGACCGAGTAGGAAATGGTATCATATTATCATGAGCATTAGTTAGGACCACTTATATGAAGATAGGTTGAAAATGGGTGAAGTCGTCCTTTAAGCATTTAGTCACTATCAGCATAGTCTTAAATCTGGCAGCATTATCAAATTATACATGATATAATAAATGTGACAATATTGATCAATATGGAAACATCACACCCAGTGTGAAGTGGGCGGTGTGTGGTCATCACATGACTCATTAAAAAAAACATAAATGTGTTTTTTTTAAGTGCATAGTCCTATTTATAGGGCTATGCACATGTGTCATGTGTTTCACTAGCCAATCACAGTCCTGAATAGAGTCAGCCAATAAAGTCAGCCAATCATATCACAGCTAGTGGTCATCACAGTGATGGAAGCTCACTTAAAGAAAAGTATAGATTTGCATTGAATGTGTAGGGGTTAGGGGTGTACAATGGTGGCTAATCACGGTGCAGGGTTAGGGGGGTACAATGGTGGCCAATCACAGTGCAGCGAATGTCGATGTCCAAACTTCACATATAGGGGCGGTTACACCGCCCAAAAATCATTGAGATAATACTTTTTTGGCCATTTCGCCTAGCCCTACTAAGAAGGACGGGGAGAACATGAATTCAAATTCATAAAATCGCAACGTCTGGCAATGCAACTCGCTCGCCTGAGCTCGCAGTCGTTTTAACTGTTTTTGCCTAATTAGTTCCTAACTTAATATAAGTTATGTTGTAGTCTGTTCTGTGGGCCAAGTGTTCAGCCCCGACTGTTCTCACCAAGCAGGCCGCTTGTACCGAGCGTTCCACGAATAAAGAGGGTCTGACTAGGTTGCTGTACCGAGCGTTCCGGTTACCCCCATTTTGAGCTCTAGCCCAATTCTTATCCGAAATGTCCCAGCCCGCCTGGGACATTGTCACAATCTGACACGCAAACTGAAAAGGCGAGGACGTCTGGCTTGCACCAGATGGGCCGGGGCCCGTACGTGTAGCTGAAGAGAATGTACCCTTGATGCCATGGTGATTAATGGGCCATTGAATAACAATAGGCTAGGTGGCCGGGGCGGCCAGACCAGTCCTCCACAACACCTGTTGTACTCTATTGTTATTATAAAGACTAATGTCTGGCCCGGGCCGTGGCGTCGCGGTCCAGGCACCCTTGGTTGAAATCCCTTAACTGACAGTGTCGCGGGTTCGCGTCCCGTTCCCGACGACCTTTGCTGCGTGTCTTCCCCCCCATCTCTCTCCCCGTTTCCTGTCAGCCTTCTTTCACTTTCCCTCTCCAAATAAAGCTAAAAAAAGCCCAAAAAAAAAATCTTTAAAATAAATAAAGACTAATGTCTACTGTTTTCGCCCTTCTAGTTGGACTATTTTGGGATTAGCTTGTTTTTATTCTTGCTTTTATTTGTAGGATACTCTGCTGTTCTTATGTCATCCATTTGTCAATAGGTCACCTACACGTGTATGTCTGTTTGTAAGTCTATCGTTCAAGTGAGGCCAACTGTTTAATAAATCACTAGGCCTACATATTTCTAAGTTGTTGTAATTTACAGAACAACTAAACTCACTTCAGCTGAATTTGTATCCGCTCCTTTCCTCCAAACTCAAGTCATGCTGTGGGAACGGCACACAGCATGCAAATTTATGTTTGTTTTAAAAGTGAAAGAAGATGAGCTTGGTGTATTAGTGAATGAGAAAAAGCAAAGGATCTACTTTTTGGATCAGAGGTTTTGGACCTGTGTGGGAACATTGTGCACAGACGGGTCAATCCCGGCGGGGTCGCAGGGGTCACGTCCCCTCCAAACATCAGATTAGTCCCCTCCAAACAAAGCCGGATCATCCATAGGCCGTAGGGGGCGAGTGCCTTGGAGCACCAGCCAAAAAAAAAATATATATACCATAATTTGCATAAATAACTAAAGAAATGAAAGTGAAAATAGCACATCTACAAGCTCACAACGCGTAGCTTCGGGCCACATTGTGAGCTTGTAGATCTGCTATTTTCACTAGTTTGGGTCCTGGGCAAACATCTCATTTCTCTTTTGGGTCTTGAACTAAAACGTTTAGGAACCACTGGTCTACATAAATGATGGTCTGGTGGTCAAATCGGTGCAAAATCTTGCTTAAGTATGGAGTCATATTTCAGAGATAAATCATAGACAAGTGGGATTATAGACTGGCCAAGATCTGTGAAACCATGACATTATTGTTCCCAGTCTTGTATAGTATAGCTTAGTTAGATAAAGTAAACATCTTTATTAGGCTTAATAATTTAGAAGGTCACTATGTCAAATGTGTGCAATTATCTGAAAATAATGCACACCTTCTGGCCAATTAGAATCATGTATTGTTCTTTCTTTCTTAATTCCTTTCTTTCTTTCTTCCTTTCTTTCTTTCTTATTTTTAGATATGAAGATGGCGTACCCACATGTGATCTACGATAAGAGACATTTCTCAAGTCTCCTTCTACTGTAGTCTCATTTCTGGATGTGCTCAGCTACACTGCAGGTAAATTACACTGCAATTAGCCTCAGTACATGAAATTAAAACTACTGTTGTAGATAGTCAATTAACATAGAAAGCGAGGACAACATAGGTAATTATTCTCATCATATCTTATTTGATCTTGTCTTATCAGGGAATTGTCTGGTCAAAACATCTGTTGGAGGTGATGCTGTTCTACCATGTGCAGTTGATCCGGGCACTGACCCCTCTGAAATGACCATAGAGTGGTCCAGGTTGGATCTACCACGTGACCAGTATGTGTATTTCCGGAGGAACGGGCAAGAATGTGTTGATACTAAGAATCATTACTACGAGGGAAGAACGTCCCTCTTCATGGATGAAGTGAAGAAGGACAACGTGTCTCTCAAACTCTCCAGAGTTAGATTATCTGATGAAGGAAACTACACATGCTTCCTTCCTGAAATCCTGAAGGAGTTCACTGTTCAACTCATTGTAGGTAAGACTGAGAAGTTATGATAGACGAAGAACATGGTGATTAAAGTGTTACTGTTTTACGTTGTTCTAATGTTGTACGTAATTCTAATCTCAAATTTGATTTGTGATGCTTTGGAACACTGTTTAGAAAAACCTTCGCACACCTAGAATAGAAACTATAAAAGCAGGCTCGTAGGCATTAGGCAAACACGTGCACAAAAGGAATACGCCCGCACACTGCCAAACTGCACAGTACAGGAGCAGATTTATTAGAAGAAGCAACGTTTCGGTCACTGATGACCTTCTTCAGGTGCTTTGAAATTAAAATAAGTATTGCCTGGCCATAGCCAGACGTTTTGTAGGGAAAATCTTAGTTAAAGATAAAGTTTCCAATGGGTTTAAGAAAAACAAATGTCTATGGATAGAATGTAAGCCATTATTGTCCTATATTACAATCAATCAATCCAAATCCAGGGGGGGAGCAACTAAGTCACTTCTTTTGTTTGTTTGTTTATCAGTGTTGGTTTATTTCTGGTATTGCTTCTTGTTAATTCAGATAACAAGACAGACAGTGGTTCTAAAGGTAGGGAAGGTACGTATGCTGTTCTTATGTTATTACATTTCTACAATCAGAAATATCTAACACATGAAGTTAATAATAGAGCACATGTATATGTATTTGAAATAGAAACCTCAACCATATACTGTAGGCATGTTGCATGTAGATGGTGACAGGTAGATAGGGGGGAAATGTGAGATTGTAAGGAGTTGTCTCAAGAATGTAGAAAAATAGTTTGCTGTGTTTATCAGTCTTGGTCTAATTCTGGTATTTCTTGTTAATTCAGGTGAACTAACACTTCTGTCGGGGAACGCAGACACAGGTTCTAAAGAAGGTAGGTAACCATGTTGTTCTTGTTATTGTGAGACTATGTTATGCCCCCTGTGTGTGTGTGTGTGTGTGTGTGTGTGTGTGTGTGTGTGTGTGTGTGTGTGTGTGTGTGTGTGTGTGTGTGTGTGTGTGTGTGTGTGTGTGTGTGTGCGCGCCCGTCCGTCCGTCCGTCCGTCCGTCCGTCCGTCCGTCCGTCCGTCCGCCCGCCTGCCTGCACACACTCCCTGGCGGCCAGAGCAGAACCTCTGCCTCAAATTTGCATATCTCTGCTGTCTCAAATTCTGTCAGATTTATCATATTCCATCCTGATTGGCTAAGATTGGCATCTAAAGTTTGCAGGAGTGTACAGACAAGGCCCCAGTTAGCCAGCAATAGCTTTCTCCAAAACAGCTGAAATCGATGAAATCAATCAACATTACTGATACTATCAATTGGATCTTTCCAAACACACTGTACGCACGCAGCAAATTCCACGCATGCGCACGCTTTGAAAGGTCTGGTGTAGATCGGCCGTTAAGTACCACTGTACTTTTGTCGATCATGGAACTGCAGGAAGGATGGATGACTGAACCTCTGTGTTCTTCATCTTTCATTTCTCTCTTCCCTCCTCTTCATCTTTCATTCTATCTCTCTCTAGAGATTTCTACAGTTGGAGAGTTTCCCTGGTGGGTTTGGACGGGTATCTTCATCAGCATCAGCATCATCATCATCATCATCAGTGTGGCCTTGCTTTTATTCAAAAAGAGGAAAGGTACAGTATGTGTTGAATTCATGGCAACTTACATGACTTGTCATTATCAATAAATCTATCAATCAATCCGTAAAAAAAAATTTCACCACATTATGGGTGCGTTCGGAAATGCGCACCGGGAGCGCACTCACATATTAGTTTGTATTGGCCAGTGCGCTCAGTGCTTTATATCCGAACGCACCCTAAATTAAAAGGTTGAATTATTTTACAGTTAAAAATGAACTCCTCCTCTGTCTGCTTCTATCTCTCTGCCCCCCCCTCTATCTCTCTGCTCCCTGACTTCCCCTGGGTTCATGTGAAAGTGTCCTTGAGCAAGACACTGAACCCCTACCTGCTCCTGATGAGCGTAATGCACATTGTAAACGCAAGCAGAGGCGCCGTCATTGGGGAAGAAGTCGGGGGACATTAGTGGTGGGCGTGGCCAGACGGTGACGTCATTACAGCCAATGTCAGTTTTGGCGTATAGCTCAGAAGAAAAGAAAATGTAACCAAATGGACTCCTCGGAATTTAAATAACTAACTATAAGCACTTTAATGTGTTCTAGGTGACAATTGTAGCTATGGATGAAGACCAGATTGTAAATGTACATTTTATGACTTTCTATTCAAAAAGTTAGAACTCCATAAAAAGTAGTGTTTCAATAAACAAAGCACCTATTTAATAAGGATGGCAGAAGGAAGTCAGAATAAACAATGAATATAATACATAGCCTATACACGACTAGAGCTCTTCACAGGTCAAAAATGACGGACCCGACTTTTTTTTAATCTTCTTTAAAAAACGGACCCAGACGACCCGTACCTGTGAGGTTTGTTCTGAGATCCGATTTGTTTCGAGATAGATACTGTACACCTGGCTGACCTATTAGGTTATTTTACTCTTTTTTTTAATTTTTATCCCATGATTTTGTAACCCCATGTTTTACACCCAGTGCCAAAGTATCTATGTAATCCTGGGCACTACCTTCCCTCTGCCAACCTAGGGAGGCCAGGGCCCAGCTCATGCCTCCTTCAATTCATGAGAGCCAACTGACCTTCTTGTCACCTGACAGGGGAGAGTTTCCCTGGTTGGACGTAGCGTGTGGAAGGAACACGTTATTCCAACCAGTTCCTTTCCCCTCCATCAGGCGCCCCGGCTGGCCAGGGGGAGGCAGTATAGTGACCAGGATTACTGCATGTTTTTTGTGAGGGTACCTACCCTAGGGAACACGGGGAGAACATGCAAACTCCACACAGAAAGGCCCTTTCACCAACCCCACCTAGGGTATGGGCACTGATGACGCGGAGGAGAGAACACGCCCCCAGCGCCCACAGCGTCCCCTGCGGGAATCGAACCCAGGACCTTCTAGCTGTGAGGCGACTGTATTAGGTGTATTAGGTTATTTTATACATAATGACATAGCAGCCTATGTAGCAGCCTACAATAAGACACAACATTAAATGGAAAATCCATGATCGCACACGCGCACTTTAATCCCATGGGAGGTATATATATATATATATATATATATATAGAATAGTTTGATGCTCTATATGTGCTCTCCTCTCTCCAAGTCACTGAACTGAAAGCAGCTCAACAACTTTGCTGCGTTGCTGTAATCTGATCCCAGGTCAGTGTAGTCATGGCAGCACTTCACAGGCCAAGCCAGCCCCGCAGACATCTGCTCCCCCATTGTACCCACTCCTCACCGTCAAGCCGACGAGCAACAGGCTTCTATCGATCATTTAACCCGGGGACCGGGAACTTATCTGTGTCAGTTTGAGATTTCTTTGGGCTATTCAAAAATAGCAGATCTACAAGCTCATAGCGCGGCACTCGGTGCCGCGCTATGAGCTTGTAGATCTGCTATTTTTGAAAAATCTTGAAAATGTTTGCCAATCTTACTTTTTTTTTTAAATATATTTTTGTACTCAAATCTTTGCTTCTGGGGGGAGATGGGGGTCCGCGGGGTCCCTCATTTTGCGGAAAACCACTGATATTATAGCAACAACACGTTTTTTCTTAGAACTTTTGTTAGGATTTAGAAGACAATTGTAGAAATGTTTGCTTTAAAAAAATATATATATATTCAAAGATTTGCACACAAAAAAATCCAGATCTACAAGCTCATAGCGCGGCACTCGGTGCCACGCTATGAGCTTGTAGCTTGTAGGTCTGCATTTTTTGAATAGCCAAATAAATCTGAAAATGACACTGCTGCTTCCCTGGGGTCTGATGTCATCTTTATGACTCCAAATACGGGGCCTTAAGATTGTATAGATTTCTTTGTACCCGGCTGTCTGTGTCCCTTTTATGGCCATATATGGAGATCTCTGTATGTGTGTGTTTGTCTTCCTGTGTCCCTTTTATGCTCATATTTGGAGTTCCCTGATGTCATCAATATAAGCCCATGGCTATGCCCATATATTTGCATATCGGTCAGATCGGCGAGTCTGGACAACTGGATCTCCATACAGATGTGCCACTTCAAAACTTCACACGTTACTGTTCTTTCCCTGAAAGTGGCCTGAAAATGTATTTTTTTCCTCCCTTTTCTGCCCTTAAAATGTACTGTTTTGCCCCTGAAAAGAAGTTGTCACTACACACCCCCGTTTTTCCCTTCAACAGACACCCATATACATGAGAACAAAAGAATGTGTGTTGAATAAGGTGTCAGACTCATTATGAGGCGAAAGGTGATTTGACCAGTTGCTCAAATTAATTAGCATCATAAAAGCAGTGATCATCAAAATAATTCAGCATTTTAAATGCCCTTCTTTGTCCCTCTTATTGCCCTGGGAATCCCCTGAAAATTTACTGTCTTGGCGATGGCAGGACATGTGAAGTTTTGAAGTGGCACATCTGTATATGCCTATATATGGGCATATCGTCGGATCAGCGGTTCTGGTCTGACAACCCGCCTGTCAGAACGACTGTGGGTATTTAATGGGTTTCAGTTTGTGATTGAGTTGCTTGATCGTCTTCGATCCTTCCAGGGAGTTTGTTCCAGTGTGGTTATTTGAGTTACAGTTTCTATCCCTCTGTGAAGGTGTACTTATGTTCCTGGTTACTGTATTTAAGTAAAGTGTGATTCTACCTCAACTCTTGGTTTCCTGTGTGTTCCTGCATAATGGGTCTTACCTGTCCCTGAGTCCTATCGTGACAGTACCCTTATATTGTATTTATATATGGTTTATTTGCTAAATTATTCCTTATTCACCTGAATTGAAGTTCCACCTGTGGAGACAAGCAAATGTTAGGTTTGGGTGAAATCATGATGGGCAAATACATCAAAGTACAATATTAAGTGCAATACCAAGTGCTATAATGTTTGAGTGCAATATACATGAATGAAATAACATATATAATGCAATTTTATACTTATATTTACCTGTTGCTGTTCAGATCTTCACGGCGAGTTTAGTTTCGTTTAGCGAGGTAGTAAAATCCCACCCTTTTCCTCCTTAGAGGATTTCATTTTCAGCTTTAATGTTGTAACAATCTAGAATCTAGTAAAATGGAGAAGTAGCTTTTACTTTTTGTGCACCACATATCTGGAACAAACTGCAAGTCTGCTGCAACTGTGGGTTGTATTCAATCACAGCCCAAAAACTGTTCTGCTTGCCACTGCCTTTTATAGAGTTTTTTATTATTGATTATTGATTTATCATTCATAATGGTGTATGGAATGTGAACTCTTTATCTAAGTATTTTCTGAAACATCATAGATTGAGAAAATGAATGGAAAATTCACTTCTGAAAACTGAGTTTGTCGGGGTTAGGGTTAGTGGGCAGTTACTGTTGTGCTGTTGCAATGTTCACTTTGTCCACTGGAGGGCGACAGAGGCCACGGAATGACAACATAGTGGTCCTTTCAGCTCACCAAGTTCTGAATCTCATCTCAACCAATCTTTGGCTTTATTAATGCTGTTGTAAACACATATACATGTTTTAATGGAATAATGTTGTGTTAACAAGTCTTTTATTTAATACAAAAAAAACTATAACAATGCTAACTCAATATGTATTCATGAGGAACAGGGTAAAATGAATACAAATGATATATAACATTAGCCCATATACAAACAAAATTTGGGAACTGTGAAAAATCAGCATTTTGTCAAAATCAGCATAATGCCACTGATCAACCCATGTGCAATGTCAGATCAAATGACCCACTAAGGAGAACAATGCATGAGAATGACCACATACATGTATAAATGTCCCCGTCCACCGATTGGTCATTATGTCACTGTAGCACACTGCGTGATACTGTGGCTTCTTGCTGGAACTAATGAGACCATTTTGTAATTAAAGCTTTTGTGTTTTATTATGACCAGAATGACCACACACACACACACACACACACAGTTTAACAATTTATTTATGTCCACACACAGGGAAAGCATACAGGGACACAAATATTTTAGGCGCAGTAAAGGTTTATTTATTTAATTTATTTAATACAAAAAACAAAAAAAACTATAACAATGCTAACTCAATATGTATTCATGAGGAACAGGGTAAAATGAATACAAATGATATATAACATTAGCCCATATACAAACAAAATTTGGGAACTGTGAAAAATCAGCATTTTGTCAAAATCAGCATAATGCCACTGATCAACCCATGTGCAATGTCAGATCAAATGACCCACTAAGGAGAACAATGCATGAGAATGACCACATACATGTATAAATGTCCCCGTCCACCGATTGGTCATTATGTCACTGTAGCACACTGCGTGATACTGTGGCTTCTTGCTGGAACTAATGAGACCATTTTGTAATTAAAGCTTTTGTGTTTTATTATGACCAGAATGACCACACACACACACACACACACAGTTTAACAATTTATTTATGTCCACACACAGGGAAAGCATACAGGGACACAAATATTTTAGGCGCAGTAAAGGTTACATTCACAAACTCATGGATACGTCAAACAGGCCGTGGGTAACCTCGTGTCACCAGTCTTTCCACCTCGGAGGAAAGCCTGGTATTCGTTATTAAAGACCTGTGTGACCCGGTGTAGGCCACGCCTACTGAAAAATAATAATAATAATAATTCTCTTTCCGGATTTTGCCCATCCGGTTTTGCGGAGCCGCTTTGTTTTGGTTCCCCAATCCCTATTTAAATGGAATAGAATTCCCCTGTGGGATAATAAAGGTACACAGACGCTAAATAGTCTCCGGAAGTACACTCACTCACATTTATATTGAAAAAATAAACTACGCCGCATCAAGGATTCTATTATGTAGGCCCGCGGACGGATCTATTTTGGGGTGAAGTCTTTCCGGATTTGCGTTTCCGGCCACCTGATGACGCGCAGATGACGCGCCCGGTGACGTAGGGTTACTTCCGCTCCCGACCGGATCACAAACCCAAAAAGGTATTGATCCCAGGCTAGTCCGTGGGTATGTCCATGGCTGGATCACCAGAGGAAACAAAGTTGCCCCATGTTATAGTCTGGGTGATTGTGGGTGTGAATGCCTTGCATTAACTCTTGCCCTATAGACGAATCCACGGACGCGCTGCCTGTAGGCAGCCATAGCTGCGGTGTCAACGCTCCGCACCGCGACACCGCAGCAATGGCCGCCTACAGGCAGCGCGTCTGTGGATTCGTCTATAGGGGAGCAGGGTGGGGCTGATTGCTCATTGGAAAGCACCTGGGCCCGGTGCCTCCAGGAGGCTATAAATTCCCCGCCCTGGCCAATCTCTGGGAGAAGCCTGAGAGAAGCAGACGTGTCTCCACCAGCTCCAAACCCTCTTTCTCCATGCCCTTATCATTCTGATTATGCTCTTATTTGCCATCCACACACCTCGCACCACACCATGCTCCACACATCCACATCTACACTACTGATTACTGACTTCACACCCCATAGGATCCTTATCATGTTTTGTTCATACTTCCTTAGTTCTTTGTTATTAGGTTTTGTTTAATACATATGTACTTGCTTTATTACAATTTCAACCTGGTCTCCTCCCCAATGTTTGTCACGGCCTAGAGCCAAGCTGTGACCACACACACACACACACACACACACACACACACACACACACACACACACACACACACACACACACACACACACACACACACACACACACACACACACACACACAGACAGACACATTAAGAACATGAATTGTTCAGGCATTGAAAAAGAAAATGCCACTATAGCATTTCTAACTTCTGATTGGGTGGGCTTCAGAGTAAGTGTGCAATAATCCAATGTCATTGAGAGGTGAGTGTGGCTTTTATTGTCTCCACCAGGCCAAAAGGCATGGCAAGAGTATGTTTTGCACCCTGTCTGCCCTTCTGTGTGTGTGTGTGTGTGTGTGTGCGTGTGTGCGTGTGTGCGCGTGTGCGCGCGTGTGTGTGTGTGTGTGTGTGTGTGTGTGTACAGTCTGCACTCTGCACACATCGCAATGTATTTTGACAGAAAGTGCTATGCTGTCTGTCTGTCTGTCTGTATTGTGAATTATGTGTAATATGAACATTTAATAAAACATATTAAGTGAAAATAGTAGATCTGCTCTCCAGGAGGGGTGTAATGTTTTTATAACAATGCAGAGATAAATCTGTAGGAAATTATGTTGGGTATGTTGGGTGTGGTTTTATGCTCCCATCGTACAACAAAGTATAAATAAAGAGTCAAAGCAGACAGAAAAGTTCCCGCCTCGCATTTTATAGTGGCAGAAAAATGAGCAATGCTTTAGGTAACATTTCAGCGGATTAAAGGACCACTTCACCCATTTTCAAACATATCTTCATATAATTGCTCCTCTAATGCTCATTATGAGATGGCACCATTTGTGTGTGTGGGTCTCAGAGGAGGGCTGTGGACCGTTCAGAAACCTGCCTACCAGTTGTATTAATGGCGGAACAATGGCTTCTATCTCAGAATGCTAACTTTCCAGAAAGGCTGTGGTTTCTATTAACTTGGAATCCCATCGATGATGTCACTGGTAGGTAGGTTTCTGAAGTGTCCCCAGCCCACCAATGAGACACAGAGTGAGTAGACAGACATGGTGCTTAGAATGAGAATTAGTGAGGACCAATCACAGTATATGAATAAGGTTAAGATGGGTGAAGTGCTCCTTTAAGGCTCTATGTATTTCTCCACATGTGGGTTGCGTCCGCGTACTTGTTGATTTGCTGACATGCCTCTGCTATTGACAGAATACTATTGACTGCATTCCTAAACATTATTTTGTAGAAATTGCAGAAACATGGGATTTACTTTGACTTTGTTCCTGTTTTGTTTGGCCAGCCTATAATGGTGCTTTGAGAAAGTGACCTCTGCGATACAGATGAGGAGATGTGGAGTTTGATAAACTAATGTTCTATTTCTGAAAGGAGTCTGTTTAGTTCCTTATCGCCGCTGTCTGGTGCAAACCTTGTATGTCCAAAACTGTTACTTTTCAGGAAATGGAGGGAAAAACAAACATGTGTTCCAATGGATCCAATATAGTTATTATTTAGTCACAAGACCACCAATATGTTTCATTGGCTCAATATTTATAAAACCCACACACACTTAACCACTTTAACTTCTTAAAAAAAAGCTAAAATAGTAGAATTTTGCAACTTTTGCGAGGGCATGAATTCACAAAAAAAGGGAAAACAATGAAATGTTTAAATATAGAGATAGGATGTTTCTGCCCGACAGCGACGATATGTTAATTTTTCTACTGACAGTCGTGTGTTGCACTTTTAAGTCCAGTTTGAGGGGACTTATAGCTACATACTTCCTGTACTATGTCAAGGAAGTTTTTGAAAGGAAAGGACAGAGTCCGTCCGTTCTCTAGATATATGACGTGACACTCACGGGTGGCAAAATCGCACCGGAAGTTCGATGAATAACATTGCAGTGGATGGAGCCGGCTGGAGCAGCTCATGAACAAACATTATTTGTGAATGATTGAGACCATTGTGAAATAATCGCTTCAGGAAAATAAAAGAAAACATATCACACATTTTTTTCTGCTGTCTTGTTTTTCCATTTACACTCTACATCATTTTATGTAGGTATCCAAAGAGCAGAGAGAGAGTAATCTCTCATAGAACAAACAGCAGAGGTCGCTGTTTTTCATTTTCAGTTGGGTCTGGCTACGCGAGACTACAGAGAGAGTAAAATTCTCACTGGGCAGCCCCCAACTCCCAGGTGTTCATAGATTGATTGACAGGCATTGATTGACAGCTGTCTGCCAATCAATCAGTCAACACCTAAGCACATTTACTAAGGTCAATTCATTGTTTTTTAATATTAAAAAACAATGAATTGACCTTAGTAAATGTGCTTATAGTTGCCACTGCAGGTCAGTCCTTTAAATTAATTTCATATGTATTTACAAACATGTCAATCAATCTATGAACACCTGGGAGTTGGGAGCTGCCCAGTGAGAATTTTACTCTCTCTGTAGTCTTGCGTAGCCAGACCCAACTGAAAATGAAAAACAGCGACCTCTGCTGTTTGTTCTATGAGAGATTACTCTCTCTCTGCTCTTTGGATAGCTACATAAAATGATGTAGAGTGTAAATGGAAAAACAAGACAGCAGAAAAAAATGTGTGATATGTTTTCTTTTATTTTCCTGAAGCGATTATTTCACAATGGTCTCAATCATTCACAAATAATGTTTGTTCATGAGCTGCTCCAGCCGGCTCCATCCACTGCAATGTTATTCATCGAACTTCCGGTGCGATTTTGCCACCCGTGAGTGTCACGTCATATATCTAGAGAACTGACGGACTCTGTCCTTTCCTTTCAAAAACTTCCTTGTACTATGTGTGGGAATCTAGGTGACTGGTGCACCCACTGCACCTGACCTGGTCATATGACCAGGAAGTATAAAAGCCAGCTCCTCCCAGTAGAGAGCCATTTGTCTCTGCTGTAGGCAGCATGGTTCGTGCAGGGAGAAGGAAAACACATGGTAGGCCAAAAACTGAACCTTGTAGATCTGCTACTTTGTGCGACCCTTTTGTTTGTTGTAGCTCATGCTAATGTTTAGCTTATTGTTTGAGCACATGTTACTACTGGTTTTTGTTTGTTTGGTTGCCTATTTTCTGTTGAGCACATGGAGGCTTCCCATGCTCTTTAGCACTTTAATTTAGCCAACATCATTGTGTTTTATTATCTTATTTTAATGCATTTATTTAGTATTTCAGTTTTACAAATGAAGTGACCTTCTGGTGGTGTCTGTTCTGTTCTGTCTGCCCTACCTGGAGACACGGGTAAAGCAGTATACATTTTATGCATTGCCTCTTTGTGGATTTTAATGTATTTTAGTTTTAACATCACTGTCTTCTTTTATACAGCAGCTCTGGTGTTGAGGTTGCCCCCTCGCCTTGGCCTTGCATTGTGCACTGTTACTGCAACACAAAGTAGGTTTTAAGCTGTTTTGTTCTTTTAATGATTTGAATATAGTGTTTTATTTAGTGTGATACTAGGGCTGGCAACTAATGCGTTTTGTTTGTCTCCTGAAAGGGACCACACCGGCCACTGTTTTCCACTTATTTTGATTTGATTTTGCTTATTTGAGTTCATTCATTTGAGGTACAGTAGTTAGGCAGTGGTTTTAGATTTGCATTTATAGTGACATTGTTTTAATTGGTTCTCTCTTCTTCTTATGTTACAGTAACCGTGTTCAAGGCCGGGTCCGCCCTGTTACACACGCCTTCCATTCCTCTCTTGGGACGGCACTGTGGGACCTTTGGTTTTTATTGGTGTGTATGTACAATCGTGACACTGCATGTTTCGACTTTTATATTTTATATTGCATGAGTTTGGTGCCAGGCCTGTCCCCTTCGCTTCCCCCCAATAGTACCTTGGTAGTATTGTGTGTACGGGCCGACCCGCCCTTTCTTATTAGAAGAGAAAACTAACTTGTCACTTTATATTCTTGCCTTATTGACTATTGCCTGATATTTTAATAATCCATGTTATTACATAGTTGTTTAATAAAGTATGTTCTATTTTGACTCAAACTGCCTCCGATACATTGTTCCTGTTTAAGGGAAAGTGGTCATATTACACTGTGTTGAACATTCTAAGGTTTAGGGGTTCCTCCTGCCCCCTCCACAAGCGCGAGGTGGCGTAGTCAGGCATATTACAGTAATGCTACTCAGTTACTACATATGTTTGTATGTGTTTGTTAGAATAGCGTCGCTGTCAGGTGGAAACCTTGTATGTACAAAACTGTTACTTTTCAGGAAATGGAAAAAATAGAACCTGTGTTCCAATGGATCCGATGTATGTTCATATTTAGTCACAAGCTCTTGTTAATACTTTTCATTGGTTCAATATTTATAAAATCCACAGGCACACTAAACCACTTTCACCTTCAAAATATTACAAAAACTCCTATTGAGCGACACTCAAAAGTAGTAAAAATATTCATTTCTAAGATGTTCTCTTCTTCCCTTCGGTGCTGAGTGATATTTTTAAAGTAAGTGTTACAAACAGTTGCTCTATATTGTGATCATAGCTATAGAGTGTTTGTTCAGTAACAGGACTGGACCTGGAACGATATAAAATTGAGGCTGATAAATGGGTACTCTCTCTTGATTGGATGAAATTTGTAACCCACCTGAAATTTGTATTTATGTATATTAAAGGGCTGGAGAGGCAAGGAGACTCCTGTTACTGAACTCAATGATTACTATCGGAATATAAAGCCTTAACTTTTTAACAAAGAAACAGTTTTAACCAAACAAAATATCACTTACAGCACCTAAGTCTGATTTATTAAACTGTTGTATGACAGCATATAAATTATAGCCATTATTTATGGGTTAATTTGTACACGTTCAGAGTTAAATTAGCATCAGGATTTCACTGTGTACACGCCCATACTTACAGGCAGTCCAGAAGATAATTTATATCATTATTACAAAATCAAAACAAATGTAAATGAGAAAGGAGCGGTGTATGTTCTATCAAAAAGTTATTTTATTGCATTGTTTTGTTTTTGTTTTGTTTTGTAACGTGTGTGTTTTCACGAGTCCCAGAAGCTACAGTATAACGTAGTCTGTTGATGTTTTCTCATGTAGCCCTTCTCTGTGTGTGTGATAATGTAGATACAATGCCTGAAGATCATTTAAAAGACCTTTGTACTGTTTGTTTTTAGTAAAGAACTTACCTCCATGCTCTATTGGTGTCTTCAATCATTATGATCTGGACTTAAAGTACCAAAAGTATAAAGTAGTTTTCTAAAGTATAAAATGTAGACAAATCATTTGAAAATAGCCGATCTACAAGCTCACAATGCGTCGCATCGCGATGCATTGTGAGCTTGTAGATCGGCTATTTTCAAATGGCCAAAATGTATACAGGGCTGAAGTGGGTACTGTATGTTTTGTAATAAAAATCTACAAGTAACTAGTAACTAAAGTTTTCAAATAATTGTAGTGGAGTAAATGTACAATATTTTCATCTGAGATGTAGTGGAGTAGAAGTAAAAGTATAGACGATTGGAAATACTACAGTAAAGTAGAAATTCCAAAAAATTGTACTTAAGTACAGTACTTGAGTAAATGTGCCTAGTGCCACTACCCTTCCTCTTTGTCTGGCTTACTTGTTAACTAGTTGTACGAACTCCTGTTTTATTGGACCTTGTTTAGTCGATACACTTTTTGTATTAGCTCATTTGATTTAGCTATTTTGTCTCATCTGTTTAAGAAAGTAGGTAGCTGATATATAGCACTTTTACCTTAGCACTAGGTATACTCTTGGTTGCTTGTTTTTGCAGGAAATGCACTTAAGACTTCTGGTGATTAGTAGTTTCGTTCCCTACCTATGTTGAATGCACTTATTGTAAGTCGCTTTGGATAAAAGCGTCTGCTAAATGACTGTAATGTAATGTAATGTAGTTACTTTCCACCACTGCATTTGATAATGTCTGTGTTTGGAGAAAATGAGTACTTTTTGGCCGTCAGTTGATATCCATAATGAGTAAAATGTCCGGGGTGAATGTTGATCACCAAGGACGTTCACCCTGAACAAGGCATAGTCCCATTGCACTCAGACCACACTCACCACTGTGAATCCCTCAAACAGAGGAATCTCCACTGCATCATTTCTGCTATAGTCAGGTTCACTATGTAAAACAATATACTTTCGTTCAAAATTTGTGGAGATTAGCAAAACTATACATTTTTTTTATCTTCAGAACATGGGGAATCCAAAAATCTATGTTTGCATTTGCACAGACACCTGCATGTCCGCCATATTGGACGTTCAAAATGGCCGCCATAAAATATATAATTTGTGCTACCTTGGCTTCTAGACGACATAGACAGTTAATTAAATATGCTAATCCTATGTTTTCTGGGCCAAGGAATCCAATAGAGACCTAAAGGATAGTGCACAGGGACTTGCAGCAGCGCCCCCTAGGGGATGGCCATGGAAATGCAGGTTGACTATGTTAGAAAATATACTTTTGATACGAATTTTTGATTAGCAAAACTATAACACTTTTGGAATCTTCCGAGCATGGGGAATCCAAAAATCCTTGTTTGCATTTGCACATATACCTGCATGGCCGCCATATTGCATGTTCAATATGGACCACATAAAATATATAGTCTAATTTGTGCTACGTTGGATTCTAGACAACCAACCTTAATTAAATATATTTTCCAGGTCAAGGAGTCCAATACAGACCTCAATGTAGTTCTCAGGATTATAGAAAAGCAAGAAAACAAATGTAAATGTAAAACATAGTGTTTATAGTTGTGTAGTATCAACACATCATTGACTTTACAGGTTTACAGGTGTAAAGAAATGGGTGGAAAAACCCTTTGTTGTCTCCGCCAGGCCGAAAGGCATGGCGAGAGAGTATGTTTTACCCTCCGTCCGTGTGTCCGTGTGTCCGTGTGTCCGTGTGTCCGTGTGTCTGTGTGTCCGTGTGTCCGTGTGTCCGTGTGTTACCAGCTAATCTCTGGCACCGTTGGCCCGGTCGCTGCGAAACTGTGCACACACACTCCCTGGATGCCAATTCATAACCTCTGCCTCAAATTTTTCACATGGGCCTGTTGTAGCGCCACCTGGAGGCCGATTTGTACAAAACCCATTTTTTTACATTACTCCTACAGATTTTATCCAAACGTCATGCAAATCGGTACACAGTATCTCTATAGTCATGTGATCAACACTGATCTGTCCGATTTCCCATATTCCATCCTCATTGGCTAAGGTTTGCTTCCAAAGTTTGCAGGATTGGTCCGTTTTGAACAAAATGCCTCAAATCATGAACGCAGCTTGCGATTTCCGTGAAATTTCACACGCACATTCCCACTAGGCCAAGGAAGAAATGCCACCCTTTTTCACATTGGCCTGTTATAGCGCCACCAGCAGGTCTAATTTAGCAAAACACATTTTTGTAACAAAATGCCTCAAATCATGAATGCAGTGTCCGATTGAAGAATAAATGGCACCCTTTTCACATTGGCCTATTATAGCGCCACCAGGAGGCCACAATATCGTACCTGACCTGGCGGAGACCTGTGCTCCGAGGAGCACTTTCTCTAGTTTCTGTTGTTTTCAAAGAGAAGAAAAGAAAAGAAGAGGGGGGGGGGGGTCAGGGAGAGCAAGGAGATCTAACAGTAATAGAACACATGTCAAGGATATACAAGTGGCGTAAACCAACAGATACAGTATGTACATGAGGTTAGACATAAGGCGAAAGGGCCTACTCTGTGTGGAGTTTGCATGTTCTCCCGTGTCTCCTAGGGTAGTTAATACCCTCACAAAAACATGTAGTAATCCTGGTCACTATACTTCCTCCCCCTGGTCAGCCGGGGCACCTGATGGAGGGGAAGGGAACTGGTTGGAATAACGTGTTCCTTCCACACGCTACGTCCAACCAGGGAAACTCCCCCCTGTCAGGTGACAAGAAGGTCAGTTGGCTCTCATGCATTGAAGGAGGCATGAGCTCGGCCTTGGCCTCCCTAGGCTGGTGGGGGGAGTGTAGTGCCCAGGATCACTTAGCTAATTGGCACCGGGTGAAAAAGGGGTTACAGAATCGAGCGATAAAAATTAGGGGGAAAAAAGCCACAAGGTGCAAGGTGGTGACACTTTGGTAGGTCTACATTAGCAGCAGGTATGATATTAGACATTAAGGTGCAAAAACAGTATGAACGATTGAACTATATACATACAATATCTACTAGATCTATCATTCAGGAATATTCTTTTACAGCTCGTCATCACTGTCTGGGGTGTCATTTTCAGCATTACAGACAGTCTGTGTCGTTTTCGCAGTCACTTCCACACAAACAAAGTTCTGTGCAAACAAAGTTGTGTCCCCTGCATGACCTTCTCTGGGTTGTCCAATGGGTTTTGCACTGACATCTGACCACTAACAGAAACTAACAGAGGAAGGCGACCTAACACAGGAGGTGAATGATGCATTGGCCAACTTTGTATGATGTACTGCCCAAGGGGCATCCATATAACAAACATTCCTGACCTAAGGTGGTATCTGTTTTGCAAACATCTGGCATAAAGCAGCAAGTTGCCTCCTACCGTTGGTGCCCTTGAGGAGAACATTGAACGTGTGCATGATCAAAGTAGGGTGTGGTGCCAAGCCACTGTGACGTGGCAGAGTCTTTTTGACCCACTCAAACATGGAGCCATGGTGAGATACTACCTACTACCACAAAGGTTCCTCCTGGTGGCAGCGGTGGCCTAGTGGTTAGAGGGGCGGCCTTGATACCGGAAGGTCCCTAGTTCGCTTCCCCAATTCATCACATCAATCATGAATCACCGCTGAATAGCCCTTGAGCAAGGCTTCCATGCAGGGTCCGGCTGGAAACAAGCTTCGTGCTTAGTCCGACACCCTGGGTAAACAACAAACTTTGCTTTGCTTTGCACCACAGGCCATTGTAGAGTTGGTCAGATGTCAGTGCAAAACCCATTGTACAACCCAGAGATGTTCATGCAGGAGACACAACTTCCACAGAACTTTGTTTGGAAGTGACTGCGAAAACGACGCAGACTGTAATGCTGAAAATGACCCTCCTAACAGTGATGAAGGGCCGTAAAAGAATGATAGATGATATTATTGTATATAGTTCAATCTTATAACTTGTCAATACTGTTTTTGCAAGTTAATGTGTAATCTCATGTACATACCTGCTGCTAGTGTAGACCTACCAAAGTGTCACCACCTTGCACCTTATGTCTAATCTCATGTACATACTGTATCTGTTGGTTTATGCCATTTGTATATCCTTGACATGTTTTCTATTACTGATAGATTGTTCTCCTTGCTCTCCCCGCCCTCTTCTTTTCTTTTCTTCTCTTTGAAAACAACAGAGACAATGGAGTTTTTCACCCATTTCTTTACATCTGTAAACCTGTGGTGTGATAAAGTCAATGATGTGTTGATATTACACAAATATAAAGACTATATTTTCCATTTACATTTGTTTTCTTGCTTTTATATAATAACTACATTGAGGTCTTTATTGGACTCCTTGACCTGGAAACATATTAACTAAGGTTGGTTGTCTAGAATCCAAGATAGCACAAATTAGGCTATATATTTTAGGTCGTCAATATGGTGGGCCATGCAGGTATCTGTGCAAATGCAAACAAGGATTTTTGGATTCCTCATGCTCTGAAGATTCCAAAAGTGTATATTTTTCTAATCCAAACTTTTTAACGAAAATATATTTTTTAACATAGTAAACCTGAATTTCACTGGCCATCCCCTATGTGGCGCTACTGCAAGTCCCTGTGCACAATCCTTTAGGTCTCTATTGGATTCCTTGACCCAGAAAACATTGGATTAGTATATTTAATTAACTTTCTATGTTGTTTAGAAGCCAAGATATCACAAATTATGTATTTTATGGTGGCCATTTTGAACGTCCAATATGGCGGACATGCAGGTGTCTGTGCAAATGCAAACATAGATTTTTGGATTCCCCATGTTCTGAAGATAAAAATAAAGTATTGTTTTGCTAATCTCCACAAATTTTGAACAAGAACACATAGTGAACCTGACTACTAGTGGGGGACTGAGTTCACGCTCTCCCCTTTATGAGTGTGTATGAAAGGAAGAAATGTGTTTCTCCTATGCTTCTCTTCTTACTAAAGCTTAGATGAGAACATGTTTCAACAATGTCTACTAAGTGCTGTAGATGATGTAGCATTCTGTTATCACGATTCATAAACCAATGCTTATTCATTCACTCCAGCTCATTTAGATGCTTTATTTGTGTCACTATGTGATGTGGGAGAAAGGCAGAGGTTCAGCAGACAACTCACCTACAGCTGACAAAGAAACAAGCATGAACTGTTTGAACTTCAGCCACGTCTAATAATTTGGGTTTTACTGCTAGAACCCCATTTTATTATAAGTGTATTTACACATCTTATAACATATCAACAAGTGTGTTTGCAATTCTATTATTACGACTTATATAGCCTTATTCACATTTAATAAGGATAGTAAGCATATTTTAAGGACTTTACAAGTGCCTTATCAACTGTTAATAGCCTTATCAACTGTTAATAATATAATATATATATTTTTTTAAATCTCCCAATGTGGAAAAAAGCTGAGTCTTGTTGCCATTGTGGTCTACTTTGAGACATAGAACAACACGCAACAAACTGTACAAACAACCATAAAACAAAGATTGGTTAATGGCAAATGTTAATTAATGCTTATTACAAGCACCTTAATGGTTGATGGTATTATTATCAACATGTATCCATATTTCTTTGGAGCTGTATTTGTAAAAACACATGTAAGTCATGTATTAAATAACATGTATAAACTGTAGGTACAGTGATGAGTTGAAACAGAGAAGAATAGCACACACTCAATGTAACTCCATTTATATACTTTTATTGATCAACATTTTTGACAAGTGGTCTTCATCAGGGTGTGTAGACTGCTGTACAAACACTGACAGTGGTTTTAATGATGAAGGTTTTGAACAGTGGTCTTCATCAGGGTGTGTAGACCCCCCGGCCTGAGAAGCACTTGTAATTGAGGCTTTACATTTAGTTTGACTCGGTTCCACACACAAATATTGTGAAAAATCTACATGCTTGTTGCATGAAGATCAGCTATTTTCACAATATTCGCCTCTTTCTTAGGTAATATTTGACAATTTTGGCCAATGTTTGACACTTTTTTGATTTAATGTTCAGTGTGCAGATACACTTACAGATTACTGCATGTTTGTCAAAAAAATTATTTGGTCCTGACCCACAGTTTGACCCACAAGTGAGGAAAACGGCACAAAACATGCCTGTGTGTGTGTGTGCCTGTACACCGCTTCACCTGGTGGTCCCAGCAGGTGGGGTGCAGGCCAAGCAAATGCTGGTCGTCGTGCTACACAGTTCTCACACTGATGTGTTGGACAGTTTTAGTACTCATAAGTAGATATCTTACAGGATGAGTTGGAGCTGAGAACTGATAATTCCTTTCTGCATTCCTCTGTGAGTTTGTTGTGCTCCAACCTGAAACAAATGAATACAAGAGAATGGAGAATAGAAAAGGATTATTTGTATATTCATGAAGAAAACTAAAGCTAAACACACATTATTATAGTTATAACATATTAGAACTCAACATCACTATGAACTGATCTGACCACAGAGTCTACCAGGAGCATAGAGTGTGTGTGTGTGTGTGTGTGTGTGTGTGTGTGTGTGTGTGTGTGTGTGTGTGTGTGTTGGCGTGCTTGGGTGTGAGAGACAGACAGACAGACAGACACTGTAGTAGAGCACTGCATCGGGAGCGGGATCCCGCGGTACCCGCAGGACCCAACGCAAATCTTGCGGGCGCGGGCGGTATTTTAACACCCGCGGTCGGGAAAAGGCGGTCAAAATAAAACCTGCGGGGCCCGCAAAATCCCGCACCATCCCGCAGTGAACCGGATGACGTAACGGTCGGGAAAAGGCGGTCCAAATAAAACCTGCGGGGCCCGCAAAATCCCGCACCATCCCGCAGTGAACCGGATGACGTAACGGTCGGGAAAAGGCGGTCCAAATAAAACCTGCGGGGCCCGCAAAATCCCGCACCATCCCGCAGTGAACCGGATGACGTAACGGTCGGGAAAAGGCGGTCCAAATAAAACCTGCGGGGCCCGCAAAATCCCGCAGTGAACCGGATGACGTAACGCACCTAAGCGCGAATCGAATGAATGAACAGTGTGGGTGGAGGCGGACACACACACACACACACACACACACACACACACACACACACACACAGTAGCAAAATGGCGGAGGAGCAGCAGAAAAAAAAAGAGTCAACAAACGAAGTGGAGAAGAAAATCAAAGCTGGAGAATACATATTAAAAGAAAAGCAAGGAAAGTCTGACATATGGCCAAGTTTCTCAATTGTTACAGACAAAAATGGAAACGAACTGGAGTTCGCTTGTTGCAACAAATGCAAAAAAGCGTTAGTATATGACAGCCACAGATCTGGCACTTCTGGGTTAAGGAGGCATACCTGCGCAACGCTGCCCGGTCAAACCAAGCTCGTCTTCAAAGACAAAGTGCTTCCTCCAACGGTGAAACAGGATACTATCCAGAAATGTGTTGCACTTTGTTGTAGAGACATTAGGCCATTTGATATAGTCGCTGGGAACGGCTTTGTTGACATTGTTCAGCACTTTGTTAATGTAGCTGCTAAACATGGCAGATTCAATGTAAAAGACGTCCTGCCTCATCCAACCACGGTATCCAGACACATAGAGAGTGATGCAAAAGACCTGCAGGCGACCGTAGCCGTGGAAATTAAGCCCTTCATTCAAACGTATGGATGTGCCATCACAACCGATATTTGGAGTGAGGATTACCATAAAACCTCGTTCATTTCAGCGACAATCCATTACACTGACAATGACTTTGGGCTTGTGTCGAGGGTGCTATTTGCGGCTCCCTTTGAAGATGGTGTGTCTAAAACAGGAGAGAACATCAAGAACCTGCTGTTCCAGAAACTCGGTGCGTTTGGAATAGACACGTCTCTGTTGGTTAGCCGTGTTGTGTTCGTCACTGACCGCGGAGCCAACATCATTGCTGCCCTGAAAGCCCCATACACCAGGCTCAACTGCAACGCACACATCCTAAATGTCATCCTGTCAAGTGCATTTGCACCAGCTGTGCTGGCCAAAACACCCGAGCTGTCTGAACTGTTGACTAGTTCAAAGAAATTGGTCACTTATTTCAAGCATTCAGGTCAGCAGAACAGCTTGACGAAATCACTTAAGCAATCCATTGAGACCCGATGGAATTCAAATTATGAGATGCTGGATTCCATACGGGAACAGCACGGGGCTGTCTCTGCATTACTGTTGGCCAACAGTCAATATGACAGAATTGCGCAGATCAGTGCAGATGCATTGGAAACAGTGGTTACATTCCTCAAGTTATTCAAGGATGCTACAAATGATCTTGAGGGGGACAAGTCCACAACCGCTGGATTAGCGCTGCCATGGTCCATTAGACTCATTGAACATTGCCAAGCACACACAACATCACCCTTGCTCTCTGAAGTCGCCAAAGTGTGTGTCTCGCGCCTGCAAGAACTGATGGGCACATCAGAAAATACACCAAAACCTCTCCACATGATGTTTAGGATTGCAACATTCCTGACGCCTAAAATGCGATTGCTACGGATGCTGAGCCCAGATGCAAGAGACGTCGTTATCAAAAGTATGTAATATTAATTATTTAAATATAGGCTAGACTATATTATATTGAATATTAGGCCTATGTTAATTTGTTAACCTATTTGTAGTCTTGTAAAAAAGTTGCCCTTTTTATTTATGTATGGAAAAGCCAGGCCTATTGGTGTACTAATAAAAACAATTATTCCAATCCAAAGGCGCAAAGGAAACTATCCAGAAGATGGAGTTTGACCAGGGCCCGGCAGAAAGAGAGGATGAGCCACCACCAGCCAAAAAGCAAGCAGACAAATTTGCTGAATGGGAAGACGACACAACATGCACTAGTTCAGACCGAAAAACTGTGGACGATGAAATTACGGAATATATCAGCAGCCGCCTCTCGGACAACCCAGACCCAGACAGCGTTCTTCTGTGGTGGAGTTTCAACAAATCTCGCTTTCCTGCGCTCTCAAAACTGGCACGATTCATCCTCAGCATCCCTGCTTCTAGTGCGCCCTCAGAAAGGGCATTTAGTGTCTGTGGACGCATATTAGAAGAAAGACGCACAGGCCTGTGTTCGGAGACCATCAGCAATATTCTCTTCCTCCACAGCAATCTCAGGTAGATTCTTGCGCAGAATAGCTGTGGTTGACTTTGAAACAGTATTATGCTCGTTAAGTTTGTTTATTTCATGTTCTTATTGCCTTATGTCTATTTGCACTCGTCTTGAACAGTCTGTTTTTGAACATAAACATAAATATAGGCTACGTTTGAATGTTTGTTTTATGTTATTCAGAAACTTGTGCGTGGCACAGTTAACTTAAAGCTGCTGAGAATTGTTTTTGTAGCCTACTGATATTTGCACATGGCTGTGTGACTGTGTGTGTGTGTGTTGTTTTTGTGTGAGCCCAAAAGGCTGAGGCTTTTAACAGCCAAATAAGAATGTTCTAGCCTTTAAAAAAATGTTTGAGTCTTCTTAGGCTTAATTTCATATAGGCATAACGTTGTGTTGCCCAAAAGGCTGAGGCTTTTAACAGCCAAATAAGAATGTTCTAGCCTTTAAAAAAATGTTTGAGTCTTCTTAGGCTTAATTTCATATAGGCATAACGTTGTTATATTCAACTCATTAGGCCTAATATAGGCCTTGTATTTTGTAGCCTGCCCTGCCTTGTTCAACAAGCCAACCTGCTGGTTATATTTGTTTTATATAGGCTAATAAAAATAAGCCAAACTTGCCCAATTTATGTCATGTGTTTGTTTGTGTGGTCACTGTTCGTGCTTACTTGTTATAAAAAACACTTTATCAAATGCAGAGAGGAGACAGCCAGAGCCAGGTATATGTGAATAATATAATATTGTTGCTGTCCTTATATGGCCGTGAGACGGCCTCTCTTTCTCTCGCGCTCTCATTCTTTTTCTGTAATGTTTTTCGATCTCAATGGAAATATTGCGGGTTTTAGCGCATCATCCCGCGGGTTCATTTCATAATTTAATGATAAAATTAACCCGCGGGATGATGCGGTACTAAATATTTCATCATCCCGCGGGTTCATTTTATCATTTAATGATGACATTAACCCGCGGGATGCTGCGGGAGTAAACGTTAAACGAATCCGCGGGATGACGCGGGACTAAAGGCTCCCGCTCCCTCCGCTGCGGGAGGGAGCGGCGGTCAGTAATTAACTGCGGGCGGTCAGAAAAAAAATCAATGCGGGAACGTGCGGGAGTGGTCAAAAAACCAACGGGAGCAGACGGGGACGGGGTCAAGATTGTGTCATAAGGAGGAGGAAAATAGCTGATCTACATGCTCACAACGCCTCGCAAGCGCCTCTTTCTTATGTAATATTTGACAATTTGGGGAGACCTCTGTGTTAAATTGGCAATTTGTTTCATTGGCTATGAAGTATACATGATTAGAACATGCTTAAACATTCGACAATTAAGGTCTAATAGTTCTACAATTGCTACAAAACCTGTATATCCAGTCATTTTTGGACACAAACAAGAAGTTGAAGGATAAAATCAAGTCTGATAATGATGTACCGTGCATGTTCACATCATGTATAGCCTACTTTACATTACTTAAAGGAGTAGTTCACCCAAAAAATTACTTATTTTCTATCAATTGCACACCCCATGAAGCCTTGATTCCATGGATTTATGTTTTTGTCGCATTCCTAAGCTAATAATTTGATTCTTGTCTTCTACCGGCTAATGTATTAGGTAGGAGACACAAAGTATAGAATATTTGTGTCTCCTAGAGGAAATACACCCGGGCATTAAATTATTGGCTCAGGAATGCGACAAAAAACAAAATAAATCCATGCATTCAAGGCTTCATGGGGTGTGCAATTTTGGGTGAACTCCTCCTTTAAGAACATTTTTCCAATATTTATATTTTTAACATTTTGGACAAAACAGCCAATTTTACATCAAGGTGCCCAGATGTCCCTAGTGCCCACCTATCCTGTATTCTCTGTGAATAGCAGGTGGACTCACAGATCAACACATTGTCAAGAGTCAACACTATTAATCTACTGTCACCAGTATGGCTAATATAGTGCAAATACATCATCCTATATTATGAACACGCAAAGTAGAAAAGTAGGCTACTTAAAGGGATAGTTCACCCCCAAAAAATACATTTTTTTAGTTTTAGTCAACATGGAGACTTGAATTCATGTCAAAACATTCTTTTTTTTTCTTTTCTTTTTTTTAGTCGCATTCCTAAGGTAGGCAGGTAAGGTAGGAGACACAAAGGAGAGTCTTTGTGACTCCTACCAGAACCGCCGCCGGACATCAAATTATTGGCTTAGAAATCAGAGGAAAAAAAAAGATATCCATGAATTCAAGTCTCCATGGGGTGAATATAATCGATAGCAAAAAAGACATTTTGGGGGTGAACTATCCCTTTAATCCAATAAAACAATTGTAGTAGCAGACAGTTGCAAAGTAAGCAAAACAAACAATGTAACTAATAATGTAACATTCCATGTAGGTGTCACACAGTTTGCTTACAGGTTATATCCTTCACACACTTGTTAGAGTGACAGAGAGACAGTCATTATGAGAGAGAGAGAGAGAGAGAGAGAGAGAGAGAGAGAGAGAGAGAGAGAGAGAGAGAGAGAGAGAGAGAGAGAGAGAGAGAGAGAGAGAGAGAGAGAGAGAGAGAGAGAGGATAAATGGAGATATTATGTAGAAAAACTACTAGATTGTTTGTTTATTTTATGTTTGGTATAAATACATACTTCACTTCATACAGCATACGCACGCACGTACACACACACACACACACACACACACACACACACACACACACACACACACGGGTGCAGTACGTTAGTCCGACAGCGCATTCCTCCGACAGCGCAGCGCTCCGACGTTTCAATACTAAACCCGAACCAAACCCGCACCCTAACCCTAACCGCACGCGGAGGCCACATAGTCGGAGAAAAGGTCTGTCGGATTATCGCATGCCTCCCCACACACACAGGGGTGGAAAGCAACAGAGTACATGTACTCAAGTACTGTGCAATTCTGAGGTATCATTTTACTTTACTGGAGTATTTGTAATTGTCAATACTTTTACTTTTACTCCACTACATCTCAGAAGCAAACATTGTAGTTTTAATTTACTACTATTACTACTACTATTATTATCACATTTTTATAGGGACCCCTTGGAACCCCCTCAAGGGGTCGCCGAACCCTACTTTGAAAACTCTTGCATTATATAATATGTTATGGTGGTACCGTGGTGGTCATGGAACAAGAAAAACTACTACATTTTCTGTTTGGTAAACATAAAATAAATACATAAATGAAGTCGGAACAATTTGGAAGGTGAAAATGTATTTAGTTTAATTAGTTTGTGTATTTTTGGACTCATATCATCACGTGATGTCAGTCAATTTGACTGGACCAATCTGCAACATAGATTTACAAGCCAAAGAAAAGACACCAGGGAGAGAGACAGACAGGCTTGAAGAAAAAGACAGGACTGTGACAAACTTCAAGACTACTGACCCGAGATCCACCAGTTTACAATGTGGACCCTTCAGTCCAACACAGAGACGCTTAGCGCCTGCATCGCGCAGCCAGTTACGAGACATGTTCAGGCTGGTCAGACTAGAGGAATTGGAGCTGATAACGGAGGCCAGATCCTCACAGCATCTCTCTGTGAGTCCACAGCCAATCAACCTGAATGGAGATGAACACATGAAAATGTTAATCTGTCTTATTAACTGTCTTTGGTCAAGTCCTGTTTATTTGTATAAGACATTTAACCCATTAAGACCTGGGACGCATCTGTGTTTTTAGTGTTTTTTATTTTTAGATTTGAGTTAAAAAGCATTATTTTACACTTTGGCCATTCAAAAATAGCAGATCTACAAGCTCATAGCGCGGCACCGAGTGCCGCGCTACGAGCTGGTAGATCTGCTATTTTTTTTAAATCAAGGACATTTGTAACTCAAATCTTTGCTTCTGGGGGGTCCCTGGAACAAAATATTTTGAGAGGGGGGTCCGCGGATAAATACATATACATTTTGGGGGTCCTTGACATGAAAAAGTTTGAAAACCACTGATATAGCAACATAAGTTTTTTCAAAAGACTGTTAGGATTTAGAAGACATTTTGTAGAATCGAAACCTCAGGCCTTAATGGGTTAATACCAGATACACTCAGTGTGCTTCACAATAAAATCCCAGCAGATCTACAAGCTCATAGCGTGGCACTCGGTGCCGCGCTATGAGCTTGTATATCTGCTATTTTTGAATAGCCAAAGAAATCTAAAGTGACACAAATAGGTTCCAGGTCTTAATGGGTTAACCCAGGAGTCCATATTTTGGTCACATGAAAATGCTCAATGGCCGCAAACCTCCATCTGAAAATATGTTGTGCCATGGACCCCCATACACGATTTATGTTGTTAAAGTTAAAACGTGTTGTCAGCTTGTAGATTTCAAATAGCCGATATAGAGTTAAAGTGGTTGAACAGTTGTTGATGCTATAATTATCACATTTTGATGCAGACCCCCTGGAACTACCTCAAGGGGTCCCCGGACCCCACTTTGAAAACTCTTGCATTATATAATGTGTTATGGTGGTACCGTGGTGGTCATGGAACAGGAAAAACTACTACATTTTCTGTATGGTAAACATAAAATAAATACATAAATGAAGTCGGAACAATTTGGAAGGTGAAAATGTATTAGTTTAATTAGTTTGTGTATTTTTGGACTCATATCCATCACGTGATGTCAGTCAATTTGACTGGACCAATCTGCAACATAGATTTACAAGCCAAAGAAAAGACACCAGGGAGAGAGACAGACAGGCTTGAAGAAAAAGACAGGACTGTGACGAACTTCAGGACTACTGACCTGAGCTCCTTCA